>NW_008794173.1:3560831-3608561 GCF_000699145.1 Aptenodytes forsteri | reverse complement strand
CCGCATTGTGTGGTTTTGACTGGGGACTTCCCCCCCCCCCCCCTTGCCTTTACATTGTACGCCTGGTACCTTAGGGTTATAAAAAGCCCACAATTGCACGGTCCATTTCCCACCCCTGCCCACACCCTGCTCTTGGTAGGACTGGTGCCCCTGGCTCATCGGTGCAGCTTGGCTTTGCTTCCCCCAGGCTTTGGTCACAGGTGCTGCTCTGGGAGCTGCTCCTGGGGCACGGGTGGCAGCAGCTCCAGCATAGGCAGCTGAGGACTGGGGAGGCGCCAGCCCATGGCACGGCCAGTGTGGTTGAGCTCTGTGCCACCAGCACGGCTGCACCAGGCGTCACCTGTCCGGCAGGGCGCGTGGCAGGTGTGCAAATGCCGCCCTGGGTGTCCACAGAAATTGCTGATGGATGGGTCTGTGCAAGAAAATACATTGATGCTGGCAGTCCTAAGTGGGTTAGCAGCTGAGACATTTCCAGGGGAAAATGGTCAAAAGCTTTCATAGCGCGGAGTAAATGATGACAGAGCTTCCATTCAGTTTGACAATCCAAAGGGGGTCCAGAATGTCAAGGTAACCTCTCTCCAAACCCACAAAACGCTGGTGTTCGTAAGAGGCCAGGGATGTTTCTTTATTCCAAGCGCCTGCTGAGCTGCGGATGGTATGGCGGCACTTGGCGGTCCGAGAATGCAGCACTGTTGCTGCGGGACTGGCGGGCTCAATAAATCTCTGTCGTAGCATCTGTCGCCATTGGAGTTCGGCTAAAAAAATGAAATTCTTCTCCACAGCAGCCTCTCTGTCTCTTCGCAGACCCCTTACTAAATAAAGCATATGTGGGAAAAGCACACAGATGACACAGTGGGCAGGCTGTGTGTGCAGTGCTGCCCCGTGTGCGACCACGGTGTGTGCAGGTGCACACTCCTCTGCGGCCTCCCTGGGCCAGGCTGTTTCTTGACAAGCCTCCGCACTTCTGTGGGTGACGGTTTGGTGTTTTAAAATTTGGTTTGCTGGAATACTAAGGGATGACAGAACAGACTTTTTCCCTGACTACTGAAACCGCTGTAGCTGTCACTCTTATCCCCTCGGCCCTCTAGGGTTCATAAGAACACAGGACACCTTCTTTTTCCATAAACTGTAGTTACTGGATGACCTGTTATTTCGTGTAAAAGTTCACAGCCCTACAGTGTGTTAGCTCTTAATTAAAGAGAAGAGGACAAGCATGTTCCATGGCAATTACGAATTAGCGGAACCTTGCAAATGAAGTTTCTTGCCTGCTTTTTGTTTATTATTTTTAAATGTGGTTTCATATCTTTTGTGTCTTAGAAAATATTTGTTTTTTCAACACCTGATTTAGATGTTACAATAAGTAAAATATTAATCCCAATGCTGCATGCTTACAGTTTAACCTTTCTTGTGTTTGGACTGATTCTTTCCGTCCCATCCTTAAACAGGTCTTCCACGTTCTAAAACCAGTCTCCCTGCAAAATGCACGATGAGGAAAACGAGGCCAATCCCATCAAATAACTTGGTCCATACTGTTAAGTAAATTTTAAATCAGTGGAAGTTTTTGTTAGTTTACAATAAATGAAGTTGTATGTGCGGTTCAGACTACTCACATCGGAGGCGGTGTGTCTGAATAGCCCATCTTTTGAAGACAGAAATTAATTCAGTTGAAAACATAATCTAAGTTCCAGGACACTTTGATAGACATTGACAGGAAAACTAGAGGAGCAAGGTTTTGGGTTTTTTTAATTTAAGATGCAGTTTGGATACCACAGAGATCAACTGGTATTTGAATAGGGAATTCAGCTTAGAAAACATTCCCTTCTTGAGTTGTGAGACTATTTAAAATAGACAGGAAAAATTGCTAAGGAAATGAAGTGAGGTTCTAATCCTTCGAAGAATTGCTATGAACATTTTAGTATGCATTAAAAAACAAAATTGTATTTAGATTTGAAATCAGAGTAATAAAATGTTTCAGCAACACATTGTAAGTGCTATCATTTGACTTTTTTGATAGGGCATTCATAGGGCACATACTTAGCAAGAATGGAGTCCAAGATCACAGGAATGCAAACTGTAAAGTTTTACTACAAGGGTTTTATTTGTGGTTTTTTTCCGAGTGCTGTTAGTAAACACTCAACTGCAGAAAAATATTTTTTCTGTGTTATCTGTGTACATCATATGTCATACTTAACTCTCAGAAGCCTATGAGCACTGATGTCACACTTGGAAAATCCATAACTAGTAGAAGTTTCAATTCTAGAATCACTAACTACTCCCAAAATTAAATTTGAAGGAGTGCTTAAATGAGCATGGGGTAGCCTATATGCAGGTACATTTTTTTGCTTGCTCAAGCATGTCTGCCTGGGGGGTGCGCTGAAACCCACTGCCTACACCATCAGTGTGGAAGGACCAGAGATCCTGTTAGTGATGAACAAAAGCTTACAGGGGAAAGAAATATTTCTATAGTCAGAAATAAATTATTTCAGCCTGATGACATTGGCAACAGGACAATAGGAGCAGAGGAAATGAAGAGCTTCACGTTGGTGTGGAGGAGGTGTTTCACTGGAGGCTGGATTGCAAAGCATGTGAAATATTAGTGCAGAACTGTTGCCCACAGGTCTTCAGTATTTGGGACTACTGTTTTGTAAGGGGACTAAAGTTTCTAACAATTTTCTCTATTTAAATAAGCTTTTAGTTGGTGTGTGTTCTTTCTTTCAGTGAAATGTAGGTTGCCTTTCTCTTTACGCTAAAGACCACCACCCCCCCCCAAAAAAAAAAAGAGAGGCATTCCTCTGCTTTTTATGCACAAAGCATTAATTTCAGTAGGAGTTGGGCATATCTTGGGATCAAGCCCATTAATCTCAAAAATAATAGTGTATCGCAGAGGCGTGGAGACTCAGAGACCTGGAATTGAGTAGGGAAATTATGTCTTAGTCATAGTTATTATGTGGTAGGATAAAGTGCTATAAATTTAAATACTTGTCAGATTTGGAGCTATTCTCGCATTTGTTTAGTACTTCCAATATTAATGTTCTGAATAAAATAGTTGCTTAATTAAGGTAATGTATTGGCAATACTCTGATAACTTGATCTGTTCCACTCTTCAGTCTTTTCATTGGGTTACATATGAGTTCATCTCATTTGGAATTTTTTTTTTTTTCCCTAAAATGCTGTTTAATATCAGCTACAGAAGTTCAGAGGTATGCTGTAGCTTCCATACATTATGTAAAATTATCCTTTTTGTACCATAATAGAGCTGAAGAGAGAACAGTGTTTGTATATAGACTGCCAGAAATAAGTAGTTGCATAAAATATGAGATCTTCAGCACTCAGAATGAGACATTTCAAAAATTAGGTAGTCCACTGAACAGGTAGAAAAGATTGTGGATTATCCAAACAATTTAGCTAATCAGTAGTGAGGAAAGAATTTCTCACTGGACAAATGAGTCTTTATGCATGTTCTTTCACTTATGTCTTGCTTTTAGAGTGAGGGAGATGTCCCAGCCTAGAACATTGCTGATGCCACAGTGAACATCTACATCTCTTGATCCCTGCTGCACTAAGGGGATTCTTTTTGAACACATGGTTAATTCTGCAAGAGAGGAGACTGTGTTTCAGCTACTCCTGCCATTTCATACTGTCATGTCTCTAGCTCATCAGAGGTACCCCAGACACCATCTGTAACCAGCATATATATGTTCATTATATATATATCATAAGTTTGAGCAACTGGCACATTGCTCAGCTAAATACTGTTTTTCATGCCCTTTGTAGCTTTCATCTAGCCATCCAGCTCTGACTACCAAAACTGCTACCAAAGAACAAAGATATTTGAACCTTTTACGTGTAATTAAAGAATTAAAAAATAATAATAAGCTGGATGAAAAGGGCCTCCTGATTCTGTAGTATCATTCAAGCCATTTTCTTCTAGCATTTTAATAGTAAGCAGTACACGTTTGAAAGACTGTTGTAACTTATGTTTTGTTGCTGGGCCTGAAATGTCGAAGCTTTGAATGCTTTCTTGACACTCGAGAAACACGTGTACTATTGATCAACTTTAACTTTGCTTTTCTGATATTTTTCATAAGTGGATATATAAAAATTTGCCTGGTGAATTGGTGCTCTCTGTGCAAACTTCGGTGTCTGAGCTGTAAATTGAAAACCGTTCGTGAGTACCAAGGGTCAGTAGCAAACAAGCAGTTCTTGTTGCTGGGCCTGAAATGTCGAAGCTTTGAATGCTTTCTTGACACTCGAGAAACACGTGTACTATTGATCAACTTTAACTTTGCTTTTCTGATATTTTTCATAAGTGGATATATAAAAATTTGCCTGGTGAATTGGTGCTCTCTGTGCAAACTTCGGTGTCTGAGCTGTAAATTGAAAACCGTTCGTGAGTACCAAGGGTCAGTAGCAAACAAGCAGTTCACACGTACCTGGGTCAGAAGTATTGGCTGTGGAGTACTCTTTGATGCATGTTGATGGCTTCAGTGCTGTGAAGGGAGAGGTGCAGAGTGTGGGGGAAGCGGGTGCGTGTGACCATCAACAGAGAACTCGCATCCAAGGTAGTTCAGCAGTTACAATGCTGGCTAACTCATCGCCCAAAAAGACAATGATTGCATTCCAGGGTTGAACCTTGGATAGCTAAGGCTCGGTATAAAACCAGACGTGGAAGGAATTCCAAGGGTTTTTTTATCATTTTTGGGTCTGTGGTATCTTGCAGATTTCAAAGGCAGCTCATCGTTTAGATTGGCAGTTTGACCTGTGTCATACACTTAAATCAAACTATCACAGTATGTCGCAACCATATACAGCCTCTAGGCAGTCTAATTAAAGCTCTAGCATTCATTAAGAGAAAACCCTAGGTGTTATTTACCGAGATTAGATTAGTATGGGGTTTGAAAAAACTGTGTGATAACTCGCAATATTGGATGTAATAGTTATCTACAGGAATTCCACACATTTCTCTTAAATCCGGATACTATACAGAATGGAATCCCTGCAAGAAGATGCGTTTTTCACATATTAAAGGAGGGTGAACTTCTTTTCATAAACATTACTTTTTTCCATAAAAGGTACATGCCAGTGGTTTGTTATAGCTGGAGATAGAGCACTTTCAAGCACAGCTTAACAAGCCTGGTGATAGCATTTGAAGAAAGAAAACATTAGTTATTTCAATAAAATCTACAGACTTGCAATTCACTACACATTAACTTCACTTTCTACATTTGTCCATCTACACTGGTGCAGAAAACTTGCTGCAGGCAGCAGCCACAGTGGTATTTGTTTGCCAGGCAGAAAGTTGAAAAGAGCTCGTCTCTTGCCAGCCAGCATCACTGCAAAGAAGCAGCTTTAGTGAGAGGCCTTGTAAAGTTACCTTGACGCTCTGCCTAAAGGTGGGATCTCCAGGAAGACCATTAACACATTTCTATTACTAAACATAATTTTTGAAAAATATTACAATCCCTCAAACAAGGTGGAAATGTCCACGTATTCCAGTGCAGGTGACTTCAGTTGTGCGTGACCTACTGAAACACCCAATGGGCAGAGCTCTGTGGTTCGGGATGCAAGCTGTTGAGCGTGGTGTTCTCCGCATCCCTGTCTGGCAGGGAAGAAGCCGTTGGGTTTCCTGCTTTTGTCTGGTTCCACACTGTGGGGATTCTCATTTACGCAGACGCTGTCAGGGGCTCAATGCATGTGGCAGTGGGTAGAAGATCATTAACGTGAACACAGTTCGTCCTAGCTGTTAGTTTCTTTTCTGAACAGTTACAACAATAGTGTTGCTTTTAGTTAACAAAGCAGCCCTTCCATATCTGATCTCTCACATCTTTGAAATCAAAAAGTAGGCTGTTGGTGTCGTTAGCAAATGCGTCTTTAAAAGCCAAATCAAAAGTTCAAATATCCACAGTCAGGGAGCAGTATTCAAAATGAAGTTTGCCCTTGCAGCAGAGCAGCAGTGCTCTCTTGTGCCTGGTGAGTGATGCTGTGTTCCTGATTATTCAGTGTGTGAACATCATGTGAGCTAAGGCATGATGTACCCAGCCTTTGAGGGAGAGAATGAGAATATAGGTTAAAACTGCCATATAACAGCCATCATAAATTAAAACCAGTTGGGTTTCAGGCTCACTAACAGTAGTTCTACAATAGCCAGGTTCAGAGAAGGAGTATAAAACCATCTGTTTCAGGGGATGCTTAAAAAAAGATCAAACTGATTTTTAAATGTACGTTTCTTTATATAAGCATTTAATAAAAGAAATAACAGTGGGGTACATTATGCCTTAGAGATAAAATGATGAATAGAAGCGACTTGGTATCATGCTTTGTCTGTGAATTAATTGGTTGCCATTGCTTCTTGAACATTAACCCAACTCACGAACTCTGCCAGGCGGGGCTTTGGGTTCAGCGTGCTGTGTGTGTCTCATCTCAAGCATAGGGGTTTAGGGCTGGTCAGTTAAATGCTTCCAGCTTCAGCTCTTGCAGGCTGCTCACCACTGTTGCATGGTCCAATCCCCTCTACACCTGAAAAGCCAAGTAGCTTTCACTGAGGTTTTGCCATTAGCACGTTCTGGTGGTTTAGTGAGCTGATAATTAACTGAGGGTTAATGCATCAGCAGGAGGCTCTAGTCTTTGTTTCTTTAGTTTTGTGAAATGGATTCAAGCGTGGTAAGTATGTTTGGTGGTGGGGAATGAGTTTAGCTACTCTTGCTTATATCTGGGATGCTCAGAGAACTGGTTCCCCAGATGAGAACCAGTTATCACATTAAATACAGAGTACTCTGTAATCTCTTTGCAACCCAGTAGCATGTTGTCTTGAAGAACTATTTGGGACTATTAACAACTGACTGGTCTCTTGTATTGTTCAGAACTAGTAAACAGTGTTTCTAATCTTTTTGCCATTAATTATCCTAGATTGGTTGTCTCAGATATACTTGTGGATGCTGCAGTCACTCTTCTAATTGTGGTGAGTAAATATGGTCTTCTGTTGCTTGGTTTTTCGCTTTTCCTCTCAAATAATCAGATGGATAGATGGATTTTACAAAAGCAGCTCAATTCATGTTTGCTTAAAACTTCTGTCCAAATACACCAATACCTTCTAGATCTAGAAGCAGGTAGATGAGACTGTGACATACACTGGCTCTGATCCTACCCTGATAGAAGGCTTTCTAGCATTGGATCAAAAGCTGCTGATTCAGCACCCTCTATTTTATCAAAGCAATGAGAAAAAAGTATCCAACTACATTGAGAGAGCTCAGCAAAAGTAATCTTTGACTCATTTATGAACCAGTGGTATAGGAATTAAAATCCTGTTTGTGTCTTGGTTATAGTTCAGGCTATTGATGGGGAAGAGTTTCTTTTGCAAAGACAGGAAGAAGAGAGGTGTCTTCTTTCATGCCCCTCCAGCGATGCTCATCAGTTAGTTCAGGCTGGAAGGCATCTCTGGAGTTCACCTGCCCAGTGACCTGCTCAGAACAGGGCTATCTTCAGCATTAGGTTCTTTTCTCTTTCGAATCTGTGACGTGGCACATAAGCTCCCGCGCTTACTAACGAGCTGCAAAATTCCAAATGAGACCAGGAATGAAGATGTTTCTATTATGTCAGACAGCTGGCGATTTCACACATTTAGGTAAAATTCCCTGTTCATACACTCATTTTCTGAAGAATTTTCTATTTCCATTTCTGGAGTGGATTCGTATTAGTAAGTTTTGTGCTTTGGCTGTGGCGGTGGTTGTATTCTGGTTTGGGAGTGCACAGTAAGCCAACTGCTGACAACTACTTTGGTAGTTAATTTTTCGAGGGAGATTTGCATGGCACAGTGTCTTTTAATTCTGCTGACTCCTGGAGGAGAATGGAAGGTGCTTTTGCCACTTCTTCATGAGTAAGGCTCTCTTCAGAGCCACCTTACTGGCACAAAAGAGAGGGAGCAAAAAGCGTCCATTCTTGGAATGACTGCTGTTTATGAACTTACTGTGGAACTGGCTATAGCAAACTTCTGGGGTGCTCTGCTTAATGAATTACCTTCTGGTAAGGGGGTGTTTTCATAGTTCAGTCAGTCACTTTTCCTCTTAACACCCACATCTCTTCCTCCCCCTCCACTTTCTCTGAAACTGTTGGACTCTTAATGCAAAGGACTTTTCAAAGCAGGACTCCTTGTGCAATTTAGCATTGTCATAAATAAAAAAACCTGTAGAAGCAAGCATTGCACATCTTTTATGCATGTTTCACCTATGATGATCAGGCACATTGCAGGTAGCTTCCCTGAGGTTTGACTGTGCAGCACCTGTGCTGGAGCTTGATCAGAGCAAGCTATGAATTATTGAGTACTCTGCTTCAGTCAGACATGAGGAAAATGAAATGCTGCTCTCTTCAGCATTAGATGCTTTAACCCAGTTTCTTACTGAGAGATACCAGTTCTTATTAGAGTGTTTTCTTATAAAGGTATGTAGAATACAGTGATCCTTCAGATCCACACAGTTTTCCGTAAGAAATAATTTAAACACATGTAAAGTCTCCTTTTAAAGCTAGAAAGAAAACTTCCTATATGTTTTGACAGTTTATAATCCTTAGGAGGTAATGTTGTATTGAGAGTCTTATTCTGTGCTGTATTAAACATCCTGACTGGATCTCTTATCATTCAAGCAATTGCTGAAAAATTGCAAACCTTTTTACCTTTCAGGTCACTTATTCAAAACAGGCCCAGTTCACAGGGGACCGGAGGTCTGTTGCAACCTGGGCACTGCTTAGACTTGTACAAAAAACAGTATGAAAAGGTATTAGAAACCAGAGAGGTCATCCAGCACCATAAGCTGATTTGGTTTACATGGAAATGGAAAATTAAATACATTAAGCATGTTTTAATTGGATGCATCTAATGAAGATGCAGAGTGGCTAATACTCTCTGTGCATGGAATTTCCTGTGTGTATATTTTTCTTCTATTTTGATTTAGAAGCTGGCAGAGGCTTTTCTCTTCTTTTTTCTTGATGGTATTTTTGGAAATCTTAATTTCAGTAAAGAGGTCTGTGGGTATTCTCAATGATCAGAAGCCCTGTAGTCCACAGGTGAAGAAACCACCCTGGATTCCCCAGGAGACAATGGATAACCGATGTTACAGCCAGCATTGAAATCAAGTGCAGCTGCAGAAGAGGAGGGAAAGCAAAAGAAATGGCTTGATAAAGAAGCCAGTAGGCATCTAGCAGAAATATGATGTGGACAGACATTACGTAGTCAAGTATGATGTCTGCCAACAGAAATTAACCTATTAAAATCTCCTGAACAAGCTGGAACTGCCACAGGGATGTTGGAGTAGGTCAGTGATTATAGTCTTTGGACAATCACAGATTTGACTGAAAATATGAACCGTGGAACTGCAGCTCACAGGTTGTGTACCTCTGCGTCTTAATGACCTTGAGCAGATGGCTTTAAATTGTTGTGCTTCAGTTTTGCTACCTCTGAGACCAACTGACCCCACTGTGGGAGATGCATATTCCCCTGCTGCTGCTTCTCTTTCCTCCAAACAGTATCCAGCTAAGAAGCTCTGTATTGGCTGCACTTGTTTTCACACACTCGTGGAATTGCAAAGCTAACATAACTATAGCTCAGACATAGTCTTAGCAAGGCTTTGTATTCATAGCATTTCGACAAGTATCTACTCCCCCCTTCCCATTTCCGAGGGTAAAGAAAAAAAATTACCTAACATTTTGTGTTAAACTGCTTTTGTGCAGCAGTACCTTGACTGTTAAACATGGATTCTCCAGTGTTCTTTGTCTATACCTTCTTTGCCACGTAACTTCTAAAGCTGTCTTCTCTTTGAAGGCAATATTTATGCTAAGTGACTTTTGAATGACTGTCTGCTGTAATCCACAAACAGGCAAATCCACTTCAGTACTGCTGTTTGCATTAATGCAGCCGATTGAAACAGCCCAGAACTTTGAAACAGAAAAGGTCTTATGTGGGTCGCTGTGATCCCTATCTGCATTGTGGGAGTACAGTGACATTCAGATATAGGACTTTTTCTTTTCTTCCTTTAAACCTATAAATAACATTAAAGTATTTTTTTAGCAGGGAAGAATGAGGCCACGGCACCCACCTATACATTGATAGCTACACTCGCTATTATAGCTTCAAGAAAATGCCTTGCAGCATTAGTGTGTCTTACTGCTAGGTAAGGTCAGTGGTTTTCTGCTCTGCGGTATGTCCCGCTGTTTCTCCCTCTCTATCTCTCTGTCTCTCTGCTTAAAGTTAATTGTGGTTGGACATATCCTGTTTAAAAACAAAGCAAGAAACATAGTTGGAAGGGGAGAAATAATAATGGGCTTAAGGGTTTAAATCACATTGATTTTTAATGTAACCAAATGCAAGCTTGAGCCCATTTTTTAATGAATCTTGACACTCAGAATAGCAGAACATAAATTTCAAGGAACATCCTCTCTGTATTTCGGTATCCTAACTCCTTGACTGTTGGAAGCAGTATGAAATCATGGGAACCTGAGCTCGCTCACTGTAGTTTGAAAGTAACGAATATGTACATTCAGCATTTCTACTGAAATTTTCTGAGCTTTTCTGCCCACCAAAAAGAAGATAGGATTCTAAGTAGTCTAGCCTGTAACAAACAAGGAGAGCTGATAAATGGGCTGCCATGCTCCATAAAGAGACTTGGTCCGTACTAGCACATGCTGACTTCTCTTTGTGTCTGGCCAATTTTGACTAAAACTAGAATAGATATCCTGTCTTCATTATGCCATGTAGACAAACTTACAGAAATTCAGGCTTATGTACCTGCAGTTGCACCAGCATTTTGCTGTGTAAGTACACTCCACACCTCTGTCCCTGCCCATAGCTCTTTTCACTTTTACCAGAATTCTTGCGTTCCACACAAATTTAATTTCTGAATGCTGCTGCTGCTCTCTGAAAACCCTGAGATTTGGGCCAAGTGCTCTTCCAGGCAGGAGGTAGTACCGAACAACACGTACTCCTCTGCATTTCAGGTTTCTGCTATTCTTAAAACCCCTGGTCCACCCTTACTGTCCTTTGAGGAATTTCAGTGTTATGCCCGGGGGCCTTTTGTTTATGTGTGGTGCTACTGTGCGTTGCTTCAGGTGTAGCAGGAGCTGGCGAGTCAGCTGGGCTGTGTGTGTGAGCATGCGCTTGTGTATTTATGCATGTACATTAATGTCTAATGCTCATGCCAAACTTTTTAAAAATAGCTTTCATCATAATCTAATACAGTGGTCGTATGTGGTCACATGATCGTGTTTTTTTGTAAGTATCTGTCCATGCTTTCGGTCTTCTAGGAAACTGAAATACACATGTTTTTGGCCCAAACCACAAATACGCAATGCATTTCAGTTTTAATTGAAGAAACTGCTATGAAGTGTCTTAGGGTGCGTTGTCTTACTAGAGCTGGTCTAACCACAGAAGTATTTGCTGCTAACGGGAGCAGACCCCTTCTTCCCCCTTACTTACGCCCGTGTGCTGTTACAACTGCCTTTGGGTTGGGTGTAGTGATTGTGCAACTGTGGGGAGTCAGGTCAGCTGGTTTATCCAGGGGAGGGCAAACCGTGCTGAAAAGGGAGGACAGTTTTCCCTTGGATTGGCTGCCAGAGCCAGCTTACCATGCCGTGAGCATCTGATGGGAGGGGACCGGCAGGAATGTGTGGAAGACGGGGTGTGCAGAGGAAGGGACCAGGAGCACCCCTTTCAGTGGCAGTTTTCTGTTAGATCTGAAACACCTTAAAAAAATTAGTAGGGTGGCTACTTCGGACGCTGAGGAAATAGAAGCATGCTGCTACATGTGGCATTTCTCGCTTGCAGACTGCTGCTAAAAGGACAGTGGGTTATGTTCTTGGTTTGCATGATCAGCCAAACTGACCTTACAGGAATCTTTAAATAAATTGTTTATTTAAATTAGTTTGTGGTTGCTATCAAAATGTTGATCCTTTATTAATACTCAGTGACTTATATCATACGTACGTAATAGGCTTTGGAGCTTGTTGGTTTGTGCTAAGAGTAGTGATGAAGAAGAAAATACTGCTTTTCATGCCAGCAGTGAGTGAAAAAGCTAAAGACTATGCAAAGAAAACATTGTGCCGTTTTAGACTTGAAATAATTGGGTCTAAAAAGGGCCAGGCAAGGAGCTCTCATTGACTGCTGCAGTTCAGTCACAGTTCATGTAATGTGATTGCATCTCCCATTTATTCATAGCTCAATAAAGAGTCCCTGAAAACATGTTCTTTCTCCAGGGCAATGTTGAAGGCTTGCAGGACTCAGGAGGGACTCGAGCACTGCTGGAGCTTTGTGGCTTCGATGTTACAGGTTTCTCAAAACAAATGCCTGTTGCGTGGTCAGCTGGCAAAAATAGAAAGCTAGTTGCAGGTTTTTGGTTTCAGAAATCATCAGCTATCATTAAGCTGTTTTCCACACTGAACATAATATAAACATCTGCTTTAAAAAGAAATCCTTCCTACGTGAAGAGGTTGGCTATAGGTCTGATCTGGTTTGGAGGGATACTCATTCTTCCTTTACAAATTTTCTTAAAGCCGTTGAGATTTGTTGATCTCTCCTAGTTCTTCACTGACTACTTAATTTCTACATATGCTTCCAGAGTTTTCTTATATAAAATACCATGAGACGGTCTTCATTCATTGTGTGGAAAAAATTTCTGTGGTGAACTATGAGGGACAGTAGGTCAACTTTAGTGTTTTATTGTCAGTCTGTACTGGTGGTTTTATTGTCCATCTGTATTGATGGAGACAGGAGAATTGTGACGATTCAGAGAGTATCCTTTTACATGAGCTTAGACCTAAGCCTTTTGTTAGATATTTAAAGTTCAGGACTGTGCTATGTTTCATATTATCTTGCTTCATATTAATAAAAGTTGGTATGCCCTGCACTTTGCTGATGTGTATGCAAAAACATGGTCTCCTCTTTGAGTATTTTTAGTATTAGACTATCCAAACCCAGCAAGAGTACAAATGGTGGCTCCCCAAAAATGGTAAATGATACTAAGTGATTGTCTGTATAGGAGATTCTTTTATGTATCTGAAACATTGAACCTAGATTATAGGCATATAGATCATCTCATTTCCTCTAGAAATATGGAACTTGGTACTGCTGCTCAGAAATGTAGAAAACGGACCTTGCTGCAGATGTCACTGGAGAGTCGCTGGAAATTAGTCAGACAGATGTTTATGCCACTTGTTAAACTTTGAAATTGTATCTTTTCAGCATCTTATTGTCTGGCAAAATACACGTACCTTGGGTAAGTAAAAATCATGAGTTCAAATGGATGGAATTATTGTAGATTCGTAGTATGAGTGTGAAAACCAGAGAACAGCCATTTGCAGGCACTTCCCTGGCATTGCCTTTCTCCAGTAATCCTGCTGTTATAGGTTCATGCTACAAATAATTTTCTACAGTGTTTGGTTCTCTTTGCTGTCTTGAGAAATGACCTCAGTCTGCGTGAATTTGTGCCTGAAGAATACCCTTTACACTCGGTGAAGTAGCCGTTTGCAGCCGTTTCTTGGAACGGGTCCTGTTACTGCTGCCACAGTCCTTCTGCACTGTAGATCCTCTACTGATTGCAATGTAACTTCCTCATCAGCTGAGCTGGAAATATTCCCTCCCTCATGCCTCAATCACTAAAAAACACTGGATGAGTGGGGGAGAGAGACTAAATAAGAATTCTTAATTATCTGCCACAATTGCATGCTTTTGTGTCTTTGGCATGCAGTCTCCTTCCCTCCTCTCCCTGTTTTGGTGTTTTTCTCTGTAGCTGTTGGGCTCAGCTGCCTTCCAGAGGAGTAGTTAACTAGGCAGATGAGCCTCCCAATGTGTTTTGGAGTGATGTAGTTACTTATTTTTCTTCATCCTCTCCAGCCCAAACACCCTTCCTGCCTTCTCTTTCCCACAGCAGTATTTTGAGGTATGCTTTCTTTTCTGGTGCTCTTTGGTTACATATTCCAGGTACTATTTAACAGGGCCTTGTGCCATTTACATAGTTATTTCATCTTCCAGTTAAATGAGGGGGGAAAAAAACCCCAACCCAAACCTTCAGTTCTATCAGTTTCTTATTTGTCAGTAATAAAACTGATCTGAAATGTTTAAAGAGAGATATTTTAAAATTAGTTCAAAATTAGACTTGTTAGCAAACTGAGGGGGAAGAACTTTAGGTTCTTCTACTGTTCTGATCTCAACAGAGCAGACTTACATCTAGTAATGTTTGTCGTCTTCTGTCTTTAATCTATTTAGGGAAAGACTCAGAACTCTGCTGTGGTAGCCTGGGAAGATTTACTAATCTGGCATTTAATTTCTAAAGAAGCCTATATTTTTAGATGCTTTGGTATATGGTACTGTGCACTGTCTTCCTAGCAATGTCTAGCTCAGTCTATGCCTGCACTGCATACTATAATTATGTGTAGGGGAAGTAGAAGCCCACACAAATTTGCCTTGGTCAGAGCGCTTCACACAGGTGAGTGGAATGATTATACTCATTTTGAAGTGTGAAGTTTGGTATGAAAATTCAACTTTAAAGTAATTTATTCCTTATTCTGCTGTGTTGTTTCCATAGTAGTTCTTCAGGATTAGATGTACTCTCATTCTCCTGAGTAGAGTGTTGCTGTTGCTCAGGTTGATGGTTAAGTTGCTAGCTGGCATGGGCTGGCTTTTTTTTTTTTTAACCTTCTGTGTAAGCTGGGTTAGATGTATATATTGGTGAAAATAGGGTAATGGAGGGGATAAATTTTAATGCTGCTCTCAGTGCTTTTAACTAAAGAAGCTCTTGCATTTAGTTACTGTGGACAGACTAGTCTGTAAGTCCTTTTTTGCTGACGCTGATTGTCTGCGTCCATATTGTTTGCTGAGTTGCTTGTATAATTGGCCCTGCCGTGTCGATGCTCGTGGAGCTGGGATCATGTTCTTGCTGACAGCTGTACAGGATTGGATTACCAAAGAGATCATGCGCCCTGGCAGGAGTAGGGGAGCTTGGCTTTCCCTGCTGGGGTAGGGCAGCCCCACAGCTGAAGGCTTATTCACACAGGCCCTGGATGCTTGGATTTAGAAGGAAAATGCACCTCTCCTGTGGTGTAGGATAGGGAACATGAGACTGGTTAGTGAGCCTAGGGAAAACTGGGGAGTAAAGAGACGAAAATGCCAGCTCATCTGCTCGCATACAGTCTAGGTGTAGAAGCCAAGAAGCTCTGACCAGTCTGGTGTATGATGAACAATTACTGAAATTTGTGCAGCTTTACAGTACCAGCGCTTTATTTAGCATGCTTGCGTTTTGCTGACTGTGGTGCATTAAACCTGATTGTTCAGGCTGTTCTGTGGTTTCTAGATATCATACCTGAATTCTTGTCATCTAATGGACAATTTTTAGTACACTTGGACACTTCTCAAGGATCATCCGCCTCTTACCTGCTCATGCCCTGGCCCTTCATGATCAGGTTTCATTGACAATGTTTGTTTCAAGATGTTTTTGTTGATCCAACCATCTGGAATGTGACCTTTGTATTTATTTATTTTTTTTAACTGTATATAATTAATGGTTTTAGCAACGTAAAGGGAAATCTGACATTATTTAACTTCAAAGTTTAGAGAGAAAAAGCATTTAAAGTATTAAGATTTGTTGAAGGGCATGTATGTGTACTATGTATACTGAAGACTTTATAAGTTTGGATGGTTCAATCTTACCAGTCAGTGCGAGGACCTGATCCTGTGTCCGTGACCTCCTCGGGGCCTCTGCTGACAGGACATCTCCCAGACTGGGGCCCCACGCTGCCACGTCCCCACATATGGCTAGAGTAGCAGATTTTCTGCGCTGGAGTGATGTAAAGGCATCATTTAGCTATTACACTGGCATTTACCACCTGAATAGTCATTTACTGTCACCTCCAGAGAAAAGGTAGCAGCACAGTTGAGATGATCTCTGTTCTTTACCACTGAAATATTACCATACAGTTGAATGGCGTAAACACGCTCCACAAGGAACTGGTTAGTACTGTCTGCTAGCCTGATGACTGCTTACAGTAGAGCTTCTTCAGTTTCATAAGACTGTTTCCTTCACAGTTAATCATGCTTTGTAGACACTGATGTTGTGAGGTTGGTATAATTCATTATTGATAAATGATGATCTAGTGGCTGGATTATTTGGCACTAGATCCAAAATTGTATACTGAAGAATTTAAAATGCATCCCAAAAGTCGGAGAATCACAGAGTCACTGAAGTTGGAAGGGACTTCTGGAGATTGTCTAGTCCAAACCCCATGCCCAAGGCCAGGGCAGCTAAAGCAGGTTGCCCAGGGCCATGGCCTGGGTTTTGACTGACTCCAGGGATGGAGTCTGGGCAACCTACTGCAGTGTTTGATCACCCTTGCAGTAAAAAACTTGTGTGTGTTTTTTTTTTTTTGGTTTTGTGTTTTTTTTTTTTTTAATGTTTGAATATGCATCCTTCATAACTTCACAGTGAATAGCTTTAGCACAGACAAATCTTTGAAGGTATTTGCTCTCCTTTCAGGACTTAAACTTTCTTTAAAATTGCAGTTGATTTCAATGCTGTAACTCAGGAATCCCATTGGACAGAGACTTTGGGGAACAGAATTTTGATGATAACATGGGTTGTAAGGAAGATGCAGAGCCCTTTGTGCCCTCATAGACTGAAAATGGTTACTGAGATAGCAGGGGAGTAGGAGCAAATACTTCAAATGAAAAAGTGCCTAACTGTATATACCTGTTCCTCCAGGAGGCCTGCAATAAAAGTAAATAACTGTTCAGTACTTCATGTATGTTCCAGTTAGTATGTGAAAGAAGGCAGTTTTCTGAAGTTTCTCTAAATAGAGATGAAATGCTAAGAAGGTTTGAAAAGAAAAACTCAACTTGATTCTGTGAAATACAAGCAGTTTGTGCAATATGCAGGGTCTGTGTTACCGTGAAGATTGCATTTTACATGTAGCTCTTTTAAAACTGTACATATACTTTTTAAAAAAACTCACTGTGCATCAGCTACTATCTGTCTAGCCACGTGTTTCAGGTTACTGAGGATTACCAGTGTAGAGTTTCTTCTGCTTCCTTCCGAGTAAACTTGATTTCTAGATTAAATGACTGCTCTGTTCCAGGAGGTATTTACCTGAAAGATTAAATAGCTTGTGTGTAGAGAATGGTGCTGATGTCTTGGCAGCCATGGTAGTATTTCAGCTAGAGGCTTGCTGCACAGTACTAGAAACCTTAATTCTATTAATTTCATTGCTGAAAAATTAGCAAACAGTATTTATATCACATTTTATAGCAAGGGCAGTAAATTGCATTAGATACTTCGTTATGCCATGGAGAAGCAACACTTAATTATTCAAGTGGCTCAGTGGATATTTTGACTGAAACTCCATCTGCCAATGCAGAAATTAGTTGTATTTTTAACAACATGAGACACTCTTCTGCAATTATTCAGCAGAGTTGCTTCTGATACGGTATTTTCATGCACTACTTTTGACTGTCTCCTGGGTGAGGTTTGTGTGATCTTCTGTGTATACTCTTTGTTGTCTTACAACAAAGTTGAGCTGTCTTCAGCTAATCAATGACAGTTTTCATTAAAAATGTGTGGAAAAACTCCAGTCAGGAAGCAGAAAACAACTAGGTACTTTCAGAAAAGTTTTATTGTCTACTTTGAGGTCAGGTTTTTGAATGGGGGAGTCGTTAAGCAGTTAGAGTTGGTACAATGAGAAGGCAGGACTCTGAGCCCTGCTCATCAGTACATCGCTGCTTTGTTTGTATGTGGCTCCCTTTCATGAGATGGATGACGAAGGTTGCACAGCTGGAAAATGGAGAGAGTGCTTTTGGTGGAATTTGCTATGTAAGTTCAACTGTCCTCTTTTAACTCCCAAACATTAGTCCAAATAAGCTGAGTTAATGAAAAATACTCTGCTGTAATTGTTTAGTTATCTGGGGTGATTTTACTGAAAGGTCCGTGAGCGACTCCTGAAGCAGCTGTGAGCAAGATGATGTTATGGAGCTGGGGACGGCACGGACAGATGCTGCCTGGAGAGAGTGTGCATCCATCGGCTGAGGAAGATGCTGCCTTTGCCATTTGGTTTATAAGCTATTGATTAAAAGTAATGGAAGCTTAAGAATTTCTCTATGAGCTAATTCCCATAGCATCAAATTTTACTTTATGGCCAGTTCACAGTTTGTATGTATGTTTGTTTGTGTTCTGTTCATGGCACTGTCATGCAGCCACAAAACCTTTTGGAGCAGCATGTGCCGAGGGTGTGCATGTGGAGCAGCCGTGTGCTCGAGTGGGGTTTTAGAAGTGCACAGTGCCGGTGGGCAGTGACTGTGGTGTCCCAGTCAGGCTGGTAGTGGCCTGGCACGACTCTGTGCAGCTGTAAACACTGCTTACCAGCAGTTTGGAGAGGTGACCTTATCTGTGTGGGCTCATTGTGACCCAGGTGGGACTTTATCATCCATCTGAGTACTCATCAATAGTAAATAATAGGCAGAGCCTGTATGGTGAATTGAGAGTAAGAATGAATTAATGGGATCAATGCATTACTAAGGTAAGCCCTAGAAATGTACCAACCTGAGTTAGACCAAAGCTTCCTTAATTAATTGTTACGAATTCTTTTAGAACGTGCTTTAAGTTGACCCAGACTGAGACATCTGAAATTTTCTAATTTTAAGAAAAAAAAAAAGAGGTGGGCACAAGAAAGGACTTGCTTTCCAAATATTCAGCAGTATAAAAGCTTAACCCAGTTTGAGGGAAAGGAATAACATGATAACTCTGGTGCATTGTAGGATTTATCAACAATCCCTCCACTACGGTGGCTTCTGCAAAGGTTCACACTCTCAGTATGGATTTAGAGCATGCCACTCCTAAAACTACCTGTACACTCGCTGAGCGAGAAGATGGGACGAGGTTCCCTTTAAAAACTGGTCATAGTTACTGATCAGTTGGCAGGGACTGCTGTAAGAACAAAAGGTGTGCTCACTGGCTAAACTTGAAATGCATTTATTTCCCAAAACTGTAAACCCAAGTGAGGTAGTAGTTACATCAGAAAACCAAGCTTGTGTTTTGACGTTGAGGGGAGTGGAAGGAGGAGCACAAGACTTGTCATTTTTAAGCCCATCTTTTGTTGTTATCAATTTTTTTAAATATTTCTGCAGGTCTTGCACCTTTTTCCTGTCTTTAAACAAGGCCTTTGTTCGTGTCGCTATTGAGCAGGGCTGCTAAGCAAAAGCAGAAATCAGGTGGGTGGGAATAATTAGCAGATTGGCGTTGGAGACTGAATTCTGGTGGGCACCCTTAGGACAGCTTGTGACAGAGCAGACTTCCCCTGAAACAGGATTGTCATAAACTTGTCAGACTACTACTAAGTAGATAGTTATTACAAATCCAGAGAATATACTAATGTAGATTATCCAAGTTTGTGACCTGAAAAACTGTGAGGGAAACATATACAGTGTGGTGTCTCTTAGACTTAGTAGCCACCTCTGCTTTCCTTGAATGAATATGGTACAGACAACCAGGCTGATTAGCAATTAACAGAACATAATCCATGTGAAAACACGCCTGGTGAATAAATTAACATCTCTTAAAAATAACTTTCTTTTTAAGGATAGGTCTGTTATGAATAGATGGCGAACGCAGTTGTCTGACTGCAGAGCAGTAAGCTATGAAGGAACTTCTCTCACTTCTCCTTCCCCAGAAGAATAAATTGTCTCACCACCTAACAGTTTCCCAAAACATACAGGGTATGCTTGCTATGCTTACTCCAGGCATAAAATGAAAGCCTCATCTTGACGTGTTTTCCCCAGAGGGCTCGTTCCCACTGTCAGAATTGCTCGGGACCCGTTCTGCCCGTCATGCCTTGTGGATTTGCGCTTGGCAGAGGAGGGCAGGAGGAAGGCTCCCTACCTGCTTCCCAGAAGAACCTCACTCTCTGTCCTGCCAGGGGAGGACAGACCAGATGCTTCATGTCTTTTAGCCACGTTTCCAGTCCGGCAGCTCCTTCTACTTTCTCTGGGCATCCTAACTGTAATAGGGCACCCTAAAGCTGTGCAGGGGGCACCGGCCAGGTGACAGGGGTTACATTTGTCTCACCTGGGACTGTGCAATGCACAAGGCTTCTGCACTGTCTTCACCAGGGCAGGTTTTGAATTTGTCTGCAGTTAGCTCCTTAACTTGTAATAGGAGTCTGAACATCCTCCTGTGGCAAGTTACAGAGGAAGAGATTTTGAGGTTACACCTTTCCCGGAGCTCTAGAAGACGTGTAAAGTGTGTCATTCACCCCAGCAGTCTTCCAGTTGGAAGAAAATGGGAGGTGTTTTTCTGTTCGAGACTACCCTTGGGGCTTTGTTTGTTTGTTTAAAATAAACTTCCAAGACCATTGCCAGCAGATGTATTTTGCTTTTTGATTTTATTATTCTCCAGAAAACAAGGCTCTCACTTCAGATGTGTTCCTGACGGGGTCAGCAATGAAGTATTTTTAGCAGACTTGGTAACTCTTCTGCAGTACGTTCGTGCCTCGCTTGTTCAGAGCTGCAGTTGCTTTCTCAAACATGCATTTGGGGCTTCTGCCAACACACCCAGGGTACTACTGCTTCGTATTACAAGGTCCTGCTTTGTCAGGACAGAATTCAGCCTGACAGGGCTGGAGCTGGTCTCTGCTAACGTAACTGTGGTACAGCATGTTTGGCCGGTGGAGGGGCGCTGGGGTTAGACTGCACGCTTCCCTTGCTGCGCACCCAGCATGGAGGGCTCGCTGCCTGCCTCTGAAACCGTACGTCTTGTGGCTTTCTCCTTTCTCGGATGTCAGCAGTATTAGGGTTGTGAATGCAGCTGGTTTGCTAGGCAGAGACCTGGGTCACCGGTGAATGCCCAAGCTCCGCATTTTAGTTAGCTGCTGCTGCTGGAGTTTGCTTTTTAAAAATCAGTCTGCGAGCTGCTGCCTGTTGTGACACCAAAGGGGTGAAATCAAGTATCTTCTGTCTGTCCTCTCATAAGACTGGGTTAGATTTTTTTTTTTTTTCCTCTGCTGTTACTCTGTAGTAAGCAATGTTTGTGGCCCGGCTTGGGCTCAATATTAAAATAAGGAAAACTGCTTACACTGCTGAGGTACTCTTTGTCTTTTAAGTGTTTGATCTGGTCTTTCTGTGGGGGTAAAGATTTTGTGTTGGAAGATTCCCTGTGAACACAAAGAATCTGCTGTTTGAATGGTTTAGTGATTAGAAAAGATTTCTAATACCAGAAGTCCATGTCTTTTGGGCTTATGGTTAGAGCTTCTCCAGTTATGGTAAGTGATTTCTTCCAGTGAGCTTTGAGGTCAGGCTTCTTTGTGGTAGTCCTCCACAAAGTATTCTGGAATTTGTCCCAAACAGCACAGAATGTAGAGAATTTGTCAGAAGGTGCTGTGTACAGATTTAGAGAACAGCAAGGAATGTCAACAGCAGAGGAAACGTGGCTGAGATCAACTTTTAATAAAGTTTAGAATCTCTTTAGCATTTAATTATTGTGTTTTATCAGGACAGTAAGGCAGTTCTAGGAAACTCCCTGTTCTTCAAGACAGAAATGCACTTTTTTGAAAGTCTGCCTGCATATCCTAGTTTCACTAGAAATATTTTGGTTGACTTTAACATAGGATGCTTCATTAAGAAAACAATGGTGAATCCCATAGAGGTTTCCTTCCCTCGATCTAGAGGAAATTTCATCAGTCCGTGGATTGCTGGTAGCATTAGCACTGATTTTATCTCCCCGTTCATGCTGTGGTGCTGTGCCTAGCTAACTTTCTGCCTTATGCTCGCTCTTGTGAATGCAGGCTTTGTTGGAAGCAGGTTCTGCTTTGCTTTGGGATCTGCTGGTTGGTGGGGCGGGGGATCTTTCTCCAAGGTTACGGCAGGTCAGTCCGGGCTGCAGGGCTCCCAGCCTGGCTGCCGCGTGTACCCGGAGAGCTGGGGGAGCGGCTGCAAGTCAATGGCGCTCCGTAGGGATGAAAACGGGAGAATGACATACTGTGTTTGGCCCACATACGCTCATTCCCAGAGGACAGAGCTGCATTGTTGGGACAAAGAAAAGTGAAAATACTAAAAGCATTCAAACTATTTTCTTTTTATTTGGGGAGACTTTTTCTTTTGTGGAGCTCTGCTAAGTGGCCAGACCAGCATGTAGGGCCACTGACAGAATTTAAAGGTGAGCTGAGAGTAGAAAGAAAATCTTGGCTTATGTGGTTTTTGGTTTTTTGCAACTTACAGGGAAGGGGTTTTATATTTTTATATGAGACATTATCAAAGCTAGGCTAAGATGCCTGGAGAACTAGACAAAAGATAAGTGATGACTGATCTATTTAAAAGGAGAAAATATTTTTAGTCAATATGTTTTCAGCTTTTTTTGTGGTACATATTCCATTTCAATGACTAATACTTTGGGGTTTAAAAATTCAGCTTTCTTGTGTTGTCAGTTTAGCTGCAAGTATCTGGGTCTTCAATACCTCTCCAACAAAGCCAGGAAAGATCAGATTTTAGGCTATTCATATTCCTACAGTTTAAGGAAATGTGGGTTAAAGGGAAGAGTTTTTGTAGCGGAAAGGACATGTTATGTGTGTTCTTTTATAAGCTGTCAATGGAAAAAATAGCACAGTGCTACATGTTTAAAAAACTTTTTTGTAGGTCATCTGCAAGGAATAATTACGCATTTGTTGTTGAAAACAATTGAGTTGTGGGGGTTTCTTTTTTTGTAAAACAGAATAGTGGGTGTTTGGGTTTTTCTGGGTTGTTTGTTTTCTTGTGGATTTCTCTCTCTCTTTTTTTTTTCTTCTTTTTTTTAATACTCCTTTGACATTCTACTTTTACCAAGGCCACCAAGAAGTATCAACCCAGGACAGTGACTTACTGTTCAGGATGATTTGTCATTGCTATTCAGGATGCTGCAACTTCCTCACATTAATCAAGCTATTAAATTAGCAGGATATTATCAATTGCAAGCTTCATTGTAATCATTAACCCAGAGAACATAGCTGTTAAAATAGCCAGGGCAAACAGCGGTTCATTTTTTTTACAGAACTAGGGTCATATCCTGAACAATTTAATTGCTAGTCAGATTTCCCTGTACTGTGAATCATCATAAGAGATGATCATAAGCCAAATGAAAATTAAATCTTAAAAAAAAAAAACCCAAACAAAACACCACAACAGTCTTAAAACAATGAGAGGGCAGCAGGGGAAAGGGAAGTTCCAGAGACAGAAAAGCCCTAATAAGCACACCTTCACAATGGGGGCTTGAAATCTGGGAGAAAAGAACTGAAATTAACCCAAAGTCGAGTGTCTGGAGCATATGGCTAGAGCGTCAGGAAGCAGACGAGGATGCCTGTCGGAGAACAGCTCTGGCCAGTGGGGATGGGGTTCAGGGTGATGCAGCAGAAGCACCTGGGGCATTCGTGTCGGCTCTGCTTCCCAGGGGCTGGTTGTCGGGCTGAGGACATGCTCTTGTGTTCGCAACTGGGGTTTTTAGCAAATTGACAGAAGAAACGCAGAAGTTCAGAGGGGAAGCAGCATGCAGATCAAATTTTCAGAAGGAGCAAAACTGAGTTGAGGATGAAGCCTCTCAATGACAATGCGATACAGTAGGTTCAAGGGATGTTTCCCATGATTTTTGACTGTAAGAGTGAAGGTAGAGGTGTTCTCAAGGCTAACACTAGGTAAGAGAGCTTCTGGAAGAAGAGCGTTGTCTAGATAAGAGAGCTTCTAGAAGAAGAGCGTTGTCTAAAAGGACAGACATAGAAACAACACATTCGTAAGGTATCCAAATCCGTAAAGCAACACCAAAAGTCAGTACTGGCAATGGGTGTAATGTGGGAGCCAAACCACTGAAAAAAGGTTAAGGACGGTGGTATCTTTCTGAGCAGTCCGTAGTATTAAAAGATTTTTAATCAAATAAATTAAAGAGAAATGCAAAAGCAAATGCTTCCTGCTTTATCAAGAACTCGATTCCAAAGACAACATCAGTTTAGCCATTTCTTCTCCATCAATAATGCATCAGTTTGGATTTAAGGTCACATACGCTATAACCTGTTGACCAGTATTTATTTGGAAAGGAAGGGTATGCTAATTTGGGGAAGACTGATGGAGAAGACAAATATAACCTGAAAATATTCAAAACCAAATGCTAGTTTCTGTGATAGCCACCTGCCTCTATAGTCTATGGGAAGGGACAGAATTTCCTGCTTTCTGTCAGTGAGTTGAGCTTGAACACATCTTGAGAGTATTTGATCATTATACGGCTCTCTGCCCACATAAAATGGTCTGGTATGATGTAATTTCATAAGCTTCTGGATAGGATCACCGTAAGCAAAGATTATCAGAGCTTGTGACTTTTGGATTGATCAATCAACGAAGTTGCTCAAATTATTATTTTGTTCTTTAAAGAAAGGAATAAATAGGGATTGTTGTGTGCCAGCCACTGACTTCAGCAACCTCTTGCACATCACGAACCCAGAGCGCACACAGAAATGGAATCCTTATTTTGTTCAATACTCGCTCTGAAACCTGCAAGAGCAACAACATTTTCTTTTGTCTGAATTCGTCCATGTAATCAGTGGCCCTCTTCATAGTTTGCATTCACGTCTTGGTTTTGTATTCTGGAATAAAGGAGCCTTCTCTAGAATGTGTTCACATCGTATTTATGGCTCGTGGGGAATCTGCTTTCCTCCACACCCAGTCTGTTGTGACATTATTAGTTCTAACTATGTAACTTAAGAGTTTACTTCATAAATCATGTTATGCAAATCCGATAGATGGGCTTGCTGAATTTTATGTGCTGCTGTCAGTGAGTTTGATTGGCTTTTCTGGTTTCAGGATTTTTGTAGAAGCTTCAAAATATAGCTTCAAATTTTCAGTTATACTGTGACTTTCATCTGCTTACATCTGCTTACAGAAGAACGTTCAGAAGCAAACAAACAGAAGGAAAGAAAAGAAAAGCATACTGCTTTCCAGAAGACGTACAGCTGTAAATGACTGTGGACATGGAGCTCATTTAGAAATCAAGAAGCATGTTCTGAGATTATCTTTCACTTTTGAGCTGAGAGGAGAGCTATCAAATTCAATGTATCCAAGCCATTTTAATGAATGTAAGACCTCAGATATATTATTCAGTTAACAAATTAGCCTGTGCAGCTAAGCTGTAGTAACCCCTCATGTCATGTGCTTATTGCACACTTTAAGCTCATTGCAAGGTAGGAACAAAATCTTAAATCTTGATCTACAGACTTTAGGTTCAGGCAAATGCATCCTGCCTCGCAATTGCAGTGGCCAAGACAACTCATGTTTTCAAATACTGTGATTAACACACAACAACTCAGTATGTCAATATGGGTTCTTTGTTGACATTTTAAGGAAAGTCAGGTCACTGAATGGTAAAAACTAAACCACCAAGACAGTTGCTGAAGAATGAGAAGATGCTTTTTGTGTTTTGTTTGGTTTGGTTTTTTTTTCCTTTTCTAATATTTTAATAAGAAGAAAGTGTGAAAGGGTAAAGTTTGGTGGCTCAAAAAATCTTTAACAGTGTGATAACCAGAAATAATCAATTTGATACATAGATATCCAGTAAAACTGAAAGCTGACAAGTGAAATTTTGTTTAAAGGAAGTGAAAGCGATTTCAACCACAGCTGTTTGCTTTTCCAAGTTGTTATTGGGGAAAACATAGTGTTAAGACTAAAAGAAATGTTTTCTGGGGGGTTGGGTGTATTCTGTATGAGTTAGGCTTACATTGGACACTGTGATGATGTTCATGCCATCAGTATTGAGAAATGAAACACCAAGCCTACTTGGAAATTTTCCATTTCATCACTATGCAGTTTTTAGGTTGCAGCTTTATTTGTAAACTTAATCCTTTATGCAGACTGGGCATTTTGCCTTGATTGTGGTTTCTGCTGAACCAGAGTGATGTTGCATAGTATGCTAAAAGTCTTTATTTTGTATTTTACCATGTCAGGAAGAAGGAAGATAGTTTTTTATGTGCGGATTTCTAACAGGTTAACCAATTCATTGCTTCTAAAAAAAACCCCCAAAACACTAAAACCATTTGAAGACTATCACCCATTTGCTAATCAAGTATATTACATCTTAGGCTGTGTCTAAAATTGGAACTGGACTATGAATGCTCAAATTTTACATTTGGTGCCATGTGAGGAAAGCCAGAGCTGTCAAAGTAGATATGCACAGAATGAATGACATTGTCAAGACACTCTTTGCACTGTCCTGTATACAATGGTGGCTGTACCATGGCTCATGGGATGCTAGTGGCGGCCTGTTGTCGTTTCTTGGAGACAGGGAATAGCAGCATAAGGTGCCCTCAAAACTAAGTGCGGTTTCCTGTCAGCAGCCAGGTGCTTCAAGCCTGGTCTGCTATTACCGCTTTGTAAGAAAAGGAGTAGTCCTGGAGGCACACCTTGTCCTGTTCGCAGGCACAGCTTGGTAGTTACTTCTGGATAAGTGTTACCCTTGGACCAGTGCAGCCAGTGAGATAGGAAAAGATGGGATTTGGCTCCCAGAGCTGCAGATGTTGGACCATTTTACCTAACAAAAAGGCCCAGTGAAGATGAAAAGTAGAAAATAAAAAAAAAACTGTTATGAGGAAATTTTTGTGGCTTGTGGCAAGGATATAAGAGTTCCGTAGACTTGAAGAATAAGCAGAGGAGTGAGTGGTTCAGAGTGTCAGTGTTAAACTCTGGAGCACTGGTCAGAGCTAGGATAAAGTATTACGCTAAAAAATGATAGTGGGTGCCAGCAGCTGCCTTTCTGGTCTGTTAGCTGCTGGGAGCAGATTGAAGACAGTGGGTCTGTTCAGGACAGATCTTGGGAGCTCAGTGCATCTTCCCACGTCCCCTCTCATTCACCACTAAGAGAAAGTGCCCCAAGGTCTGGAATTGATTGCAGCTAATGATCAAATATTGCTGTAAGGATTAGCAGAAACGCCACCAGTTTCGCTGCTGGACTATGTTTACCTTTGGCCAGCTCAGCGCAGCATCAACACCTGTACGGTGCAGGGCAGCAGCACTCCCGGCGTGTCGGCAGTGCTGCCTGCCCAGCGGTGGGGCCTGCGGGGGCCCTCCTGCTGAAAAACAGGACCCCACCATGCTCAGTGGCCCAGTTAGGTGGCCTGTAATGATTGGCCATTGATTACAGCAGAACAAAAATAATTGTGCTGTTACACACCCGCAGGTTTACGAGCAAATTCTAGGCAATATCCTAAAGGTATATGGGATTTTATTTCTCAGTACAACAACTTGTACCTTAGTGGCGTAACATCTAAATGTTCACTGTTCCAGGACTTCTCTAGTTGTGGGGTGTTCACACGGAGGTGGGTGCGATAGCTGGGTGTGCTGGCGGGGCCCCGGGCCGGGCCAGGCTCCGGAAGCTTCTCTGGAGGTGGCGCACGAGGGGCCGGGAGCTGCCGGCCATGCAGTGCCCCAGGCTCGCCCGGAGCATCGCCGGTGTGTGCACCACCTCCGCTGTGGAGAAACAGGAGGTAATGCGAGAGTCTGCCTTCTGCCTGTCGGGATCATACCTCAAAAACAGGTAGTGGACACCTGCGCCGACAGCGACAGCTGCCCAAAGAGGATTGTTGTTAGCTGCTATCAACCATAAGGTCACAGCAGAAAAAAGTAATAGCTGAGAAGCGTATAGTGTCGAGACACCGAAGGCATCTTCATCCCGACCCTGCACCCTTGTTCGAGGGGAACTGAGTCGCTCTCTTCCAGAGCCGCCTTCTCTCTGAAGGCCTGTCCCTTGCTGTTGTCCCCCAGCAGCTGGCAGAGAAAGCGCACAAGCCCAGAGCGGTCCCTTCTTGCTGTAGGTCGCAGGTCTGCCGAAGGTTAACTTTGTTTTCCCCTTGCTTTCCCTCATGGCTAGAAGTGGAGTGTATCCCAGATGGCCATGAAGCAGCAGCAGTCAGTGAACCCCCCGACTATTAATTCTGGGCTGAGGTGCAGGCAGTCATCTTGGATTTGTCAGTTTTTCCTGTATCTGGAAAAATCGAAAGGAGTGGAGACTGAGGACAGGTGACCTTCTTCCCCTTCCAGAAGGGTGTCAAAGGCTGCCTCCATACTGTCTGTGTGCAGAGCACTGTAGCCCCTGGGCCGGTCACTGAGGACTGATCCATGCCAGTGTCTAAGCACAAGCTAGTTCGCACAGCTAAGGGCTAATGTCCTTGGGAGGGATTAGCCACATCGCAGCACTGTGCCAGGGCTACCCCTCAGCTCCTTGCGGCACCCTGCTGCCCTTGCTATTTTTGTGTGCCTCCGAAGATGACGTGCTGAGAGCCCTCCCAAGTACGCAGCATAATACTGGGAGAGTGCGTTGGCTACCCTGGGAAGCAACGTGAGAGACTCCGAGCGCGGAGACCTGCTGGGCGATGTCAAAGGGCTGATCCAGGCAGTGACTGGCCAGAGCAGACCTTGGTCATTGTGACTCCAGATCTCCAGATGTCTTTCTCAGAGGAACCATTTGGCCTCCTCAGCAATGCAGCAACAGGTGTGTAAGTATAGACCAGGGGCAACACAGAGCCTGTAGCTGGACAAGATCAGGCTCTGCTGACAGCACAGATACACCAAGAAGGATGGACAATTGGTTTCTCATGAGGAAGAAAAAAGAAAGTCAGACAGCCATTTCCATTCAAGACCAGCAAACTTCTGACTTGATCTTATACCCCCAAGCTAGCATTTTCTTCTGCACCAAGATCTCCTTTGCTTTAATGGGATTTAGTGCAGTTTTGCATGTCCTTTGGATGGAAGTCTTTAAAGTTCCATTTTACATTTGGAAGTGGAGCTTAATCAGTACTAACAAATCAGCGTAAAGTGAGGTTTTGGATCATTGCATGAATAGCCGGAATAGACAAGCTCAGCAAAAACTTTTTAAAGTCTCTCCACACTAGGTTATAAATATTGAGAAGTCCTTTTCTAAATGGACATCTTTTTAACCATGTATGCAAATCTGGTCTAGTAGCAATTTGGCAGGCGGCAACCAGATTTCTCTCATCATTACTGTGGGAGAGTTGATTTGATGCAGCAGTAATCAGGCGAATGCCTGTGAAAACGTCCTTGATGTTGATAGCCTCCTGAAGGATGATCTGCCTATGCATATACAAGTTTGCTCTCTAACCTGGTTCATGGAGCCATCTACTGGCTAATAACAACTCTGGCTATGGATTGTCATTTGGTAGTACTTTAGTTTTGAGCTGCATCATCACAGCCTGCCATGGTCTCTTCCTCGAGATTCAGAGTGTTGGTATTGTGTGCTGAACTGGTTATAAAAAGTACCATCAATACGGCTGCACTTCACATCGTAAGGGCTACAGGGTGCAATACTTATGGACTAACCTCTCTCTCTCTGTCTCTCTCATTATTAAGTGCTGGCAGAAACATTTTGATTACTTCTGGAAAGGTGTGTAGGGAAAGGAAGGGCTGTTTTTCTTATGGTGATTAAAACTGGGGCAAGAAACTGCAAACAGTAACAAGGAAAACAAGTCCTATACGGAGCGTCCTTTGAGTGAAATCTAAAAAAGGCAAATATAGTCAAAACTATCCCAGTGGGTATGTGCAGAGGAGGGGAACTCCAGTTCTATGCAGTGACTTTGAAGTCTAGGAGCTTAAATTAGAAGGTAAGTGTTAAATAATGCATTAACTTAAAGTGCTTCTGATTCAAATGGTACCTTATACCATTAGGTTATTGCAGCTTTTATAATCACACACGGTTTTGTAATTTGTATATGCCAGCAAGAATGTTAAGATGGCTTTAGCCCTTGTCCCTGGGCAGTAAGCATGGGAACAGACTGTCGGCGTTCAGTTTTGGGAGTTAATATGGATCAAGCCCAGATATCTGATTAGGTCTTCTTGCAGCTGTGCAGAAACTGACTAATCACCACTTCATTAACGAAAAGCCTTACGCAAGATGCCTCATCTCCTGGATCAATAATCTCAGTGATTAGCATTTGATTAACTCTTCACTGGCAATATAAAGTTCTAGCCAATAAAGGCAAATCTTTGAATTTTCAGTAATCTGTGTTCATTTTAAATGACTTGTTACCATAAAGCCTTAACTTTTCCACCTGTTTACTTAAGACAAATATTGTAAATTAATTAACTGTGTAGATACTCTTCTATCCTGATAGTATGCACTGGTAAGTTTAGAGGATATAAATCTCATTGCTAAGTGTTGCCCTTTCTAGGAGTTGTGTAAATTTAGCGAAATTATGAGTTCAAAGTTAACTATAACCAATTTCTGTATCTGGACAAAACTTAGAAGTGAACATCCAATTCTTTGAGAGCTCTTAAATATTTAATATCACATATTGCAGAAACAGATGCAAAGATTCAACTAGGTATTTAAATAAAATAATTTTGAAACTCTATTAGTTCCTTCCACTACTTGCCAAAGTCTGATTTTGTGATTTTCCATCTGCACTGAGACAGTGGAAGACATCAATACCTCCTACCAAGAGATATCCTTGTTCAGCTTGAAGTGCTTATAAAGTTGTCAGCAGCTGCAAAATGGGCACAAAACCTGGGCTGAAATGGCTTATCAGATCGTATTTTCAGCATTAATTGTCAGTAGTTGGCTTTCTAAGATCTTTACTTTACCTGAAGGCTTAGTGCTCTACCAGCTGTGAAGAGAAAGAGTAGGTAATATGGCCCATTTTAAACCTTCACCACAAACTATCATTGTGTTGTGTCATTTTATACGAAAGATATCTTTTATTTGTCCAACAAATAAGATTTTGAAGTCAGTGGTTTTTAAAGGGGGTCCTCCTTGCCCTGAAGCCCTCATGCTTTAAAAGCAGTAGTAGTAGCTTTTAAAAAGGTTAAGGAGAAAGGTTTCCTTTCCTGAGAGAGAATACCTGTTTGTGGGTCCCGAAGTTTTGTGGCGCACAACACATGAGGTCCCTTTCTCTTTCCTGTTTTTCTTTCCTCTTCCGTATTTTATCAAGCTGATATTTTCAGTGTGGTTAAAATCCCTTTAACCCAAGCACAGGGAAAACTGTACTCAGAAAACTAGGACCTGCAAATAAGCAGTGATGCGACCCCAGTCAATGATAGCCATCGTAGAGGCTGTAAGACAGGAAAACTTTGCTGTTCATCATTGTGTCATGCAGCACTTCCCAAACTGAGGTGAAACATTTTAAAGGGATGAGTCATGTGTCTATTGCAGCTCCCAGCGTTAAGGATCCCATTTACCTTGACTTAGAAAAAGCCACAAAACTGAACTGTTCTTCAGGAATGAGCTAATGAAAAGGGAAGGAGGATGACATTTTTTGTTGATGGATTCAAGTGCCATATTAAGAATAAGGTTTGCAGTGTTAGTAAGAAGTGCAAGATAGTTCCTGAAGATCCATATTTCTAGGGAGCCCATGTTTTGGTTAAGGACTTAAACTGCTTGAGCCTGCTGTCTGTCTAAACAGAGTCCTTTGGAGCTGAAGTGATATTTAAGTACCTTGTAAAGCAGGTGTTTTGTACTCCTTGTATAAAAATACAGTCATTTTGGATTTATGTAGGGGGGATTTCCTAGTTCAGTTAGAAGAAAGCTGAGCCTGTTATGTTTCAAGCAGATCAGGAGAATTATGAATTCTTTGGGCTTTAGAAAGAATGTTTTCTTTCTGAAGTCCTGAAAATGAGTTGACTGATGTTGAGAGAACAGTCCCAGTTGAACTCTGGCAACGTTTGCTGATTTTGATGAGCTTTGTTTTTAGTCCATGTGCTCCATGCTTAGTTGCTGACACATACCTCTTTAGTTGAACTGGCAGAAAAACCACACTAGACAGTATAGGTTATTGATTTGAAAACTATGACAATGTTTGCAATAATTTTACTATTTTACAATTGCAAGTGGATAAAACTAATGTGTACACTGTACAGTACACATGTATTCTGATAAATACTTGCATTATGTTTAGCTTGGATATGAAAAAGTGTTTACAATGTATAACCACAGATTTAGTCAGGCACAAAAAGTACATGTTGAAGAAACTGATTTAACTTCAAAAGCTATCACTCCTGTGAGTCTCAAGAGTTAAGAAAATGAAAACCTAACATACACATCCATGCATAAGCTGCTGGATGTAGTACTTGTTTAAAATTTGTTGGCTGCCAAGTAAGTCTTTCTGTCTTAAGGTTTTAATAAGCAATTGTTTCTTTGCTTCTCCCCTTCATTCCTTCTCCTCATATATGCACTTATGTGCACATGCTTCCCTTCCTTCATTACTATGCATGCATGTATGCATGCATGCATACATACACACACACACACACACACACACACACACACACACACACACACACACACACACACACACACACACACACACACACACACACACACACACACACACACACACACACACACACACACACACACACCCCCCCTTGCTTTCTGCTCACTCATCTCCTTCCGACCCTACCTGCTGGTGATGACTAGTTAATTGTCTGGAACTTGCTGTGCATGGGGCAGTCACGTGTAGCGTTTCCCCACGGACTGTGCTTCCTCCAGTGGCCAGCATTCCGCCTTCAGCTACATCTGCTCTTTTATCCTACGCAACTGTGTAATCCCGCTTTCCTTGGAGGGGAGGGCTGAAGCTGCATCATCCATATGTCAATGGCTAACACATTTGGAAGAGATTCTCTATCTGAAGTTTTAGTCTTGAAACTATTGGGAGTGACACAGTGACAGAAGCAGGTTCCTCAGATGGCTTTTTATAATTAACATTCAAGATTTGTGAGCTGTACACCTGTTTAAGTGCCCCCTTTGAAGACAGTCAGAGGTGGAAATTTTTCCCTGACGTAACTAACTTAAAGTTTTCCCTCTTTATAACTACACTTGGAAGTGTAAAAAATCTCCTGGTGTGTAAAGAGACAGAAGTTGTATTGCAGGAGTCCTTGCATACCTCGAAGTTGATGAGTTTGTCTTGGTCTAACCCCATTTTTAGTAAGACCTGTCTTATGTATGCAGTTTTGCTTGAGTGTGTTTGCCCTGCATTTGTGTCTGTATACGGAGTTGAAAGAGTCCATCACCTGTGAGAGTCTTCTAGCCTGCTCTGACGTTTGTGATTGATTTTGTCTGCATTTGATGCAGAAGAGGAGATGAAATAATTTGGGCATGAGAGAAGGCTGAGTCTGGGGGGGGTTTGGGGGGTTTTTTTTTGTTTTCATCTCTTATGTTGGTCATGGGATGTCTCTAGATGTCTAACCTAATATTAGTAATTTGATGTGCTGATACCAAGTGCTTGCACCTTACCACCTTGTAATTTGGTTCATACCACTTGCTTGGCTTTGCAGCTCTCCTCCCTCTTACCTGTCATCCTTCACTTGGAGAACCTGATTCAGAAGGTTCAAAGCAGATCTTGATTTCATGAGTCTCGCAGTTTTCCTGTACCCAGAAAGAGAGAGTGAAAGGGGCTGATACTCCAACTTACTCTCCTTTTACTGAAGTTCTGTGTGCAAGCACTAGGTTGGCCTCTTAGTAATCCTTCCTGAATCGCTAAGAAGCAGGACCTGTACAAGTATAAAACCTGTGTCTGAACAGGTATTCCAAACCCAGGATCTTAACTGATGACTAGTTTCAGTACTGGATTTAAAAAAAAAAAAAGACCATACGTTTACTTTGCCACAGATTACTGAAGCTTCTGGTTTGCACTTGTTGAATTCAGAGCTCAGCCTCTATTTCTCCAAATATTCCTCTCTGATTTTATGTAGCTTTGTATAAAATGGAGTGATCCAGTTTCTGCTGCACAAGAAGGCTGTGCCAGGATTAGCTCTGATAAGGCTATGGTTTTAGCACTAGCATGCAGGGTTTGAGCACACGCTTGCTTTCCCACCTACCTCTGCTGTGTATCAGTTGTACCTGCTATTCCAGTGTCTTTATGTGCAGTGGTCTCAATAGTGAGTAATGGAGTTTAGAAATCCAAACCATGAAGCTTTAGAAACTGCAATGTCCCAAGCTTGACAGGACAAAGTTATATCATATATGTCACATAAACTAGCAAAATGTGAATCTGATTTTTCTCTTAAACGTGCCCACAGCACTGTGGGCCTTGGATCACTTGAAATACTGCTGAGGGCACACCTGGTACACCAGCAGTATGCTTGGTTTCAGCAGCGAGCGGGTTGATCCTGCAGCGGGGCTGCGTGTAGGGTCCCAGGGAGGCAGGTCCTGGGGGTGGCAGGGGCAGCCGCCCTGTGCCCGGCTGTGCCCCCACGGTGCCCAGCCCCGGTCCTGAGCCCTCTGCTCCTGGTATCTGTTGAGGACTTGGAGCCAAATCAAGGATGTCCTGCTACGGTGCTGGCCCAGTTTTCTTCTGGTAATTATAGTCTGCATTTTAAGACTCTTCTGCTGTTTCAGTTTCAGGGTTTTGTCTTCCTGTAACTGTTACTTTTGTGTCCTCGTTTTCCCAATTTCACTGATGCATGATGAACTGATGTTCAGTTGTGGCTATGAGGAGCTTGCTAACACTGGCTTCTCTTCCTATCAGTTGGATGTGCACCTCAGGTGTTCAAAAGAGGCATTTCACATGAGAAATACTCTAGGTGAGGGAGGGGGTGTGGAGGTCGCCTTTCCTCCACAGCCTAAGCACCACTTTAGGGAACAGCACAGTGAAAGCATGATCGCAACTCAGTTCTTGAATTTTCCACCACTTTCTCACTCTCTTGCTTCATATTTTGCATTACTTAATATTTGGCAGCATTCAGATTTCCCCAAATATATGGATCTAGCCCCTACTGTATTTTTTTCCCTAAACTTCTTGGTTTTAAGGGGTCTTAGAAAGAGTTCTCATCTTGTTATAGGGGTCATATGAGCATCTAATCTCCATAAGTTTTTAAGCTGCATCAAAGCTCATTTGCCCACCCCACCCCCCCTTTTTCTTTTCTTTCCCCATGCCTCCTCTCTCCAGTTTTACTAAGTAACTTCAGGAAAGAAATGCTGTGGAATGCAAACGAGCTACCCGTCACTGCACCTCCCTTGCTGCTCATGCAGCTGGGGGACTCGCTGGCAGAGGCCGAGGGAAGGTGCGGGGAGACCGCCTGGAGCAGTGAAGGGCTGCGTTCGAGCGTGGGTGCTTGGTGCCCCCATCCCCTCCCTGCCTTTCTCAGTCCTGTCTCGATTTATGAGGCTTTTTCTGTTCTTGGCTTGGCCACCTGGGAACATCTGTGTCCCCCCACGTTACTGAGGCTCGATCCCGTCATCTGGCTTCTGCTGTGGTAGTCATCGTCTTCTGCTGTGCGAGGCTTTCGGAGAACCGAGGCGTGGGCGGCAGCACCACGGGAGTCGATGCAGCAATGAGACTTGCACAGGCTTACAGCTGGGTTGCAGCTTGCCAGAGTTGTTTGTATTTCATTTGCATAGAAGAGTAGCTGTCGGTGCTCTTTTTATGATGTTTCTATTTCTTTGTGGGTATAGAAGTCTACTTTTAACAGCACGGAACATCAGTGCACTGTTGCCACACTTTGGGAGTGTAACAAAACTTACTGAAGAAAACATGCATTCCTCTTTGATGAGGAGTGAAGCTGATTTCTCTTAATGGAGGTGATATTCAGCCTGGTAGGTTGGTTTTGGTTTTATTACTCTGTAAAGCTTGTGAAGGCTATATGATCATATTAAGTAGAATAATGAGCATATTTTCATGGATTTTCATGGATTTGTTTGTTGCTTTATATGGTGAAATGATCTATCTGAATAGTAGTAGAATTCCTGTGAATCAAGCTGGATTGTACCCAACATAAGCTGCTTCCTAAATAAGGCTAATGACATTCTGTACAAGAAATTTCACCTCCCTTCCCTTTCACCTCTGTTAGATGGGATCTGCTATCATTAATAGATTTAGGGAACAGCACAGTGAAAGCATGATCACAACTCAGTTCTTGAATTTTCCACCAGTTTCTCACTCTCTGGCTTCATATTTTGCATTACTTAATATTTGGCAGTATTCAGATTTCCCCAAATATATGGAGGTTTCTCAGTATAGATACTGTTTTTCAAGGGTGACATCTGCCATAAAAGTGTAAGGCAGTTCCTTAAAAAAGTGAATTGTGACTTTTTTTGAATTTATTGTCATTGTGTTGGAATGTGATGCAAAATCTAGTGTGTGCCCTGAACTTGCACAAGTATAGAAATTGTTTCTGTTTCTGTATTTACCCTGGACAGTTTTTTTTATCGGAGATTTCTCACTAGGCTCTTGCAACAGGGTGGACGCCTTTTGGTCTGGTTCTTGCTTCTAGTTGTTCTGGAGCACAGCTGATAAAGTCAGAAGTTATCTGGCAGATGTGCAGTGCAATGCAGCATTGTGCAATGCAGTGCAGTGCATTGTTGTAAAACTCTCCTGCATGCCCTGGATGACTGGCTGATTTCAAAGATTTTGGAGATGTGGGGTGGGATCCTCATTTGGTATAGGTCAGTCAGTAATACCAACATTTCTTTTTAAAAGCCTTCTTTACAACAGCTTTGCTAGATTGAATTCTGTGTGCCATTTGTTAGAGCAGTGCTCTTGTGATCAGAGAATCTCAGTATCTAATATTCCTGTAAGGTAATCAATTTTTAGAGACCCTTTTACCATTTAACCCTGAGAATACCCACAGAGAAATGGTAATACAAATGTTGGTTGAATTAGATTTCCTGAATTTCTGGTTTTTGCAATCATTTTCATGGCACTACATTGCAGTTTTGAATATATAGTAATATGGTAAGTTACGTTGTTTTCATTTTCATTCACGTTCTGGACACATTTCTGCTTCATTTATTGCAGTAGTGCTTCCTGGGATCTCTTTACCTAGCGCGCAGACCTGCTGAGCAAGGAATGGCTTTGAGGCAGCTTATGTTGTAGCAATGCATTACAGAATAGGATTAGGAGCAGGCGTTACTGATACAGCAATGCTGGTACTTGTTGCTGCATGTTCATGCCAGGCAAAATGACAGTAAACTCTCCACTGCAGAACCCAGATCTATGCCAGAGACCGGTGCGGTGTATTACAATTCGGTGACTGCGTGCAGCCCAGTTGCAGAATTGCACCATGTACTGTTTTGATCACCACCTTCCTTTTTCCTTTCCCTTCATCCTTTGCCCTTCACATCCTGTTCTCTAACATCACAAAATGCTTTTTTTGTGGATGTATCTTCCAATATGTCCACACCAACATGGCTTGTCTTCTGCATGAATCAGACTTCATTGTTCTTTTCCTATGTAATGTTTTCATTCTCAGTTCCTGTTCTAAATGCCCCTTACAATATACTTGCTCTTTTGTCGTAATGCTTTTCCAGAAATGCAACCTGACATACCAGTATAATTTAAGACAATGGGTTTTTTTTAGATGTTTTTCCTCTAACCCTGTTCCTACAGAACACGTTTTCAGGTTTCAATTCCTCTTTTTTTCTCTTTTTTTGTAATGAAAACTGAATCTTGCTCTTAGTAATATTTTCTTCTACACTGCCCCTGTTTTGAGTCAGTCAAGATTTTTCTCCTTGGTTACGTTGCTGAAATTTATATTTTATGAATTAACATGCCAGTGCAGAATTTCTTCACCTCGAAAGGGATTGGACTTTGGAAAGCAACATGGGGTCAAACTTATACATTACTTGTGCATTACTGCAAGAGAATGATTAAAAAAAAAACCCCAAACCTACCAAACCCAACCACCATAATGTCTGTCAGAGGCTCTAAGAGTCATCTGGCTCAAAGGGACAGACAGAAAAGAAAAATTGAAAGTTATGTTCTTGTATCCACGCTGGCTGCAAACATGCTGCATGGCTAACACTGTAGGAAACTTCTAAGAGCCCACTTTCATTCTGTCGTTTTTGGCAGTTCCTGGTATTTTAGCCTTGGGAGTACCTTGCGTACTCTGAATTAATGTTTCTGAAGATCTCAAACTTAGATTATATATGGCTTGGCTTTGTGATCATCTATCTCTATCCTAGGTGAGTAATACTATTGGCTACAAACAGGAAATATCAGCGAGACAGAGGAGAAGAGCAAGGGGAGAAGCAGCCATGAGGTGAGGGTGGCTTTTTAAAAATGAGTCTGAAGGAGTAGGGCTTGATGGCATAAGGTGCTGTGGGTCAGAGCTGTCACAAACAGGATGATGAGCCTTTGCTTTATATCTTCTAAATATGACAGTAAAACACCTTTTCTTTGACAAGGAGGTGGAGGGTAGTGGTTAAGAGGTGGTGAGGTTTCTTCTTGCACCTGTGACAACTGCGGTAAAAAAGCTGTTGCTGGCTCTGTTTTGTACTTGAGTCCTTATGTCACAATTACTTTCTAATTAGAGTTTCAGCCTTCCAGGAGATCACATTAATCTTCTGAAAATTTTATTTAGTGATTTTTAAATAGCAGTGTTTCAGTGATGCTGTAAATAGAGCATATAGTTTATAGGTGGATTTATGTCCTGCTGTGCATCTTTGAATCTCCATTTTTAATTCTGCTTGAATTTTGCTACCAAGTGCATTGTTTTGTGTGTGCGCTGAGGAACGCATACGTTGCCTTGATTCTATTGATTTGCTCCCGATTTGGCTGTTTGTTATCCTGTCTGATTTTTTTGGCTCAAAGGTGCAGCTTTGAAAATAGTGTCATGCATTGAACACAGAACGGAAGGCCCTGTAGCTTTAAGTCTCGCAGTCCTGGCCCTTTTCTGTGTCTGAAGCAGATGCTCCCAGCTGAAGGAGAGGTGCATAGCCTGCCTGTGAGCTCTGAGCCTAACTGTTGGTTTGCATCAGCAGCACAGGAGCTCTGCACACAGCGATGCTTGTTTTGGCAGAGGCGCTCTGTTTATACAGCGAGTGCCCAGAGCCCTCTCAGTCTGGCAGATGGATAGAGCCGGGTAGGCAGTGCGGGAGGCTGCCCGAGCAGTACCTAGCACTGGGGCCAGGGCTGCAGATGGCCACGCGGTGATGTTTATGTGGTGCTGCTGTACCTGCGTGTGCTGTGAAAGGGACTTCTGTGAGCCTGTGAAGGTGAGAAGATTGTGGAGCATCGCTAGAACAGCATTAGTTATCTTATTTGGCTGTTTTATTTAAATCTCCAGTAGAACTTGACCTCATTTTGTGGCATCAGTCTTGGAAACGCTGCATTTTCCTCCAGGCACTGCTGTTGAATTTCTGTGGTTGGTTTTTTATATAGCTTTTCTTCACTTCGGAAGCTGGGAAGTATGAAAAAGGCTCCTGTCTGAGTGAGTGTTGCAATCTATAAGCAAGATCAAACGTGGTGCTGCTTTTTGGGGTTTCCTGGTTTTGTTGTTTTGGGGTTTGGCTTGTATGATACAATGAACGATGAAAGAAGGGGCCAGTAAATGCAGCCCGATGTCAGAGAGAGATGTTTGGATTGGTAGCTTTTTAAATGTGACCTCTTGTTTTGCTGTTTTAGCTGTGCAAAATGTATTTTCAGGAAGTAGTACACAAACTGCAGAATCATATTTTTCCTCCAGGTAAAAAAAGAGTGAGAGCGTACTGCTTCCCATGGAGTCGGTGACCTTCAGAAATGAATAAGTACTTTTCTTTGGTTTCATTTAGCTGTGTAGCTAGGCATTGCCCTTTCACAAGTCTGAGTTAACAGTAACCTGTAATTTCCCCCCACATTTATTAAATATTGAAGAGAGACAGTAAGGGCTTTGACATGGTGATCTCCAATGCAAAATAGAAGATATTTGTCTTCGAGTTGTTGCAGTTAGCTCTCCAGTGCATTGTGGCTCCAATGTTTGGAGAAAAAAGAAATACAGGATCCAGACTTTTTTTTGCCCTTTGCCTTTGCCGTAGATGAATGTTTGCCTAGGGTTTGTTATCATCTGCAGAAGACATGGTTGAGAAATTTCATAGTGTTACTGTTGTGTTTGAAGCATGTATGTCTAATCACATTTCTTCAATAGACTCATTATTTTCCTTTGCAAAGATCTGGATCTCCTATACTGGGACGTGTACTTTTTCTCACTGCATTCATCAGTCTTCATAATAAAAGTGACACACAGGTGGCTCTTGGGAACAGCTCTGTTAGAAATGCAGAGTTGAAGTGGTACAGACTGCTGAGGTAGAGGGCAGTAAGAAAGGAGGGGTTTATTTATAGTCCACATTCCAGGCTGATAGATCTGCATACTTTGCATCTTGGCATGTGTAACATCAGGCTAATACATCGCCTTTTGAGAGCTGGAGGGAGAAGTAGTGAGCATAAGATACCATGTTCTGTGCTCTCTAAATCAGATATGGGCGGTTCTGCTGTCAGGGTAGCCTGAGCATTTCACCTTGTGTTGTGAGGATGCTGCTGCAGTAAGATTTGTCTCTAGATGGAGTTCTAGATGAGGCTTCTCACTTTTTACAAGAATACAGAAAGCAACATAGTGATTTCAGTATTTGGTTAATTCAGTGTTTGCTATGGATTTCTAGACAAGTGCCCTGTTGCCTTACTCTGCTGGGTATTCGTCATCCCTTGAACACACCTTTCTCTTTGATGTCTGTCATGGTTTAACCTCAGTCGGCAACTTGTTTAGTGTTTTCTTCTTCCTGGTTTCTGAAGGCACACATGCCTTGTGTCTGCAGCCCCAGGGAGCATGGGTGTTCTTGTGCTGTAGTGACTGTCCTTGCCTACATTGCTTCTCCTTGTCCTTGACAAGCTAAGTTTGCCACTTCGAGCAATCTTATGGATTTAGCTGGTGCTAATGCAGGAGCACCCTGCAGCACTTGGAGCTAAACAACAAGCTGTGTTTGAACAGGAAAGGAATCTCTGAAGCCAGCTCTATTGCGTAGCTTTCTGGCAAGTGTAATATTAACTGATGTACTATGTGTATGTTATATTAGAAAGGCTTTAAATAAGGGAACAATATGTCAAGAAATGCTATACAGGAATGACAAAGAAATATGTTCACAGGAAACACGAATCCTTCTGTTTTGAAATGTTTATCTTTTTGTATAAACTGTTGATGGGATCAACTGCTTCCAGCATGAATTTTGGTTACAGTCACACTCTGTGTTGCACCTGCAGAAAATACTACAACTAAAGCAAAATAAAAAGAAGTTAAGTAAGTGTAGAAGTGCAGTTGCTGTGCTCATGTACAGGAGCCCTTTAGAATAAATACTTGGAGATGACTTGCATGTTAAACTTCAGCAGAGAAAAATCTCCTGAAGAAGGGGGGAAATCCTTGCTCTCGCATGTGCAGCATGATCACGCAGAGACATTTGTTCTCCCAGACTCCAGACCCAGTTTGCTCCATTGCTTTGCAAGTCAAATTTAACTTGCAATTTGAAAATTGAACTCTGTTCTTTACAAATGAATACGTAAGATGCAATAATAATCTGTATTTATCAGATAGCAGCTTGAAGCATAAAAAATCCTCAAACTACTCTCTGGGAAGTGCTAACAATCATTTTGTCTCTAAGGTAATGAGATGTGATTTGGACATACTCAGGAAACCAGAATGAGTTTAAAAAAAAAACCCCAAACCACAAAAAATCCGTGTCATTTTACACAGTCACTTCCTGATAAAAGCTGGTATAAACTTGTTTCCAAACCCACCCTCTCCTCCCAGTTCCTATACTTAATTTTTGTTCAGCTTTACCTCATTTCCTATCCTTGTTATTGTAACTTTTGGCCTGATTGGCAGTCCCCCCTTGATTAAAAATCTGCAGCTACTAAAATAAACATCCATTAATGTTATTTTGGCCATATCTTTTGCTGTGTCATCCTTTTTCACCTCAAAAATCAAGTTCCTGCAAGCCCTTGTGTATAATTCAGTTCTTTCCTATTTTTCCATTCAGATTGTATTATTCACTCCCTTGGACTTGCCTTACCCATAATGTCGGTGTTACTGCCCCGTTTATTCAACCAGCACCGCTGATTTTCTTCTTGACTAGTCTGTAGGTCTGGAAAACCATTACTGAATTGTACCACCAAGCCTTACTCTTTTGCATTCAAAAATATCTTTTCTCAAGATTTCAGAAGTTTGAGGTCAAGAAGGTAAGGTCTTTGGCAGCAACTGGGTTTTTAAAAAGAGTTAAAGGAGCCAGAGACATCATCTTCAGGGAGGTGTTACACTGTGTTATGTCAGTCCCCTTCTGTCTCTAGGGTGTAAATAAATACTTGCAGGCAGAGCTGGTGCCTGGTCCTTCGTGTCTCCATCCTGTCTGAGGAAACAGCTTGCGTGGTGTTCTTTGCCTCAGCCCACCGCTCCTGGCTGACTGGCAGTCAGGGATGCATGTGCGTGAACCGCAGGTGGGAAAGGTGTAAGTCAGCTTTGTAGCTTCAGTTATCTCTTAACCAGTTAGTAAGTGATAGCATTTGCTTCCCGAGAGGCATGGTGCCCCAGACAGGTAGATTCAAACAGGGGGAACATGTAGAGCCCGCCAAGCTCTACCGTGCTGGAAGCGCTGTGCTGCAGGGAACGCCCAATGATCAGCGATTGTACTGTACTAACAGAGACTTTCGTGAAGCTCCCCTGTGGAATAGGTTACGTTGGTTGTGATGGATGCCGCATGCAATTCTTTCTCATACAGCAAGTACAATGTCATGTGGCAGCAGCATCTTCCACCGTTCTCCCCGCCCCCTAGCGGCTGCTGAAGTTGAAATATTGGTCTCCTTTGGAGATTTCTGCCGCTGACAGATATGAGGAAAATATAGCTGGTTGCTTTTTAGCTAAACTCTGTTTCTGACACTTGAAGCAGCATATGAAGTCACACCTCCATTTCATATTGAATTAGGTGACAAGGCTGTGGGAGAGTCATGCTGCAGCTGGCTTTACCACATATCAAGTTGTGGGTGAGGGTTTGTATGTGTACCTCAGGCCATAGCTTGATGTATGTTTCTTTTGGCATCAGCGCCAACTTAAGCAGTCCCAGGTCACTTTTCCCTCCTGTAGTGTTCCTGCAGTCCTGCTGGTACACAGTGTGTGGAGCCTTATGGTGAACCAGGTTTGGGAACTTGGTGAGAATAAAAACATCTCCAAGTTCCTTATGCGGGTCAGTCCCCAGGTTAGCTCGCACCTCGGCCCTGCAGGGGGTGGTTGTTCTTTCTGTCCCCTTGCTGTGCCAATACAAAGTTAGGCAGGGAGCTGCTTAACTTGGCACCACCACCAGAGAAAAGGAATGCTAAATCACATGCAAGTCTCTTGAGCATATTGTAAAATGTTGCTCTGTTGCGGTTGCCGACTAGCCCTTCTGTCCCTTGTTAGGTATCTGCCATCTCTTCCCCTTTCTGCAGAGTGAGGACGTGCGGGAATGCTGGGAACCACATACATGGCTCTGGGTTGGCAGATGTACCATGAGCGCACACGTGTTGTAGTAATCATCACTCATGATTGTTTAACTACTGTGAGTAAAGTATAAAGCCATTTCCTCTTGGTGTTACCAGCGTTGGTTCCTTGCTCTAGCTGTTATCTTAGGCAGGCAAAGGGATTGTATTTGGATTGTATTTTTTTTTTTTAGGGTTATTTTTCATTTTTGTTTTCTCATGGTGTTTTTTTTCCATAACCAGGATGATCTTCCCATCATTTTGAGGGTTAATTGCCCGCAGGCAAAGGCTGTTTATCTCTTTTAGAAACCCCAATTGTAATCTAACCAATGAGCTGTACTATGAAAAATACACAGCAAGACTTCCTTGAGCTGTACATCTGTTTGTGTGCTTTCCTTATCCAGTTTTGGTTTTGATTTGGATTTAGGAGTGTAATAGGGACAGCTCAAAACAGTTGCTGGCAGTGATGACCAGCAGTTTCTGTGGGTAAGTAGATGGAAGCCTGTTAAAATGCAAAGCTGCTGTAGTTTCTGAAGATTCAATTGGCCAGTAAAATTTTGCAGAATAACTGCACAGTGTGTCGTGAGGAATCACACTGGACCTGTTCTTTGTTTTTCTTTTGTATTCTTCTTGGCAGTAAAGCCAAGGCAGATGTTACGTAGTGCAGGAGCATGTATGCACACTGGGCGCTTGCTGAGGGAAGGTGGATTCTTAAATGAATCCACACGTGAATGGACTGTTGTGTTTCTAGGGATGGTTCAGTGCAGCAGTATTTGGATCTTCTGTCTGTATTTAGTCGAGAGGTGAATGAGGAGAAATCTTCTCCCTTATGTGCTATTACACAGGATTTGCAATGATATAAACATGCAATTTGAAATAAATAGTGAACCAAAGAGTTGGTAGTATCAAATGTGTGGCAGTGTTGCAGCAGACAGACAAAAAGGGTTACAGGTCCAAGTTTTTTATTACAGACATATACACAAATGTAACATGTGGGTGTGGAATCTCCATTCTTGGAGGTGCTCAAAAGCCGCCTGGACACGGTCCTGGACAGGTGGCCCTTGGTGGCCCTCCCTGAGCAGGGTGTCGGACCAGATGACCTCCAGAGGTCCCTTCCAGCCTCAACCAATCTGTGATTCTGTGACATCCTTTAAAAAGCAAAGCATTAGAAAAAGCTATCTCAACCGTAGGTCACAAATAGCTTATTGCATCGCCCAGGTGGGTCAGGCAGAGTAATTTGTATTGCTTTTCTTGTTTACTTTGGGGCCCATGATAAATTTTGCAATATGCTATGTCTTTATCAGATCCAGTACAGACCCTACACGCTGCCTACTCACAGGACAGTAGGGTTGATATCACCTTTACTCAGATGTTTAAAGAATTGCATGCTGTAGGTGTCATGCAGGGAGGTGACTTCTGGCTGTCAATTGCATTTAATTGAATATATTGAAGGTACCTTGTAGTAATTTGTGATGTTTAAATATCTCTTCATTGTACCTCACAGGGATTCTGTGCATGGCTTCATACAAACGTGCATTTAGGTGGTTTAATGCAGATGTATAATGATACTTAGGCCTAGTGGCCTCAGCACATTTTTTGCACTGTACAAATACTGAAGTAGAGAGAAATGAGGAAAAATGCAGGGCCAAATGAGAAATTACAGTGTAATTACAAGACACTGAGGTTAACAGCCCTGTCCCTGTATCAAGAGTTGTGTTTTTTCTACAGCCACAGGTTGTCAGGCGCTCTGTCTCATACCTCTTAAAAAGACAGCTCTTCCTGAAGTGCAGGACTTGTGGAACTAATGTGAATTTGGGGTTGTTACTAATTCAGTGGAAACTGCAGCAGCATCCAAAAGATTGATTCTGCTTCATGTGACACATGGTTTGGTAAACAGATGTTCGTGTGCTAGTGTTTAAGTCACCCCTGTAGGAAAAGCAGTAAAAGGTATTCTCCTTAAGCCTCCTTTGACTCCTCAAAATAAGAAACATTGCCAAGAACATGTTGGGATGGAAACAAGAAAATTAAAGCTAAATTTGAGAATCATGCATTTTAAGTAATCTCAGGCCCCCTTTTTTATGGATATCTTCCTACTCACAAAATTTCTTGAATCTAAAGGGACTTGATCCTGAACATTGTCGTTATACTCTCTCTAAATCTTCTACTTAGTGCAGTTTGACATCTTTTTATCTTTTAGAAGGAAAAATAATATACAGTATTCCACGCTGACAAATACACAGGAGTAAGTCCATTGGAAACGTGAGAATTTGCCAAGGTCCATTCACCCAGCTATGGTTTGCAGCAAAGCAGCAAGTAAAAAAACCTCCTTTTCCCTGGCATTTGGTTTCTCCATCAGCAGCAGTCCATAAGCAACTGGTCAAGTAAAATATTTTCCAAAATAATTTTGGTCCTATCTTTATAGCAGTACTGTCCATTTTCAAAACCCACTGTTTTGTGGGGGTTTGGTTGTTTTGTGGGTTTTTTTTTTCTGCAAAGAACTTTCTTAAGCGCTTTTATTTTTCACTGTCTTGTTTATTTGCATTAATTTGTGGTGGGTTCCCCCCCCCCAAAAAAAAAGTTTCATATAAAGGTACCTTAAAATAATTTGTCAGCTTGGAGTTCAGAGGCATCACTCAGCAGATGGGGGCAGGAAGTAAATAATTCTGTATCCAGCTGAAAGTGTAAGGAGACTTGAAGGAGGTGAAAAGTAATTACTTTATATCGAGCATTCAGTTAATAGTTGCAATAAATACAGGGCGTGTTCTGGGAATACAAAGAGGAAGCAGTCAGGCCCTTGCTTCTCGTCTCAGATCAGAGAGGGCACTCCACGTACCTCCGGTGTCACCTGAGGCCTCGGGATGCGCCAGTCGGCAGGATGTGTGCTCTGCAGGGTGCTGGGCGAGCTGGTCCCAGCCTTGCGGGGGTCCGACAGAGCGGGGCCCAGGGGCCATGGGGCAGACACGCACCTTTGGGTGCTGTAACTCTGCAAATGTGGTCAGACACGAAGGACGCTCTTTTTTCTCCCCTCTAATTTTTATTCCCTAAGGTGTTAATTAGAGAGCTTATTTACTGATGAACTACCTGTCTTGTATCTGTCATCGGAGACTGCAGGTCTCCACTCCTGTGCGTGCCTGAGGCGGGAGACCATCTGCCCACTCGTGCGGAGGGGTTGGCCCAAGTGGCTGTGCCTCAGCTGCTCCCCGTGCCTGTCCCTGCACCTGCAGCACACCGTCTTGGCCAGCCGCGCACTAACGATGCTGATAATGAGGGGAGTTTCCAAACAGGAAGTCTAAAACTTATGACTTTGTATGAGTCTCCTAGATTTTTCTGCTTGTATCACTGTACTGCCTTCAGCACGGTGGGGGAAAGGAAACAAAACAACTTCAGAATTTTTTCGTGATTAGTTTTCACTGCCACTTGGGGTGCTCAGTCACCAGGAAGCATGATTAATCCGGGCATCTTAGGCACTGTTAGCTGCCTTCTGGGCTGCTCTCAGTGGCTCGCATTCTCAGCTCCCCTGTCTCACCTTGCCCTATATATTTTTATTCCAAGTAACATGACGCTTTCCAGTCACATTTTTAAAGCTCCAAATAAGGGAGGAGGAAGCAGGAGCTGAGCAATCTCCTTACAGTAGGCTTGCTCTGAATTCTGCTGTTTGCTTAAGCCAGCTGCCCTGCTTGTTTAAAAAAAAACAATCCATCTTCTTCGTGAATGACTCTGTGGTATGTGCATTTACTGAAGCAGTTTTAAAAGAAGGGTGAAACACCTTTAAAGGAACTGTTGTGTTTAATCTTCAGCGACGCCAAAAGGCAAAATCATAGGTTCTTTTTGGGCTGTGTGTTGCAGAATAGATACATAGAAAAACTTTTACAGGAGGGAGAGCCTGACAGTGTTGAAAGTGCTAGGAATGTCATAAGATCTTGAGGGGGAGAAAGCATAAGGTCCTCACATGGTTTCATTCGGTTCACAGCATAACACCAAAGCAGTTTTCAGTATACCTCCTGGTAGGAGGTCATGCAGGTCCACTCTATCTGGACTGACTCAATGTACTGGAAAATTGTATTGCAAGGGAGATTGACTAATTGAATTGTAATCCCTGTTTTTATACAAACATTGACCATTACAGTATTTAATTTACCAGCATCTTTTCAGGACAGATTGCCAGTCATCTTAAATCAATAATATGTCACCAGCATTTCCCAGGGACCCAGTTTGTGCTGAGTCTTCCCTTTCTAAAGCCTTGTCAATACAGAGAAGGTACTTAAATTATCTCAGTTCTGTTATAGAATAGCACTTTGTACAGCCGTTTGCTTTTTGGAAAAAACCAACCCTTGTTATTCCAGAATAATATCCACACAGCTGGTAATTTTAAAGTGATTATCCCAACATGGTTTATTCTACTATATCTGTTCTAGTTTATTTTCTGTCACAGGTATAGGAAGGTAACCTGAGGAGATACGCTGAAGTCAATTGACTGGGGGGGGGGGGGGGGGGGGAGAAAAAATTTTAAAAATAGTTTTT
>NW_008794173.1:3559205-3560646 GCF_000699145.1 Aptenodytes forsteri | reverse complement strand
TGTAGGAGAGGGGTGGGGGGGGGGGAGAAAAAGTTTCTACAAAGTTTTTTTTCTCACAAAACTCATGTCTGAGAGGAGGAGTGTACTATTAGTGTAGTTTTTAGTAATTATCCACACACAAACATACACACTAATTAGAACCAACTGGGAGTAAATTAAGCCAATAGAAACTCTTTATTGCAAAGTAATGTTGAAGTCCCATTAGTTCTACGACACCGAAATGTGCAAATTTCAGCTCAGAGCAAATCTGTGCTGTGGAAGAGCTGACAGCCCAACGTGATCAACAGTTGTTTGGTTCTGGGACGCTGGGTCAGTCGCGCTCTCACTCACCTTTACCACTGCCCAATACAAAAGTATGTATTTATGGGGAAAAAAAAGAGTTATTGCAAATTACTTTCTGAAAAATGTGCATCAAATTTGCAGATCTTTCTTTTTTCCACTGCCATTCATACTAAAATTTTCTTCCTCTGGAGTAGATACAGATTGTTACAAATGGATTGATAGGGTGTTTTTTGAGAAGCCAGCTTGTTTTGTAAGGCAATTAAGAGGAGTAATAAGATTGTATCAGTGTGCTGAATACAAAAGTCTACGCTGTGCCGCTTTACGGATTATGGCAAGTTGGCAAAGCAGTAAATCGAGCTGTGTGCTGTTGCGCATAAAGGCTCTGTGGACAAGGAACTAAGCAGTTATGCCACGGGGAGTTGGTTGACACTCTCTAGGTCAGGCGTGCCCTGTGCACGCAGGATCTTTGTTTCCTTCTAGACCATATGAAGAAATCAGATCAGTGACAGTCCTAGGAAAATCTTAATGAAATTACAAATTCCAAGAAGAGGTATCTTACCGAATGCGTACTACTCCGAAATACACGTCCCTAGATCTCAGAGACAGCATATTCTCTATACAGTACTAATGTCATGCGTATTGTTGGTCCCACTGATTAATATGAATTCTCAGCACTAATTTTCCATTAATCTATCCAGACATCCAGGGTTTCTACAACTAAACACGCTTAAGAGAGCAGTTGATATTTCTGCAGTCACTACACACTGGAAACTGATACTCTGTGGTTTCCAGCAACTGAACTCCTCTAGAAAATAAATTAGCCAAGTTTTCCATATGTCTAATTGGTTTTCCTATTGATGTGACAGCAAACAGAGAACCTCAGTGTGAAGCTGCTGGGAAAGAGCCTTGCTGACCCTGCTCGGTGCTAGCTGGTGTTGCTGCAGCACACGACGGTGCTGCCTGTCTACTGCAGGATGTTAATTTTAGAATCATAGAATCATAGAATCATTGAGGTTGGAAAAGACCTCTAAGATCATCGAGTCCAACCGTCAACCCAACACCACCATGCCCACTAAACCATGTCCCTAAGTGCCTCATCTACACGTCTTTTAAATACGTTCAGGGATGGGGACTCAACCACTTCCCTGGGCAGCCTGTT
>NW_008794173.1:3557510-3558419 GCF_000699145.1 Aptenodytes forsteri | reverse complement strand
ACCCACCTCGCTACAACCTCCTTTCAGGTAGTTGTAGAGAGCGATGAGGTCTCCCCTCAGCCTCCTTTTCTCCAGGCTAAACAACCCCAGTTCCCTCAGCCGCTCCTCATCAGACTTGTTCTCCAGACCCCTCACCAGCCTCGTTGCCCTTCTCTGGACACGCTCCAGCACCTCGACGTCCTTCTTGTAGTGAGGGGCCCAAAACTGAACACAGTATGTAATATTACAGTATGTAATAAATGTAGAATACTGAAACTAGAGAGAGGGATGCAATTAACTCTAGTAGCATGTTTTGGTTTGTAAAGTGTATATTCACAAGACAAATATAGAAGTGTGTTCTGCATTTGGGGAGTAAGCTATGAGTTAGCTGGTGGTTATTTAAATAAAATAATCTGGGATGCTGCCCAGTGTTTGAATCAAGCTGCTGGGTCCAGGGAGAAATAGAAATGCATACATTAAAGCTTGTTTGCTTAAATGTGCAGGGCATGAATCACAGCTTGTTTATCCAACATGCTATAGGGCCGTTTGCCGTGTCTACAGAAGCCAAAACGTGTATTTGGTTTTGCGTGGTTTAAAACCAATTGAAACGGATTTCTTTTTTGAAAATGTAAATGGAAGTGGTACCAAGTATCATTTTCAGACTTCACCTTTCAAATTACTGCCAGACCTCAGTAAGCACAACGGTATTACGCATGAGAAGCGATGGTGACGTCGTCTGGAAGCGAAGGGGTTCGTAACCGATCGAGTCTCGAGAGTAAATAGGGGAGGGGAACGAGCACTCCGCTCTGCAGAAGCCGCGGCCCGGCCGGGCCCTGCGCCCTCCCCCTCCGGCCCTCCCCTCGCCCTAACGGGGGAGGCGCTGCCCGCCCTTTCCGCGCCCTCGGGGGCTGGCGGCAGCCGGGCGCCGTC
>NW_008794173.1:3537129-3556968 GCF_000699145.1 Aptenodytes forsteri | reverse complement strand
CAGCGAGGGGGCGCCGCGGGCTCTCCTCGGCCGGAGGACCCACCGCGGCACCGACCCCGGGGCTGAGCCGGCTGGTCCCGCGGTGGCTTGGCCCTTGCTGACCCGGGGCGTTAAAAGCGCACCTGGCCCGAGGAAGGAGAGTGTCGTGGTGCAGCTGAACTGCCTGGTCCTTCCTCCTCCCAGCCCAGGGGAAAACGTCGGTGTTCGTTTTGGTTACTCCGTGTGGTCCGTTTGTGCCGAAATAGCATTTAACTCTTTTTTTGGCTAAAAATGGGGTTTGTCCTTCTAAACTTGCTGTTTTCCTTCTGCTTGGAGGCACCTGCTCGCAGGGTTTATCGCTTACAGCAGGCACTGCAGGCCTGACAGCGTGAGGCAGGGCATGTTTTCAGAGGTCTGAAGGGCTCTTTATTTCTGTTTTAAGCACTGGCCTTAGTAGATCTTTTGTTTTCTGGCAAGTTTCATTATTGCTTGCTTTCATGCAAACAGGTGAAGCACTGGGAATAACTTGGGCTTGCTCTATCCTTAATCTGTGTGGCTTTTGCTCTTTCACGGTTACTTTCTCTTTTTACTCGCCAGCTGATAGAGCTACTGGCCTTACACCGAAACTTCAGAGAACTCAGCCTGCCAAACTTGGGTGCCCTGTCTTGCTTTGTGCTTGAGTTTTTGCTTGTTTGAGGCCATTAAGTTGGCTTAAGTATGAGGGGTTTTCCTTTTTTCTCAGCTTTTACTAGATGTCTGTAAAGCATACGAAGCTCAATTGATCGATACCGTACCCTGGCCAGCTGAAAAAAGGTGCATTTTTGCAGCATGACATCCACTTGTTGAGTTGGTTGGCACAAAGAAGGAAAGGTTTTTTATTAGCGAAGCTGGTGATTAGTGCTTATATTTCTCTCTCTCCTTGCCTAGATCGAGCGATTGGAAGTCAGCAGCTTAGCACAGACGTCCAGTGCAGTGGCCTCGAGCACTGATGGCAGCATCAATGCAGACTCTGTTGACGGAACCCCAGATCCTCAGCGTACAAAAGTGGCTATCACACACCTGCAACAGAAGATACTGAAGTTGACCGAGCAGATCAAAATTGAACAAACAGCCCGTGATGACAATGTGGCAGAGTACCTGAAACTGGCCAACAATGCAGACAAGCAGCAGAGCGCCCGCATTAAGCAAGTGTTTGAGAAAAAAAATCAAAAGTCAGCCCAGACCATCTTGCAGCTGCAGAAGAAACTAGAACATTGCCATCGAAAGCTCCGAGAGATTGAACAGAATGGGATCCCTCGGCAGCCGAAGGATGTCTTCAGGGATATGCATCAGGGTTTGAAAGATGTTGGAGCAAAAGTCACGGGCTTCAGTGAGGGAGTAGTAGACAGTGTAAAAGGTGGGCTTTCCAGTTTCTCCCAAGCCACGCATTCAGCAGCAGGAGCTGTGGTTTCTAAACCCCGGGAGATTGCCTCCCTCATAAGGAACAAGTTTGGGAGTGCAGACAATATTGCTAATCTGAAAGACTCCTTAGAAGAAGGCCAGGAAGATGGGACAGGAGGTAAGGCTCTAGGTGTTATTCAGAACTTTCAGTCAAGCCCAAAATATGGCAGCGAAGAGGATTGCTCCAGTGCCACGTCGGGCTCAGTGGGAGCCAACAGCACAACAGGGGGCCCTGTGGGAGCTTCTAGCTCCAAAACAAACACTCTGGATATGCAGAGCTCAGGGTTTGATGCAATACTGCATGAGATTCAAGAAATTCGAGAGACACAGGCAAGACTGGAAGAATCATTTGAGGACCTTAAGGTTCGCTATCAGAGGGATTACTCATTAATAATGCAGACTCTGCAGGAGGAGCGGTACAGGTATGTACTTTTGTACTTTGTTTCAGAATTAAATAGTGAGTTGCAGAGCACCAGAGTCCTGGATAGTACTACTCAGCAGGCTGTTCCCAGCAGCCTGATTCAGACGGGAAGTTCTGCGGTCTTCTCAGGATTTCACCCTCCCAGCGCTGTCTTTTGTAAATATTGTTATCTTGCTGCTCATCGCCCTTTCTGTACAAGAAAGAAATAGTAAGGAAAAAGGTTATTTCGTAGTGTTTTCAAGATAAAAAGTCAAGCCAAAGAGGTTTAGAAAGGTGTCCCAAAAGACCAGGAGTACATTGATGCAGTTACTGTTATCCAGACAGTGCTTTGCCCTGCAAAAATCCTGCAAAGGTTTGGGTCAAGGCAAGAGACAGGGAACTACATGTGGACAGTATCCTGACCCTGCCTCCTCCAACACTCAGATCCATATCTACCAGAGAAAGGTATCCAGCTTGCTTAGGGCTCTCCAAAAAGACATGATCTTGTACATGTGCCAAAACTAGGATATCCCCTTCCATTCTGTGCGTAGCCCCACAGTGGCAGGGTTCAATGAAATGAAGTTAAATTCAGTGTCAGATATTTGCAGTGCCCTTGTCATGGAGGTCACATGGCTCTAGAAGTGGGTAACCCATGTTTCCATCAGCCTTCCCCTCGCTGGAAGGAATGGAAAGGTGGAGGAGTTGCTGCAGTACTGCTGGTCCCTGATCAGGTCACAGGGGAGAGGTGACAGTGGCTTCAGGGAGGCAACCTGACAGTATGGTATGGCAGCCGGCTCCTTACACCACCCTGAAGGTACCCCCACCTCTCCACCGAGGAAAGCAACCCATGGAGAGGTGCTGAGGGAACGCTTTCCCTTCCCCTTCCTTGCTGGGTGGGAGAGAGCTCTCAGCAGGCTGCCCCATGCTGTCCAGAAGAACGTCTTGCATCCTCCCCATCACACGCTGGGAGCAAGGGCTTGTCCCCAGGCTCCAGAGGGAAGAGTTACCAACTGCCCTTCTGCAGCTGTTGAGGGCACTGCAGTCTACATCAACGGGATTCTTAAACTGAGCTTTTTAAACTTTAAATAACAAATGCAAGGGGCCCAAGTCCTCGTTCTGATGGAGGACAGTAGACTTTTGTAATGAGGTTGCTTATGGCCTTCGTCACTTTGGCCAGGCCGTGAAGCACAAGCTGTGAGGCTCAGCAGAGCTGCTGGGGGACAGCCTTTCTGAAGTACGTGTGCCACCTGCTGCGTTGGTTTGCACAGTACGACATGGAGTTGCCCTACAGCTCTTTAGACATGCTGGTGCCAGATCACTGGAAAAACATTTGAAATGGCTTAGCCTGCTAGGATCTTGTAGAGACAGCAAGCTTTCTGTGTGCTTTGCAAAGCTTGGGTAGACAAAGCCAGACCAACACCACTTTCTAATCCCGCTTTGCAACAATCAGCGATTTGACTGAAACTGGTGCCCAGCACAGCAACTTTGGTTCCTAGTGCCTCATTGTCATGAAGTCACATAACGAAGCAATGTGGAGTTTGATCTTCCACTCCCCAGCGGAGAGGGGTCCTGTTGTCTGTTGCTGTGTAGGTTGTTTCACACGCACAGCAGCAGCTATTCATGGTGGAACGCTATATGCAAGCACAGTACAGCTGAAGGTGCAGCCTGAAAGTACAATAGAAGACTTTGGGGACTGATGTATGTTGTCAGCTAAACTGGCTAGTTATTCCCTGAAACTCATTAGCAACATTCACATAGGTCCTCATACTAGTGCAATATGAAGTCATATCTGTCACGTGCCGTTAACCTTTACTGAGTGCTCCCCCCAGGTGAGCCCAGAGCCTAACCACTAACCAAGGCAGCCTGGAGTAAAAAGCTTCCGGGAGAATCTGTATTTGGCTTATAAATGCTTAAAAAGATAGTAATTTAGACCTGCCATTTGGAATGTTGATGCAAATTAATTAAAGGTGTGACCTTTAAAGAGGACCAGTTAAACCACACTAAGTGCCCTTGCCTCTGCAGGCTTTCAGAGGTGAGCGGGTAACTGCACAATCTGCAAGGAGCTCATGGGTTAATCACAGCAAGATTAATACCTTATTGTACAAATCTAGATTCTAGTTTGATAGCTTCTCTATTTTAAAACATCATGAAGATAAAAGCCAATATCACCCTGAGAACTGAAAGGTTACGTGATGTGTCTGAGGGCAGCGAGGATGCTGCTGCCTTGGCGGAGAGGGCTGGCACCTGTTCCTCCAACTAGGAACCCCTCTTGTTCCTCAACTCTCTTCAGAAAAAATGAAAAGATGGGAATGGAGGTTGTGGTTTGAAGCTGGGAGGCTGGGGATTCACATTAATCATAACTGGCTTTAAAAGCTATAAATACCTCGTAACTCTGCTCTATTTCTGGGAAGCTTTCAAAAACATGCGCTGAGTTCAATTAGAGCTTAAAAAAAAAAGTATTTTGGAGAAGCCTTTGCTCGTAGGGCAACACTGAGTATTTGTATTGTACCTGGAAGCTGGAACAAAGCACGTGCTGTGACATTTTCTCACACAGTCTTGGTCCATTTCCTCTTTCTTAGATGTTCTACTTTTTTGCAAGTTCTGGTCTTTTTTCCTTGTGTGTTCGTGCAGTTTCTGTTTATCAGCCACGGCTTGCCTCACAGGTTTTCCATGACCTCCTCAGTCTCCTCCCTCCCTCTCCCTACTTCCAGATCTTGCCTATCAATCTGTGTAGCTGCCAGTTTGCTAACTGGCTCCAGGGCAGGGACTTGCTGGTGCAGTCGCTCCAGTTCTCCCACCCTGGTGCTGCAGGGTGCCTGGGCTGGCCTGGTGACACCTTGGCAAGGCCAGGGCGGGCTGTGCTGCTCTGCCTGCCTGCTGGCAGCATGTGCCAGCCTCGGAGCACCGCGCTGCTCCGCCGGGGCTGAGTCATCGAGGAAGGAAGATTCTGGCGGCGCCTTGGCCATCATTGCGTTTCTTCTGCACCAGGAGCAGGCGCTGAAACAGCCTGTTGCTTATCTCATCGGTTGGAAGGTGGCAGTTGTTTACTGATACAAGCAGGGACTTTCTGTGCTATTGAGACTGAAATAAAGCTCCTGCTGAATATTTTCATCTTGAGTGTCCCTTTAGGAACCTGTTTGTATACAGTGAAATCATGAGCTGACATATTTGGAGCGTGGCCAGTCTGAGGGTTTGGGTTTCCCAAGCCTGGCATCCTTGGAAAGGGCATTTAGGTCTCCCATGCTCCTGTCAGGAGAAATCCGTAAGCCAAAATGCTAGGCGCTGGTGCTTTCATTTATCTGATTCTTGCTGTAGTCTAATTGTTGGACCTCAGTCTGTTCTCACTATTTATTTTAAAATAGATCAAATGTGTTAAACCTTTGAGGTCTAGAAGGGTTGAAGAGGCCTTTCTGGAGTGTGTCCGCACAGCGAAGGCAGCGTGTTGGGTCAGGTGGATCCTCACCCAGCCATGAAAGCATTAAAACGGTCCTGCAAAGCTGTCGTCTTCCGCCAGGGGAGGTTCGGAGCTGGAAGCACAGTATGATGCAGGCACTGAGGGCAGCTCGTGCTCCCTCAGGAGCAAGCTGCGTCCCTTGTGTATCATCTAGATATAGAAGACTTGGAGTATAGTGCAAATAGATACTGGTTTTAGCTATTACTCTGCTATGGAAAGCAGTGTGTTCAGTAACATAAAAATAAAGATCAGGTGAGATTTTGTATGACATAGCTATAAAAAAAAAGGTCCATCTTGAGAGATACTTGAAGAGAGGTATTAAACTCCAGTCACAGTGTAATGTGAAGATCTTTTAGCATCAGTTTGGTCAGTTTCTTTACTTGCCAGAGCACTTACTGAGTGCAGATAAAATGTCTTCATCATCATGTCTCTCCCTTACATATGCTGTATTAGCTGTGTATTTTGCAGCTATTACCTTAAAATGCCTTAAAGCTCTTAAAAAATGAGATAATCGTAATTGTGTTTCTTAGCCTTTTTCAAATCAGTTCCCTGATTCCCAAACAGCAAGCCTCAGAAAATGTGTGGAAATCTGACATGGCTTTTTTAAATGAAGTGTCCCCATGTCCCGTACTTCAGCTGAGCACCCCAGCGGTATACTGGGTGTCTTCCATATGAACTTGTGGCAGTCGGCACTAGTCTGCTATACAGAAAAGTTTCTGTGCTGGAGCTTGTTAATCTAGAGGCTAGTAATTTTAAGGGGAAATATCACATTTTAGCTAGTGAAAAAATAATTCTTGGACTCTAATGAGGCATTTTCCGTACCTGAAATAAAGTGGGATTTGATCATTCAAGGCACTGCTGTGTTCACAGACAAGTTTAGAGTCTGTTGCATAGACACTGACACTCATACGTTAGAGAGGGAAGTGTGAGTATAATCTTAACCCTCTTGACAGGTGTCCTATCCCTTTTATTTTTGTAATAACTCTCAGTTAAATGTGAACCATCCTTCAATAGGAAAACCCTGGCATTGGGCCCTGTAAGTCACATGAACCCCTCTTAGCTTTTCAAATCTGAACACCAGTAGAAAACAGCAGGAAAAAAAAACATTTTCTAAATTGTAGATAAATGGGACAGGGAGTGAAAAGGAGATGGATGGAGGAAGTGTAATTTCAAAAAGAAGTTTGGGTAGGTTGGGTTTGTGAACACCGAACACCAGTAGAAAACAGCAGGAAAAAAAAACATTTTCTAAATTGTAGAGACAGGGAGTGAAAAGGAGATGGATGGAGGAAGTGTAATTTCAAAAAGAAGTTTGGGTAGTGGGGTTTTTTGTTGGTTTTTTGTTTTTTTTTTTTAAATAACCCAATTCCAGCAGTTGCCTAACACGCCAGTTTCTGAAAGTGCAGATGATTCTTGGGTGCAAACTGCAAAAGCTCTGGGATCAAGCAGGGAAATGAAGTGTGGTTCGGGAACAAGCCGGTAGTCCTGCATTCAGGGCAGGGAGGACTGGAGCCAACCCTTTTGTTAATCATGTTGTGCTTAAACTCTTAACTATACGGATTTGCAGGGTTTCCTTGTGTTTCCTGTAGATTGAGGTAGTTTTGAAGTTATTAAAATACAATTGTTTCTTGTTAAAGAACAGGATTTAAGCTGCCTAGCAACAGCTGTTTTATGAAGGGTGTTTATGTGGGGAGGGGGTTAAAAGACGTAATCGTGACATTTTCAGAAATGCTTAAGTCCCTTTTTGTGTAATAAACCCACTGGAGAATTTTGTAATATATTAACAAACTGTATATATTTCAAGTAATTTATGCTGCCTTTGGGACTTAGAGCGGGTTTAGTTGTGATTTCTTGGTTGTTGGCAAGCTGTTGTTTTGGGTTTTTTTAAGTTGGGTGGGAACAAATGGCAATATTAATTATCTGGGCTCCTTCTTCATTAGCCAGTCTTCATATGGCTATTCCCTTGTTTGCAGCTTGTCGTTCTTGGGAAACCAGTTCTCTTGTGTGTCCCGTCTTGGTTGCACAGCTAGCTATTGTGGCACCTTTCTGGGCTGAGCCATGTCAGCTGGTGGTTGTCTTAGTCTCACTACTGGTTGACCACATGTGTTTCATTGCTGGAAATTGTCACGCTATGTCTGACTCCTCCTTAGTTTAAAGCAATATTGCATTGGGAACGTAGATGAAAATTCTCTTCAGACTTTTCAATTAAAAACAAAAAACCCCAAGACTATTTTTAAAGGCTAGCTTGTGCCTACAGATTCTGAATATTCAGCTTGTGAAGCACCAAAAATCTTGAAGGAAAAAAAAAAAAGTGGGATTTTTGTCTTAGTTTCAGAACTTGTAATTAAATTCTTCGTTCTAGATAAATATTGTTTATTCATTTTATATGTGTGTGTGTATAAATTAAATTCAGATGGAGTCAGAGGGGAACTGAAATTAAAACAAGGAATTATCTCTGTGTTGAATTCCTTAGAAATTTCTCAGTTATTAGTATCAAGGGTCAGGTGATAAGAGCTATACGGTAAGCTTTTTACATGCTGTTACAATGAGAAGACAGTCAGTGGAAATTAGAGTGGAAAAACCCCAACAGCCACAATAGCTGTACCCATACCTTAGTTGCCATCAGAGCTGTCGCTCGTAATGAACCAAGAATGAGAAACCAGTGGGAAGCGTGGTGGAAGAGGATGGGATGGATGGTGCCCAACTTGCTGCTCCCGACCCTTGGGCTGTGGCCTAGCTCTCTGGGTATGTTTACCTTTTGGAAGTAATACAAATACTTGCCTGATTTTAAAAGGGTATTGAAGCATGAGTTGCTTGTAAATTTAGATTTGAATTCCAAAAATGAAGTGCTACATACAAATGCAAAGTATCCCTAATGTATTTTGGAAGTGCTAAAATAACATTATGGAGCCATCACTGAAGTCAATTTAAAACTCCCTCAATGAGAAACAAAACTGCATCTCTCAGAATTGCCGTAACTCAGTTTTTTGGGCAGCCCTCTTTCTCAGGACTGCTCCCAGTCCATTCACCAGTAGCAAACTGAAAAATCAGCCTGCGGGTTAATGATTCATGTGCCCTCCTTATAAATAATATGATGGTCTTTGCTAGTTAAGCTGAATCATTCATGAGAGAGAAATTAAGAATAAGTCAAAGATATCCATGCGACCTCACATGTAAAGATCAGACGGGACCATCATGCTCTCTGAGGCATCGGTCACGTTTAATTTCTGTATCATTTTTATGCCTGTTACTGTTCCAAGTGTAGATGAAAATGCTTAAGAGCTTATGGTATTAGAAGGGAACTGTTTGGTTTATGCAAAAGTTTGGAGAATAACTTACTCTATTCTAATTCTGTCCTTGATTTCTTGCATCACTTGACAGTTGTCATTTAACCGCTCTGTGTGTTTTTCCCCAGGATAGAAACAGGATTAACATACCTTACCTGGTAGAAAGGATTTCCTTAATTCCCAGTGAGAGGGCCTTACATTGTAATGTGTGCTGTTGTAATGACTGAGGTAGCCACACTAGTTTTCAGTAAAAAGTCTATGATGTTCATTGCTCGATTGTTACTGGTGTGATTTTGCCGTCCTCTTCTCATTAAAGCTACTGTACCATGTATATTGCTTCTAGATGTGAAAGACTCGAAGAGCAGCTAAATGACCTGACTGAGCTCCACCAGAATGAGATCCTCAATTTAAAACAGGAGCTGGCCAGCATGGAGGAGAAAATTGCCTATCAGTCTTATGAGCGAGCCCGGGACATCCAGGTGGGTGACAGAAACAAGGACAATCAAGTCCTGTCTTCCACCTGCTCTTTCTGTAACTCTTTCACTTTTGAAATACTTCTGTGATTCAATATTTGGTTTTAATCCTTGTAGCTTTATTGCTAAATTGCATGTTGACGAGTTCTGAAAGGGCCTTTATTCCATCTCTGACCCTCGTGTATCTCTCTAAGTAACTTCTTTTGTGAAGAAGGGCTGTGCCCATGCACCAGCAGGCAGGTTCATCTGCAGAGGAAGCCTGCCACTTGGTCCAGAGCAGAGTTTTTAAATAAGTTGTAGCAAAGTGGAAGCCTGCATCCACTTTTTGTGCAGGGTTTTGTAGGGTATTAGAGACTGATGACCTGAACACTTTTTTTACAGTAGCATTCCCAGTAAACTGACCTTAGGGTGTGTTTCTGTGTCACTAATTTTAGAGCAGTGGTCACATATGTCTAAGGAAAAATGGCTTTGTGTATCCACTGCATTGAGTCAGGAAACAATTCTTGTTGTTGGTTTTGCCCAAATAAGGAGGTATTTTTAAAAGAGAAGTTTCTTTCAGTATGTAAAAGACCAAAGCTATGGAAACAGAGATTATGGAGCTGGAGAGCCTTCCACAGAGCAAAAGACCTGGGAAATGATTTGAGCAGCCGCTAAACCTTATAAAGAAAGGCCTATTCAGAAACAGATCTATCGTCCATTTTAAATACTTATGCTAGTTTTAGCAGGCATCTTGGTTTTCATCGCTGATGTGAGATATTTATAGCGTGAGCAGAGAATTGTAGGTCAAAGTGCTCACTCTTTCCTGTCCCTGAGGAGCTTCAGACAGGTGATTGCCTCTGGAGACAGAGCAGGCTGTGCTTTTGGCACACTTGTAGATCCAGCTGCAAGTCCAGTTGAGTCAATGTCCTTCCAGGTTGCTTGCTGTTAGAGGAGGCTGATCAGTTTTGCTCCGTACTTTCAGGAACCATAACTGAAGAGAAGCCCTCATGTTTCATTGACCTCCACAGACATGATGCAATGACAGAGAAATGTAACAGGTGACAATGACCTTTAAGTTAAGGTTAAAATAAGTCTGTGTCTGGGGACAGTGGTGCCATGGCCTCTGACAGCTCTACCTTGGGGGAATGCTAAAATATTCAGGTGTTGTTCTCCTCTCTAATTTAACACGGCAGGAAGAAGTAAGGTTAAAAACTTAAATTGAAGTGGGGATTTCTCAATAGCTTTTTTTAATGTTCATTTTATGATTCAGCGCTTTTAGTGTAAACTTGCAAATTGGGACAGACTATTCCCCATCATTGCTGGGGAAAAGGTAAGCGTTAAGTTTTCTTGCGTGAAAAATTAGTTAAGAGCGTGGGCTGATGTTGCAGAGGAACAGTGACAGAGCTCAGCCCGTAGGCAAGGAGTCCTGGTTCCTATTTCAGTGGTCAGTCTGAGAGAGACTGCTGCTTGCTGCAGACTTCTAGATGTGACCCGAAGTTGGCCTTTAGGTCTCAGACCTGTAGGTCTGGGAAAAGCAACTCTGAGGGAGGATTAATGGAAAACTTGTAACTTTGTATCTCCACGAGCAGAAACATCTCATTGCATTACTTGTCTTAAAAACGCTCCTCCTTACCCCTAGCCCACCCGCTGCATGTAGCCAGTGTTGTACTGTGGGTTGGGTTGGTCCACTTGAGGTTCAGCATGGTGAAAAGGTCTGAAAACAATCACCCCCAAGTCAGTGGTGCTTTAGAGATGTTGCTTTGTACAGTATAGTCTTCTCCTTCCACGTACTTTTGCTTTGCCTCTTCCTAGAAGCAGTTTCATAAATCTCATGCTTCTTACCCTTCTCCTAGACATCTCCTTTCTCCAACCCTTGCAGTGTCACCTGGAGCTATGCCAGTGCCACAGCTTGCTGCAGTCTGGAGGAGGAGATCTTCCTCCTGTGATGCCAGCTGTGCAGTCCCAGCCCTGGTGCTCCTCAAACCTTTCCCTGAGCTCATTCAGCTCACTAAGGAAGCAGAATGTGGCCAAGCCTTTTTGGTTAGTTATTTTTGTTGACTTAGTTTTCTGCCAGGTTGACTAGAGAATTGAATGGGCTCACAGAGGGTCGGATAAGCACAAGCTGCTGCAAGAAAAGTGATGGAAATGGGAGGCTCTGGGAATGCGCATCCCAGAAGAGGAGGAGGAGTGCTGCCTGGACACAACACCTTTGTCCCCTCAGTGTTCTCTTGAAACCAAAGCTGAAGTGAGCAGCTCATTGGGTAGCCCCCCCCTGCTTTCTGGCCAAAGGCTGTCTGATTGCTGAGGGCTGTCAGCATCCTCCTCCCTCTGGGTCTGATGGCAAGGCAGGAAGGATGGTAAGGTCTCAGGTGACCATTGCACCATGTGCAGGGACAGGCAGCTGACAGTGCAAAGTGGCAGCTGACAGTGCAAAGTGGCAGCTGAATGCGTGTGTTAACAAAGCCTGACTTCTGCCCAGCCTGTCATCTCTGTCGAGCCTCTCCTCTGTAAATGAGATGACGTGGTATGTTATAAACGGCAGTACCTAATTAATGAGGGGCTCCTCACCCTCAGTCACGTAAAATGGCACAGCTTCCTCTACTCCTGCTGCAGGGTATGAAATCAGTGTAGTGACTCATGTCCTGCAGAAGGTGCGTAAGGCATGAGGAGGGTGGCCCTGGTCTGGCCTAGTCAGTAAGGTACGAGCTGTGGGCTGTCCACCACTGGGGTGGACTTGTGGGGTGCTGGCAACCCAGCGGTGTGTTCTTGCCAACAGGAGGCACTGGAAGCATGCCAGACCCGCATCTCCAAGATGGAGCTGCAGCAGCAGCAGCAGCAAGTGGTACAGCTGGAGGGGCTGGAGAACGCCACGGCCAGGAACCTGCTGGGGAAGTTCATCAACATCCTCCTGGCTGTCATGGCTGTCCTCCTCGTCTTCGTTTCCACTGTGGCCAACTGCGTCGTGCCCCTTATGAAGACTCGCAATAGGACGTTCAGCACTTTATTTATAGTGGTTTTCATTGCCTTTTTGTGGAAGCACTGGGACGCCATCACCGGCTACTTGGAACGGTTCTTGTCTCCCCCCAGATGATGGCAGCAGGAATTGGCTGCATCGCCCTCCTCCCGGTGCTCTCCGTGAGCAAGTGTGGCAAAGATTAGTCAGCAACTACTCCGCTGAAGTTTTAAAGTGTCTGAGTGAATTTGTTTACATTTAGAATAACGTTTTTTCTCTGCGAGATGCATTGCAATAGTATTTTTTAGATTTTATTCAAGAACTCTTTTTGGCAAGAATCCTGGATAATTTTTATGTAGCATGGTTCTCTTTGGATGCAAATCTTAAGATTCTTTAAAGTGTACAAAAGAAATAAATAAAATACAGAAATTTGGAGCATACCAATGGGCAATTTAAATTGTGGCTTGAACTACTGTACTAAACCTGTCAGGAAGAAGAGAATGTGGTTAGCTTAAGATGAGCAAAGCTAAATCTAGTGCACAGCCTTGAATGATGGTACCACAGCAAACCTGTAACACTAAACTTTTACTGTGAAGTCTGCTCACATTCCATGTCCAAATGTATGCGTTCAGAGTGGTTTCTTTCCTTAACAAGAGAAAAACAACAATGTGTGGATCTCTTTCCCAGCTCAGCGTCTGGGTTCACCATTTGTGCTAACCTGACTTAAAATAACTTTCTATAAGGCTGGCTAACTTTGCTAAGCATATGAAGTGGAAGCCTCATGCCATACACAGTAACTGCACAGTCGTGCTACAGTATTTTGAAGTAGTCCTTGAAATACTTATCTTTAAGCAGAAGCCCTTGGTCGCACTTTTAAGGTTTTTTTTATATATGTATATTCACAGATTTAAAAAAAATCCAAACAGCATACTTTAAGAGTGTAATACTCAAACTCTCAGTGCTTCCTTATTGTTTCTAATAGGATTTTTTATTATAATTATTATTATTATTATTATTGGGGGTTTTTTTGGAAGGGGTTGGGAGGGTCATTATGGTTTTTTTTCCTTTTAAATAAAGAAGTGATGTTTTTAAATGAAGAAATGCGTGAATAATTGTGAGCCGTCTTGTCCTGAAACAGTTTTGAGGGGGGCAGAGAGTAGTTTCTAGTGCCAGCCTGTCTGGAGCGCAGCGCTATTCATATGCCTTATTATTATTATTATTATTATTTTTATTATAATTATTATTATTATTATTATTGGGGGTTTTTTTGGAAGGGGTTGGGAGGGTCATTATGGTTTTTTTTCCTTTTAAATAAAGAAGTGATGTTTTTAAATGAAGAAATGCGTGAATAATTGTGAGCCGTCTTGTCCTGAAACAGTTTTGAGGGGGGCAGAGAGTAGTTTCTAGTGCCAGCCTGTCTGGAGCGCAGCGCTATTCATATGCCATTTATCTGTCCTCCTGAACATACAGATGCAGCATCATGAAAAACATCTATCTTCCTCACACATTTTTGTCATGCAGGGCTTTTTTTTCTTTCTCCAGATGTGAAGGAGAGTATGTTTGTATTTCTCATTTCCATGTCATTTCTCATTCCTGGCCTCAGGATAAGAATAAGGAATTTCTCTTCATCCCTTCCTAGGGAAAAGACAGGTTCTTTTAAGGAAAGAAATACTGAATCAACAGTCCACTTAAAAGAATGGTTGTCTTAGAAATATCTCTGATTTAATTTTTAAATAAACCCCTAAAAAATGAAGCCAAAGTTTTCCTCCTGTCAGGCTCTGGTAAGATCATTTGTGTGTCTGTGTAGAGATCTTCTTTGTACACTGTATCTGTGTAGTGTGCCACAGAGAGCATCCTCCTCTTCAGCCATGGGGGCAAGTACTTGGTATAGATACCTTTTCAAAGCTCTAAAGGAAATCTCAGCTTCAAATGTAACTCTCAAGTCCTAGCAGCATGCTATTGCTGGTGACCTGCTGGTACTGGCAAGCAGGCTTCATGTCCAAGGAATCTGCGTTCACTCTCTCCTGTTTTTTTAACTGGTGTCCCTTTCACTGTAACAGAGTCAAGATTCAACTTCAGTCTCCATGAAATCCAAAAAGACTCCGGGATTCTCTTTCAAAACCATTTATGGTGTTTAGCTAGATCTTACTGTTTTCCTTCCTTCCAGGCTTAAGTTCCCTCTAGAAACCAAATGTTGCCCAAGTGACCTAAACCAGTTGAAATCATACATATATAGAACATGTACATCTTATATATGTCCTAGAAGCCTAGGACTTTATGCTATGATGCAAATTCTGGGTTCTGAGAAATTTCCTCAAACTAGATTAACAGCCTTGAGGGTCTTCTGATTGCCCTCCGCCATCCAACTGACCTTCTTCCTTCAGAGATTCTGCCCATTTTTTCCATAGTCACAGGGAACTCAGGTACCCTCTCCCCAGGGATCCCAGCACACCTCTCTTTTTGTCACCATGTGCACTAACCTGCTCCTGTCCTACTTAAAACATAAATTGCCAATTGCAACTGACTCAAGCCAAAAATAATCATGCTTTCCACAGAGTTGCAGACAGAGCAGAGATTGCATAAACATTCCCTCCCTAGACCATGTTTCTAGCTCCAGCGAAACTCTTCTGTTTACCATCCTTCTCTGGCTGATTCAAATTACGTGGGTAACCGTTGTCTTCCCATTACATAGTTTTTGTCAGAAACAAAGGCGTGAATAACAGTAAGAACTTATTTGGCACATAATTGAAAAACTTTGTTGTCTTTATTTCTGAAACCTGGCTTTTCCACCTCTGTTTTTTCAGTTTTGATCACACTAGAATTGCTCATGATAGGTTTTTATGTGGTCAAAGCAGGAAGGAGTTGAAAGCCAATGGATCTGGACACTCAGTGCCACTCGTCCATAGTAGTTGAAGGAAGTGTTTGACCCTCCTCTTCTTTATATCCTAATTTCATTTAGTGTCTCAGTGTGTTGTCTTCAGTAAATACCATTTGCTAATTTGCCAGAAGGCGCAGGCTTAATAGAAACTTATCACCTCAAAACTGTTTGGTGAAGGCCATGTACATATGGTTCTGGACAATGTCTGTCTGTCTGTCTCTTTCTCTCTCGACAGTTCCTTCCATTCCAGAAAGTTGTCTGCAGTAATGCCATATATGATGCTGCATCCACTTTTCATATCTTAACACAACTGCTATGTGTTTTGCCTTTTGCATTAGCAGAACATTTTGGGGTTTTCCTCCCTCAATTTGAAGGTCTGTGATGATTTCTGATAGCTTAACAATGATTATATTGTTCGAAATGTGATTCTAGCTTTAAAGCTCCCTTTCCTTGTAAGTGGTTGTGTTTGCTTTCTTGACGAAGCATTTCTGGATGACATGTAGAAGACAGTTTCTGCCATGGATGTGAGTGTGCGTGTGAATACCTTTTATTAGCCTTCCTTCTGGATGTAAACTTTTTAGTGACCATCTCTGAGTTGCAGAATGTTTCCCAAAACATTTCATATTCAGAGTTGAAATGATTCTGAAATTGCTTAGATACGTTTAGCACATATCAACTTGGCATTTAAAAAGGGAAGAATATGATGGACTGTGTTAGTTCAAAAAGCAGCAGCTCTTCATTGAAATTCTATGGTTCAAATGAAGTTCATCTGTTTCCCCCATTTGCTTTCTCAATATAAAGAAGAAAGAAAATCTTGATGCAAAAAAAATTACCATTTTAAATTTTATAAAGTTCTCTTTTCTCTCAGCCTCATTAGTTTAGTTTAATGATACTGAGCATGCTCACACCAATTATTTCATTGGCTTATTCCAATTCCATGAGTTCTTAGGGTCTGATCAGATTAAATGTTGAGTTCTGTACATGTTGCACTGGGACAGAAAAGCACTGTCTTTCAGCTTTGAAAATATGCATTTTTTTAATTAAAAAAGCATTATAACAAAAGAAGCCAAGCTACAAAGGGGTTCAAGATTGGGTAGTTTTGCCAGTTTTTAAGTGAATTCTGAATGTGGCTAAAGAGTTAAAAACCCTGTGTGTCTGTGTTGTGTATGCCAGGTGGTATAGTAGTAGGCAATTGACTTAGCTGTAAGTGTGTTTTAAAAGTGTAAAAAAATAAACAGAAAAACTCACTTGCACGGGTTGAAAAGTACAGAAATGACACTTGTGAACGTAACACTGTAGTTTATAGATCTTAAGCTGCTAATTGTTGAGAGAGATTTACATTTGTCTTGTCTGATTGTCACAGATTTATCTGTGACACTTTTACTGTATATAAAAAACTTTAAATAAAGACCTCAGCTATTAACACTGGCCTAATTTGGATGTTTTAAAAGGGATGGGGGGGGGGAGAGGGGGGGGAAGGGATCAGGAAGAAAAAGAGGGGTGTGTTAAAACTGTGCTGAGCCCTAATAGCTTAAAATTTGAGCAAGTTCTCCATAGATCTGATCATCAAACTTCATCCTGTAATCAGCCATACACCACCTGGGCGTGACGAGAATAAATTGGCTGCATTGTTTGGTCTCTGTGGGCAGAGGAGGAGGAAGAGCAGCACTGCATTCTTCCTCATCTGTTTCCTTCCAGTCCACCTGGAGTCTGGGACAGCCTCTCTGCAGGGTCACCGCCATTCCTGCAGATGCCTGACCTGTTTGTGTGGCTTGCACATCACGGTATTTCTCTGCCCTCCCTACCTGCAGTGCTGTAAGCCTCAGTTTGGAGGTGGGTACAATTAGATGAGAAGACTTGCCTAAAAGGTGCCTGTCTTTGAAGAACCAGGAGTTGGTCCTGTATTTTCCACCTCTGAGCAGGTCTGTAACCTGGACTGCCTCGGTTGAGAAGGGGTGGGGGCTGGCTCTTGCTTCTTTGGACTTTTTCCTTACTGGGATTGCAGGATCAGCTCTGTGCTGAGCTGCATATGCAAAGCAAGGTGCAATTCTAGCCTCATCTGTATTTCTCATGTGGATCTCATGATGGAGCAGCTCCGGGCCCCAGCTCAGCTTTGATGAGGAAGAATTCAGCTGGTAGGACAGCATTCACTAACTGAAAGCCCACTTCCCCTTCCTCTGAGGAAAGGCGGGAGTTTATATGATATTGGTTGGGCCACCATTCTAAACATAAGTATTTTGTCTACCAAGTTTCATGGAAGAATTTCTGAATTCTTTAGTATTTGTACAAGCTGGAAGTGAGCAGATTCCTCACTGACATGGAGAAAATACTCATGCCTCTTGGTTTTTGGTCATGTGGCCTTGAGAACACAGAACAGAGGAGGGAATGGCAACAACTTTTTTAAGGGCAAGGCACTGAGTCATTTTCTGTTTCACGAAAAGATACAAGTGCTGTAAAACCAGCAAGAGATCAAAAACCAAAAGCAGCTGTTTGCAGTGATTTTCTCCCCATAGTCTCCCCACAACCAGAATGCAAATTCCAGCAGATTATGGATGAAGCCAAGTGCATGGGGCTGCTTTTGCTAGAGCTGTCTGGCTCAAGATAGGACATGGGTGCTGGTTGTGAAGTTTAACATTTCTGCATTCTTTTGGGGCGGTCACCTGATAGGTGCTAGTTGGAGTCAGTATGGTTGTTGAACATGGCTCAGGATCAACAGGGGGGCATGATGACCGAGGGTGAAGGCAGTGGCCTTCTACGCCCACATCAACAGTTCTAATCCCATCATTTAGAGGATTGGGAGTCATTACTCAGCTTTTTGGTTAGTCTGTGCTAAGTGGTTTGATAGCTCCACCCAGGTCCCGGGGACAAATAGGGATGTGGCAAGGGTATGGCTATGCTTGTTGCTACAGTGGAGGCTGATCTTTCTCACTGGAGTAGTCATTCTCCCAGGTCAAATCGCAACACATTGATGTGTTGATAGTGGAAATTTGGGCAAACAGACAGCTCCCTACCACAAGACATCTGTCTTCAAGTTGCTTCTTAACAAGCACTAAATCCACTTTCTCCTTTAGAAGGCAGTGTTGGTTAGTGGTTTGTTGGCCTTAGTGGAGCCTCCCCCACTGACTGGAGTTCAGCAGAAATGGGAAGTGGGTTCTCTGCTGCCTGAGTTAGCGTGAAATGGAACATCCCTGGGCAAAACAGCTCAGCTGAGTGTTTTTTTCCCTAGCCAGATACCCAGCCAGATCCCCTCTGAACTTAGGAATAAGAGTCACCATGTATGCCTGCTCTGCCTTTGTACCAGCCTTGTGCCAGCCATGGCCCAAAGGGGAAAAATAGGGAATGCTGATGCAAAATAGGCACCGCTGCCTGAGGAGAAAAGCAAGAACAGGACGGGAAGCTGTGGTGTGCTTTCAGTCTCCCTCCCCGGTGCAGGTTTGCCTGTAGCCCTGCCTGTGCACAGCCGATATTCAACTTGCTTTGCAGAGGTCTGAAAGAGTTCAGAAGTTCCTCCACTACACACTCAAAAGCACTTAAATCCTGCAGGGGTTAACTATCAGATATCTGCCGTGACAGCCTTGAGGACATCCCTGTCTCCAATTTTATTGCTTGAAGAAAACTTTTATGCCTGACACTAGCTATGATACATAGGGAGTGGGAGCCGTAAGAAGTGACCCGTGAGGCTGTCTGGCCAGCACAGAGAAGTGCGTGAGTGTGACACCACGTTGCTCCATCCACTCACTGGGCTTCTAGTTTCCCGCTGGTTCGGGCATTGCTGCCGCACCTGTGCATCACCCACGTTTCTCCAGCCCCTTAAATGTGAACACAAGCTGTGGGTCAAGACAAGTCCCATTCATCCTTGGCCTTGCTGAAAATGGCACTCGAGGGGAGACGGCTGACACAGGTGAGCAGACTGAGGGGGAGGGAGCTTTTTGGTTTGCTCAGGGAAGGAACTGTGAACCAGGAAGCACAGCTTGTCCTCAGGCACACCCTGAGAGCTAAGTGGGGTATTTGGGAAATGAATGTCCTGCTTACAGGGATCGTAGGAGAAGCAAGTCACGTTTCACTGGTGGAGCCCTCCTTGGCAGAAAACATCTTTAAGGAAGTAACATCCCTCTGATCCTCCTGCTCTCTGTCTCATGCATCCTGAGGCAGTTACGATGCTCAGCATGGGTATAACAGCACTCCCCCAGACTGCTCAGGAACTTTGGTTATGTTCCTTCCAAAAACATTCTTTTGAAAGATCTTTCGCTTATTTCAAATCAACTGCATTGATCTGCATTTCCCTCCCTCTTTGGAAATAGACTGTAATGTAAGTATCAGCTGGCATTCCATCTGTCCCATCCATCTCTTTCCCAGCTGGGAAATGCTGCTGATTGCCGGGAGAGGCTGGGCTGTGTGTCTGCAGCCTGAGTACCCGATGCCCCGAGTCTGAAAAGCCAGTCTGGGAGGTGGCTGGGCCCGAACACCCCAAACCGGCCTCTGAGTACCCGATGCCCCGAGTCTGAAAAGCCAGTCTGGGAGGTGGCTGGGCCCGAACACCCCAAACCTGCGAGTGGGGGGGCGGGCAGCTCAGGCAGCACCGGCGGGGAGGCGAGCTCTGAGCCTGCAGATACATGCAGAAAAAACAAGTGACCCTTCTGAACTACGAGATATCCTGTTTTCTCCTGGGAAGTCTGGGGCCGGGGTGGCAGGGATGGAGGCAGAGGCCTCCCCGCAGCACAGGACGCCTGCCTGGGGCACCAGGGCTCCTCGCAACACACGTGCTGCCAGAGGGCCCTTCGTGGGCCTAACACAGGGATGTGATCTGAACCACTCTCATCTAAATGTTTCAATTTCAGGGGATTAACTGAAAGATTTTAATGGTTGTAATCTAATTCACGATAATCTACAGAACGCAAGATCTGCCCTAGCAAAAACCCTCACCGAAGCCCTTCCGCGGGGCCGGCAGCGCCGAGGTCCTCCGCCCGCTCCTGCCGCCGAGGCTGCTCGGGGCTCGCCC
>NW_008794173.1:3516132-3536633 GCF_000699145.1 Aptenodytes forsteri | reverse complement strand
CCCCCGCTTTGAACAGAGGATGCCCCCTGTGCGAGGCCGTGCGGATGGAGGGAGAAGCCCCCACTGAGGGATTTCCTGCTCTGCCGGGCATATGGCGTCCTGAAGCAGAAGGACTGGGAGGCACAGCCCGGATCTGGCTGTTGCGGGCCAGGTTCCACTCTGGGCCAAGGGAGTGAGGATAGGGTGGCAGCAGGCCAGGCCCCAGGAGGGCAGCTGGCCTGGCTGGGGCGTGGGACAGGCCGGTGCCCCCAGAGCCCCGGGGCAGGCACTGACCATCGCCCAGCAGAGCAGGCCGGAGTGGCCGCCTGGGCTGGGAGCCTCTCGGCAGCCATGCCAAGGGCTGAAGGAAGGCAGGGACCCCCCCCCGGGGGCTTGTCTGTCCCACAGTGGCTGCACTAGTTGTCAGCTGCATCCTGGCACCCCACCATGCTGCCGGGCTGCATCTGGCTGACCAGCGATGGGAGGATGCACAGAGGGCATGGGAATGGCCACGAGGAGCAGCCCTGGGCACTTGCACAGCCCAGCTTGCTCCACGTGGAGGCAAACCCATTGTGTTCCCCCGCACAACCATCTTCTCTGGTTTGTCATTGCTGTTTCTCCCAGAGCAGCACTGGGGAATGAGAGGTGACATGGAGACGTGACCCACTCGGTTACACAAAGACCTTGCCGCTGTTGCCATGGGCTCCAGAGCACCCCTGCTGTACAAACGTCCCAGCCTCTCCTCTCTGTCACTGGGCCACAGACAACAACTGCAGCAGCACATCAAAGACCTTGAGCTGTTCCCATTGCATGGGACCCCTCTCCCGTATGGCTCGGCGTCACTACAGAAGTAACTCAGTGGTTATTGCTGCTTGAATCCACCCGTGTATCCAGCGTTGACCCCAGGTGAGGAATAGCCTCTCCCTGCTCAGGCTCAGCAGTCCCTCTCCAGATCCTGCACACACACTTGCCAGCACAACATCCAGGCCTGTGCTCAGCTCTGATGTCTACACGGAAAGGGATCGTGTGGCCACGGGCCATGGCTCTGCAACGCATCATTGCCCTGACCCTGGAGGGAGCTATTCCAAGGCATAATTGTTTATGGTGCACATATTGATAGCTCTCAAACCAGCTTTCATGTAAGGCTGAATGCTCTGCTTCTGTTGTGTTAAGCGTGGCTGGATCTGTGATTACAGTGAAAATTAGTCATTTGTCTGATTCTGCTTTCCTCTCTTCTCCTCAAAGTGGGGCTGGAGTCCACAAAAATTTGGTGGCCTGCTCCTCCCTGCTTCATCCACCGTAGCTAGCATGCCAGACAGGCTCTGTTGGGCACACAGGTCTGACCCCTGCCGCTGCTTCTCTTGTTCCTGTTTGCAGTACGGTGTGCATTTGCTGGCAGCCCTGGCCCTTGAGGCTTGGTGTCTCCTCTGGCTCCTGGGCAACATGTTGTCCTGTTTGCTGACCTGCCCCAGCAGCAGAGGGGAACCACGCTGACCGAGTCCCCAAGGGCCTGCCTCAGCCCTGCTCTGGTAGGGCTGTGTGTCCAGCAGCAGAGATCACACACAAAGGGGCCTTTTCTCTGATGCAGGATAGGCTCCTAATAAAAAAAAGAAGGGGAAAAAAATCATATGAGATTTGGAGGTTCTCTGGAGACAGGACAGGAGGCAGGAACAACGGCCACATTGATAAATTCCCTATTTCCTGACGCCGGCCAGGGAAGGAGGGACCTCCGTAATGGCAACGCTGCAGAGCAGCAGGGGCTGGAGGTGGTAGCTGGGCCAGCTCTGTGGGGTGGTGGCCCACAGGGCATGCAGGCACACAGCAGTGCGGTCAGAGCTGGCAGGGACAAGCTGCCTGCTCCCCCTGGGGTGAGATAAGCCTGCAGAGGTTCAGCCTGAAGATGCTCTCTCCTGTTAGGAAAACAGCCATCGTCCTTCTGCCATGTCCCCCTCCCAAGCACTGCTTACAGCTGGCACCTTTTGCCAAGTGCTAATAATGCGGTTAATTACTGGGGACAGGGTGTAGACACAGCCAACACTGGGGAGGGCACAGTGTGTAGAGGGAGGGATGCCCATGGTGTGGGAACAGGGCATGGCTGTAAGCTGGTAAAAGCAGGGTGCTGACCAGGAAATGTCTTGTAACTGGACTGCTAAAAATCCTTCCCCCTCTCCCCATCAGCAAGGAGAAATCTGGGGCTCTGCCGTCCTGGACACTCTTTTGTTTTGCTCTGGCGCATGGACAGTAGCAGGAGCTGCCCATGAAGCCCCACAGAGGAATTCACTGACTCAGAGTGAGTGAGCCAGAATGTCCCGTCTGACCCCCGAAAGACTCAGGTCCTTCTGTGGGGCCCTGTGGGGACAGCCCAGCCCCACAGCGTGTTGCCCGGAAAGCCTGTGAGCAGAGGCTTGAGCCTGGGGCTGAGACTTGGTGGTTCTGGGGACGGTGGCTTGCAACAGGGCTTGCTGCTGGCACGGCCGGCTTTCGCAAAGTGCCGCGGTGGTGAAGTGGGTCCTGCCGCGGGTGTTTGCAGGGAGGCCTGGAGCCAGCTGCTGTGGAGTGCTGATACACGGGGGAGCATCTGCTTTTCCTCTCTGCTGCGCTGGCTGATAAGCACAAAGTGTATGAAGAGGGGAGGGAAAGATGGACTTGCCCAGTCTCCACGTCTGATACGGAAACATGGGCAAGGCATGGTTTGTAGGTCGAGATAATAGCCCTTGCTAGGCTAACCTAAATATGTTTTATACACAGATGTAGCAGTGAGCAGGAGTGATAATGGCAGCGGCATAGATAGATTGCTACTATCTGGGTTACAAAAGGGCTTTTATTTAATTATGCTCAATTTGCTTCCTCTGCCTTTGGATTCCTGCACTGCCGGCGCAGGGCTCGCCAGTGCCTGCTGCCCAGAGGCAGTAGCAGGCAACGAGGCAGCGGATGCCCGTGCCCCGGGGACCCGCCCTGATGCTGCCTGGGGGTGGTCGGAGCAGCCTTGCGTGGGCGTCAAGCCCGAGCTCAGTGCAGTGGTGCCGTAGGACCCCTCATGTGCCAGCCAGCTTCCCCAGGGGACTGTGTGTGGGTGAAGCCCGCGCCCCTCCCGGCTGGCTTGGCTCAAGCCCCGCGCTGATTTTATTGTGGCTGTGGCACCTGGCAGAGCTGGCACACGCTACACTGCCTTCTATTTTTAAGACTTCCCTTTGAGGGTGTGCATGGGGTAGCTGCCATCCCTGCAGATCTCATCAGGGTGATGATGAGACTCAGCTGGTGGGAGAATGCTGCCCCCACTCTCCAAGACAGAGGCATCCAGAAGAGTCATAGGGATGGCCAAGGCCATCTGGGACCGTGAAGGTCCTCCTGGCTGCACCACGCAGACCGGAAGGCTTCACGCTGGAGTTTCCCCTTGCTGAGGTATCTCCCCCCAATGAGACGAGGGACAGGGCAGGAGGAGGTCCATCCAGGGTGTCCCTGCGTAGCCAGGGAGCCAGCGGCCCTGCTGAGGCCCCCGGCACTGTGTCGGCTGCTGGCAGCTCACGGACCCAGTGGGGGAGTGGGGACACAGCACTGGTGCCCCTGAGTGCCTCCCCCCAGTAACGCCAGGTGGGGGCATGTCCAGGCTCAAGGCACAGACTGAGGACCAGGAAAGTCCTGATGGCTGGCCGGGCAGCCCCGGGGCTCACTGCCCACCCCACTGGCAGCAGCACTCAAAGCCCCACTGGACGAGACCCGGTTTTGCTCCCAGAGGCTGGAGGTTTGGTGCTGGGCCCCAGCCAGGGGTCTCACCCCGTGGGCACGGGCTTTGGGCAGGGAGCAGGGGCAGAGGAGAGCAGGAACTAGCTGGTTTTTCTCACCACACTTCCCGTTTCCACCGCTTGTGGCCATCCCTGAAGTCCAAAGCCAGATCACAGCTTTTAAAGGTATGTTTTCGCTTCTCTATTAGCACGCTTCAGCTCTGACTCACTTCCTTTCCCACCACTGCTCGTCGTTGGCAAATGCTGAAGGAGGTCCCTCTGCGAGCTCCCACCCAGGAGGCCGGCAAAGCAGCTACTGGCATGCTTTGGTCTGTTTCCTTCAGCACGAGCAGTTTCAGTAACTTGCCAGGTCAGACACCCAGGCTGAGGTTCAGGATATACCTGTGCTCCCCTAAGCCTTGTTCCCCACCCACAGGCTTCTTAGGAGGAGCAAGCCAACACTAATCAGTGCTTGTTTGCTTCCTTTTATTGTTGGCTTTGAGCTTGTGGGCTCTCGCCCAGGATGTTTGATTTTTTGTCTGGAGCATCTGGAAACCCTGAGAATTTCAGACATTGCAGGTAGTTGTCACAACATATAGGTAATCCATCCCTGCCCTTTCAGAGAAGGAGGATCTGGGGAGGGCTGAAGTTTTTCACCAAGGAAGCTTCTAACAGATGCTTGAAGCTCTAGCTAAGGATGCATTAATTAATCTTCAGGGACTCTGGCCAAGCAGCCTGGCAGAGCAGCCCTCCTCCAGCCAGGTACAGGGAGGTGGAATGACATCCCCAAGGTCACCGATGGCACAGCTGGCAGGTCTGGGGATGGGAGCCTTGAGCCCTCCGGGCACTGGCAAGAAGCTGGGCTGCTCCTGTGCGAGCGTGAATGGGGGCACTGGTGCCAAAGGGCCTCGCAGCGTGCCTGCTGCCGGGCGCTCCTCCTCTGAGGTGGGCATGGGCTGCCCCAATGTTGGTGCTTGGAGGCTCCTGCTACGTCCCTCTGGTGTGGTGATAGGCAGAGTCCCTGCTCCCCCAAGGTGTCACACCAGTCTCCAGCCACTGCCTAAAGTCTCTTTGAGAGGTGGGAGAGATTTTGAAGCACCTGCCAGCCCCCAGTACCTCTCCTCTGCCCCGCGAGCTGCAGGCAGGGGCAAGACCACAGTTTTTGTCATGCTCAGAAAAACATCACGTGAAGCCTGGTTGCTTTTCCACCTTGATTTACTATCAGCTTTGACAAGCTCTGTCTCTTGGCTCCTCTGATACTGCCAGCCGTGTCTAATGCTGTTGATTTGATAATATATCTAATCTGGCTTTCTTGAAAACGGCCGGTATCTCAGAGCTGCTGTTCTCCTACTTGAACCATCTTCCTTCCTTGCCTTCTTTCTATCTTTCCCAGCTGGGGCCAATCTGTCCGGGAAATAGTCCAATTTGCTTCCATCTGATGGGAGCGGATCCCAGCTCCATTCCCTTCATCTACTTCGGAGTCAAAATCAGCCTAGGTCATTATTTTGAAATCCTTCATTTTCCTCCTCTGCATTTTTGCTGCTGCTTTTCTCCCTCAGTGGAGGCACTGGTGAAAATACCTCTAAATACCCCTTCCTTCAGGATTTTCGCAGAGCAACCACCACCCACTCGGCACAACACAGACATTTGAGGTCCAGACAAGATATCCCCACTTTTTAGACCCTCCCATGGTCTGAGGAGGAGCACCAGTGTCCCATGTTAGATACTACTTAAACTAGCAGATCTGGGCCAGGCCTAAATCTCTCTGCAGATGTCCCCTGAGGGCTGGGGGCACCAGACACATGTGGAGCCCCTCAAGCCCAACTCACAGTGCCCTCCATCACGCATCTCCCATGGCTGCCAGTTGCCATGTGAGGAGGCCAGGGTCTCTGTTACACGGTGGTGTATTGCTGCAGGACCTCTTGGCCCCTCTTGCTCCATCAGATGCTCGCTGGATGGAACAAGGAAGGGCCTATCTGAGCTCACCATCATCCTGGGTGCAGATTTGGTGTCAGGCACCAACAGGCCTTAACAGCCCCGAGCAGCCCCACCTGGAGCCTCCGCCCACACCCCTGGCCAGGGCCCAGGAGCTCATTTAAGCCCAGGGCTGGGTCCTCAGGTCTAGCCTGGGCTATGTTGTAGATGCTGCTCTCCAGCCCTGTCTCTGGCCTTGCCTTCTAGATGCACTGTAGGTACCTTATCTCCTGAATGGGCCCGCTGATGGTGCGTTACAGCTTGTCTCCAGTCTTGTCTTTAGCCCTGTCTCCTGGATGGGCTTTGGACTTATGCTGTAGCCTTGTCTCTGATCCCGTCTTCTTTTGCTCCTGATGGGAACCCCTGGATGGACCCTGGACCTGGTGCATTGCTTGCCTTGTCTGGGGCTGTTGGGGGACCCTGTCACCTGCCTCTGCCAGCTGTGGTCAGACCCTGCAGGGCTGTACCCTGTCAGTGAGGGCTCTGCCTGTGCTGGGCCCCCCCTCGCTGCTCCCCAGTGCTCAGCATGGGGAGAAAGACTTGCTGCTTCTGCACTGCCAGTGTCCTTCCATCTTTCATGGTGCTCAGCTGGCATTGCAATTTGCTTGGCTCAACCCCCCAGGACTGCGATTTAAGTGGAGCCATTAACTCAGCCAGCACCACATATCCAGGGTCTCTGGATGCAGTGTGAGCATGTTAATGTTATTTATGTAGTATTTCCTGATCTGAAGCACTGCAGCTTCAGTCAGGCTTTGCAAAAGAGGATGTAGCTTTAGACTGAAGTAGACACCATCTCTGGTGTAAGAGACCTCGCAGGAGAGGGTGAGGCAGGGGGGCTGTGTCAGGACCCAGGAGATGCAGCCAGCCTGAAGCTCAGAGTTTCCCTAGCAGCCCTCTGACTGTCGGCACAGCAAAAGTGGGCACCTCAGTGCTCTGATCGCCTAGGGCGAGGTGACTGTGGTGGAGGAGTCCCACAGATGGAGACATTGCAGATGTTATAACCATGCATGGAACTTCACCAAGAGCTTGTCCTTGTTTGATGCAGAAGCCCACTGCTACGAGACCTGGGTCTCTTCTGCTGCTGCTCAGTGATCTGCTGGAGGTGGGGGCTGCATGCATGGATCAATGGTTGGATCTGTCAGCCCCAAGAAGCATCATCAGGCAAGATCAAGGGAAATTCCTTGCACCAGCTCTGAAACACAGCTACACGGAGAGGCAAACGTGGCCTGTTGAGGAGCACAGAGCAAGGCTGCGTGGGGCCCGTGGGCAGGCTGTGGAAGAGCTGGATGCATCCTGCAGAGCTGCTGGGAACTGCAGGTGAGTGATGTGTAAATACATGAGAAGCTGCCAGGACATCCTTCTCTTGCTGGGTGGGTCTTCAAGCATTACAACCACAGTAGCGCTGGCCATCCATGTCTCTGCCATCCTGGGGAACTGAAACTGGTAAAGTCTCTGAGGAAGTGCTCCCAGTTTGCATGACTTGGGGTTTCCAGAGCATTGCTGGTCACCATGAGGTGGCACAGGAGGTCCTGCTGACACAGCTCGGGGTGGCCCTTGGGCAGCTCCCTGGGATCAGAGCCATGCCCCTGAAGACTGGTACAACCGTCCTTTGGAGGTCATCCGGGGAACAAGGCTTCCAGTATCCTCAAAGGGACATAGGAGGGAAAGTGGGGAGGCCAGATTGACGCCTGCTTTGGGACACCGAGTTCAGAGTGATCTTAGCAGGGTGTTTAAATTGGTGCTTGTGAAAATAATGAATCGGCCAGTGTAGCTGGTTGGAAATTATGGGTAACTGCATGTCCATTTGGCCTGCAGTCAAAAGTGCTTTAAGCCTGTAAGCAAACAAATGCAAACCTGTAGCAAAGTCCAGCCCTCCTAAAGGAGGGGAGGTAACATGGCGGAAAGTGGGGAGAGCCGGATGTAATGCACTTGTCCATGTGCGGGCTGAAACGTTCTCATCGAGTGCAAGGGGTCTCTGCGCTTCGGTTGCTGCGCTGCCTGCAGAGGACAGGCTGGCACATCTGAAATGGTCACTAAGCTTTTTCTAAGTTGATGGTGGTGAAAAGAGAATTGCCACTGAATTGTCTAGTTTATGGATCCACCAAGTTAATTAACCATGATTGATAAGCCACTGCCAGAATGAACCATACTGTGGGCTTATCTGTATAATCCCTGTTTGTGTGTTTAAATACTGATAGGAGAGCCAAAAAAAAAAATCCAGACAAAAAGATAAGGCTGAAGATGCATGGTGATGTCTTGGAAACTTAATTTAGCGGGGAAAATATCCCTTTTAAAACTACATTACTAACTGCTGTCAAGTGACAGCCATTTGGCCTTCACGTGCCGTAGATGAATTCAGCCAAGTTGTATCAGACCTCTCTTGAAAGCATGGTGTGTGCCACTAACCAGGCTTCTTCCCTGGTGCTCTGGGTGCATAAAATCTGCACGATTGCTTTGTGATGGGGCTTGTCAACAGAGACTGCAGCTGGGTTATGCATCACTTTAATTTGTCATGTGAGCTGGTTTCACACCAATATCTCTGGAGGGAAAATGCTGGAAAGCTGGGGGAGGGAGAAGAGGGGATGTCAGATGCAACCTCCCCGCCCCAGTTCTTGATGGAAATGTTTCTCCCTCTCCACCAGCTAATGACTAGTCCTAATTTAATAGAATGGAGCAAAGTGGCCAACATAAAATGTATGTGTTTTGTTTTCACATCTGAGTCTAACATGGCCACAAGTCATAGTCTGAAATGATTGGGGGTGTTATCAGTCACACAATCTGACATTTTGCCAAAAGGTCTCTTTTGTCTCTTCTCTGAAGTGTGAAAACAAGGGATGCTATTTCTTGTGTTCTGTAAAGAGAAATGTGGGTTGCAGAGTCTTAAGGAGCCATTAGATGAAGGAAACCAAAGAAGGAAAGAAAAATCAAGACCTCTTCCTTCCGATAATCACAAATACTGGACCTCTAGGGACACTTAATGGAAAACATTTTTAGGAAGCACCTGAAAAACTGCCATGGAAATTTCCCAGCCTAGCCATCATATTGTCTCCTGCATCCTTCACCGGGATAATCTTGAGAAAAATCAAAGAATCAGATCATCACTTGATTTTTTTTTTTTTTATTTTGTATTTATTTATTCAGTTGCCATTAATAACAATAAAAATGAAATTACCCACCCATGACTCTGAGTTCCCCTGACACTTAGTTAAAGTACACAATTATGCAAAACAGGCGGACTCCCACTGCATGTTATCCCAAGCAGCAAAAGCATAAACCAAACATAAGCCCCTCCACGGAGACAAATTACTCACCCATCAAAAGAATTACTCACTGTGGAGAAGTACACTTTTACAAGGTTGATTTTAAGTGTGCAGATGAATGTTACAGCTGGTAAGAATTCATTAGTCAATGAATCTGCAGCAAAGGAAAAGATAAGGAGACATAGATTTGTTTTTCCTAAGTGGAAAGGGTCTTATACTGTGCTGCTTGAAAATGAAATGCCCTATTCTCTTCCTTTCTCAAATCAGGAAGGTGTTTGATCATGTGTCTAGCTTTAAGCTCACAATTAGCCCTCCTGAAATTAGAATAATTATTTGTTTTCTTCAGGAGTTGCATTGTTAGACATCTTGCAAAGACAACTGCTCCCTACGAGAGGGGCAATGAGTGCAAAGGTATAATACAAATGCCTTTTTCTAACACTCCCCCTCAACATGCTGCCATTTCTCTCCTGGTATGTACAGAGCCAGGGATCTGTATGGCCACCTTGCAATCTGTCTGTTTTGTGGCTCTGTTGGCATTTGCCAAAATCAGGGCTGATTAACATGCTATTGAAAACCATCCCCTCCTGGTCCTGAGCAGCCAGCCCAACCATTCAGCTCTTCCCAATAAATTACTAATCTGGCCTTGCAACAAGCAGCTCCCCACAGCAGCTTTACTGCAATCCTAGTAAACAACATATGTGAGGATGAGCTGGTGAAGCTGCTGTAAAGGCATTTGCTGCTTTCAAATTCCAGCTCCCGTGTTGTGCACAGACCTGCTGTTACAGCAAGCAGAGCCCACCTGTTGGCAGCATGAACGCAGAGGCTAAAATTCAGTGTATGTGCATGTGCGGTGACTGCAGAGTACCGCTGAGTCCCTCCGGATGAGGAAGATCAGATACTGCAGCAGCAGAGCTCACCTGAGCACCTGGCTGCGTACCTCACGCTGAAGCCCATTCTGTGGCTAGCAGGCAATATTCACAATGTCCGTGTCTAGCACCTTTACTGAGCGCTACATAGACGTAATGCTAACCAAAGCTGTGCTGGGACCAACTTCCTTGGTTACTTGGTATTTCCTAAATCCATTCATTCTTCGGTTGCTTCTTCTGATGCTCCCTCCCCCTCTCCCTCCGCAGTCTGTGTCCATGGAGGATATGCACATGAAAGGAGGAAAGAATTGGACCCTTAGGGAGGAAGTAGACATTGGCTTTTTTTATCTTGTTCTGGAACAAAAAGCTCCAGCCAGGAGCTGTTCTAATTAGGTCTTAGCGTAAAACAGATGCAAAGTTTCATGCAGCAAGTGAAGCGGCATAGGGAAACGGATATATTTTTACATGCTGTCGTTCCCCATCTCTTGGATGGGATCAGAGCTATTGGATCTGAAGCTGATTAAGTGTGAGACCCCAGCACAATAACAAAAGTATTGGCCACCAGTTTCTTAATGATTGTCTGGGAGCTGGAGTGCAATGTTCATTTGAAATACAGGCCACAAACAAGCTCTTCCCATTTTTTACTCCTCCCCACTTTCAGTGTTAGAAAGAATGAAAGAAAAACAGGTTTGCTAATAGTGCCAGATCTGGAGGCAAGAGGTACATTTACATTCAAAACCTTGCATGAACGTCCAGCTGCAAGAGTTTCCAAGCGAGGCAAAAGCTAGCAAGTGAAAGAAGTTGGACAATCACACTCATTTGTCTGCCTTGTTTTCATTGAAATAATTCAGGCAAGACCAACTGTGTTACTTGGATTCTCTAAGGTATAATTTAGGCATGAGATGTTTACAATCAACTCTCATTTGCATCAACCGAGGGAAAACATTGGATCTGTTGGATATTTCAACTGGTGGGTTAATTACTAGTTTAACCACTAATATTTATTCAACCTTCTGCATGTGAACAGCCACCAGGCCAGATCCTGCCACTCTTGCTACTGTGCTTACTCTGCAGGTTTCATGCAAGCGAGAGAGGAGTGCAGGACGTGGCCCTGCGAGAGAGGTTCTAGTTTTGCCGAGGAGAATTGGTGCCAGAGATGGATGTCTGACTGAAAGCCCTAGAAATGTTAGATCTGCTGGGAACAACATGCTCTCCCTTTTTGCAGTCCCAGGAATGAGCTTAAACAAAGATACTGTTTACTATGGGCCACGCTCTGTCATCCCTGCTAGTGATGATTATTGAACTGCTTAGCAAATAGCTTGATAAAATCAATGGAACCATTTGTGAGATAGGAAACCTCACCGTGTGTGCAAGGAGCTCAGGGACTGGCCCCCAGACTCTTTCATGAGTGCTGCGCAGAGAAGTCTAAACACTGCTAAGCAAGGCTAAAATGAACAAGGCAATTGATTGACAGTTTTGATTGAAACCAGAAGTAAGTTTTGCTGTTGGTTTTTTTTTTAAACCCAGGCTTAAATAGACATCACTTAGAAGAAGAACATTGATCGAAAGATAAACCCAGTGCATGAGAGGACCCTGAAGGTGAAAAGCACCATTAAGTAGGTTAAAGGAGCCTGCCCTCGCATGACAAGCTGTTCTCTGTGCAGGAGGACAGAGAGCACCGAGAAGGAGATAAGAAGATTACGAGGTCAGATTCCAGGTTATGGAAACCTCGGTGGCTTGCTCCATCTTGGGCACCTCTGCATGGATTGCAGATGAGACCCTAACGAGTGCCAGCTGTGATGGTTTTGGTGCTACTCGCACCTCTCCTCCGGGAGCTGACCCAAACCTGTCAACTAATTTCTATATGCCAGCGGCTCTCCGGGTGGGTATTTAGCCGCCTGGCCTGAAAGGACTCACTAGGAGGGGCGAGAAAGGCCCCATATTTCATGCCACGTCCTAAAGTCACCTAGTGAAATGTGTGTTTTCCCACCGTGACCTCTGACAGACCCTTGGTTGCCTCCCCTGGATGATGGGGACAGCCGAGTCACTCGCCGGGGAGGAGTAGAATAACACTGGGCTCGGCCCCGAGTGCTCGGGGCTGGGTTGCTCTGCAGAGCAGGAGGGAGGCAAAACCAGGTCCTGCCCCGGATGGGTGTTTTGCTGCTGGTTGCAGGAGGTGGAAGTCAACAGGAGGGAAATCCCAGGTTCAGGTCTGGGAGAACACAAAAGCTGACGGAGCCCAAATCTGACCCAACGGTGTGAGTGAACTGGGTTTGCCTCTGTCCAGTGATCAAATCCTCCCAACACACACCTCATCTTGAGAGGCAGAGGAGCTCAGTGCCCAGGCTGTCACCTTCAGCGCAGAGCCAGTGCCTGCAGCTCGTTAGTCCTCATTAAAGCTCATTATTGCTTTTCTCTTCAGATGAATGCCATGAAGCGAAGGGTTGCTGCCGTTTCCCTAGCCTTTCCAGAGCTAAGCAGGCCATTTAATTTAATGAAGCTATTGCTCTGCACCCTGTGTAAGTAACTACATCACTTACTTACATTGAACTTGGGTAGGATGGCAGTGTTATTTGTATGATTCCTTCTACCCTTGCAGGGCAGAAGACGCTGAGAAAAGGGAGTCCCCTGTGACATCCATGACCCCTGAGATACACAGCACACCTATGTACTATGTAATATGTGGATGTGAAAATAGCAGAGAGACTACTGCTTAGATAGAAAGATGGAACAGCTGACATTCAAGTGATAAAAGTACCCCAATCTTTAACTGTATGGTGTTTACATTTTAAAAAAGAGTGAGTGTTGAAAGGTCATTTTAACTATTTAGGCTGTTGATTACCTTTTCTTTTCCACTTTTCTCAGCTGTATCAGCAGGTTGCTCCATCTCTCTTTGCTTTACCACTACTTCTGCTCAGTTTCAGGATCACATTCACCGGTGGGTGAAGCACTTTGGGTGCCTGTTCTACTGGGTTATCCAGATAGTCCAAAGAAAAAGCTGGTTTCACTTGTATAAAGATTCATGTGAAAGTTTCCATTAGTACGCAGTTTTGTAACATCGCATATTTTACATCATTGATTTTGTACACAGACATAAATATGCACAGAAGCATGCAGATTGAACATAAACAGTATCTTTGCAGGCTAAACTGAAACTGCTTGATAGCTCTCCTTTTCTGCTTTTCTGCTACAAAATTCAAAATGCTACTAGTCCAGTATAGGACTTGCTGACATTTTAAATGTGTATGTGCGCACATGTCTTTTTTATACATATATGTGTGTGTGTGACTTTTAACTTTTAGCTTATCTCTAAGATTAATGAATGTGTTGACTGCACATGAGAAATGTGTAAACCTTTAAGACTGTTGGGGTCACCAGGGAGATGTCAAGAATGACATCACACTGTTTACAATACGTCCAAAAATATACAACACCAGATGACACCCCACAAGTGACATTATAATGAGAGACAGCTATTAGAGGCAATGTAAAACACATGCTGCTGGATGCCACACATCAAAGATTTATCTCGAAATTGCAGATAGCAGGCCATTGCAAGGCATAGGTAGGAAAACATTTCAGGTTTCCTAGTAAAAAGCAGTGGGCACATACATTTGTAACTGATGCCTGCTAATAAGTTACTCGGAGAGGCTGACCCTGCGCCTCTATTCAAATGCCAGGATGTGGCGCAAGAGCTGCAGGACCTGATCGACTCATGTGGGGTGCAGTGAGGTCGAGGAGGGTCTTCCCGTAACAGCCGAGTACTGCCTTGCCTTTACTGGAAGTGGCATGGGCACACTGTGGGCAGGGTTGGGGTGCAGGTGGGGTGCAGGGATAGAGCTTGGGGCTGGCCACAGGTGGGTCGTTGGCAGGGACCTCTGGGCTGGAGTTCAAGCAGGGATGGCACAGGGCATGAAGGTAAGGGTGCTGGAGGACGGGACCGATGGGCCAGGGCTGGGTAAACGCCAGGAGGGTCCCTGGCGGGGTCATGGTTAGAGGTGTCAGTACCCAGCTCGATTTGCTGACGGTAATTACTGCTTGGGTAGGTTTTGGAGATGGTGCTGTCAACAGCTATCTGAACAAGGCTTGGGCTGGGGCTGGGGCTGGCTGGCGTTAGGAGGCTGGGGTTAAAACCAGCTGAGGCTCAGGATAGCAGAGGCTGCGAGTCAGCACTACAGCTGGATGCAGAAGCTATGGGACGGTGTGCAGGGCTGTTTGGCAAGGGCTTCATGCCTGGCCAAGGGTCATAGCAATGACAAGTGACTTGAAGCTGGGGCTGACCTTGGCAGAAGCCCATGAATTTGCACAGGCCCTGGGTCCAGCAGTGTCTGCAGAGCTTGTTCAGGGCAGGTGGCAGCTGTGGCCGCTCGGCTGGGATTGGGACAGGGCCTGTCAGAGGGAACTGAGGATATAGGATGGAGCCAGGAGGTACCACCTTGGGTATACAGAGGTTTGCCAGCGACAGGCCCTGCCAAGCTGAGGGCACATCTGAAGCTGGTCTGGGGTCCACTCTGTTCAGCAAGGTGGAGACCAGAGATGCTTAGAGCTGGACACACCAAATACAGAGTTGACTCAGAGCTCAGTGCAACATGGTATATCTTTTAAAGCAATTATGAGATTTTAACAAAAATGCTTAGGTTTGTATTAAGATGTGCAAAGCAAACAATAATTTTATGATTAACCACATTTAACCCTTTCACTTCAAAGCACATAATAAGCATCAACACTGAAGCCTCAACAAGCCCAGTGAACATCGGAGAGAATAATGTTGAAGCCACTGAGGTAAGTTAAACTGGTTGGAATTAACAAGGGCAATGTGGGCTGTAATAATATACTTACAGCCTGGTGATCATACTGTGGGAAGGAAGGGAAGGGGATTAAATCCCTGTTTAGTTTAAGTTGCATTTTAGTGCAGCCAGTTCTTCAGTAGTACACAGTTAAAAATGTAGTCTGTCAAATCCTGCTGACATATTTTGGCAATAGATATTTCCTCTAATTGAAAGCAATTGTTGTGTTGTAAGCTTTCCCCCTTTCCCATTTGTTTTGGTTAACGGGTAGTGGTGGCCTGTCTACTTAAGCACGTATTGAGCAACTGCTCACTGGAAAGTTAGCATATTGCAAAGAGTGCGGCACGACCATGCCTGACTTCATAAGGACAAACTTCCTCCGGACTTTGGTGGAGGATGTTTGAACAAAGCTGGTAGGATCAGCCTCGCTGGTTGTTATTGCAGGGCTTTGCTGTTTGGGTCAGCTAGGGCCTTCATGTGTGAGTCCCAGGGTAAAAACCAGGCTCACTTCCAACGCAGCCATGCTTTGTTTTGAACAATCAGCATGGCCCCCACTGTGAATCCCACAAGGGGATGCTCTGCTTTATGTTGTGTTCACTTCCTTTGCTTGGAGCCAAGTACTGCATCCTACACTGCTGGAATGCAGTCAAGACACACGGGGCCTGTGTGGACGGCCTGACGCAGAGTAGACATGGCCGGCCCCTGTTGTGTCGGGCGCTGCTGCTGCTCCAGCAGGAGTTTTAGTGGTGTGGGTGGGCAGGGCCCTGCAGCCCTTGGGGGGCTTAACAAGCCCCTGCTCAGTCAGTCCAGGCAAAACTGTGCTAAAACCACCACTGCCCACAGCGACTGTGCCAGCCCTGCTGCTTCCCCATGGGGCTGCTCCCTCGCCTGTCCTGTGCCTGCGGTCCTGCACCCTTGGATCCCAGCGCTCTGCCAGCTGGCAGCCCGGCTGCGGTGTGTCACGAGCTGGGCAGCGGCGTTTGCGGCTCTTGGGACCTGGTGGGGAGCAGCTGCCCGGTCCCAGTGGGGTGTTGAGGCTGGTGTTGGGATGGGACCCACAGAGCAGCGCCTGTGCACCAGGGTGCTGGGGGCTTGCATCCTCCTGTCTCTGTGCTCCAAGAAACACACCTGTGCTGTCCTCACAGGATGTCAGTCGGGGCGCTCAGTCTTGATACACCCTTTATCTGACATGCCTCTGAAGCTCAGAGAGGTGCCATGCACCTCAGTTTCCCTGAAGGTCATAGCAGGATTGGATGAAACCCTCCTTTACCCTGTAGTTGCATCAAGTCTGATCATCCGGCCAGAAACCCCCTCAGGCTGGTGCTGGTCAGGATCCAGCCAAAGCAGGGACTTACTCTGCCATGCACACCTGCACCCATGCCTGTCTGCGATGCCTCACAGTCTGCATTGACAAGGGACAGGTATGGATGAGAGACTGTTAGTGTAGCGAGGCTGGGGCTCGAAGGGTTTGTGTCTTCGTCCGACCACTAGCCCCAGCACATGCTAAATTTCCCGCAGAGCAGAGCTGGAGATGCATTTGAGCTCACCAGCCATGTTTCCAGCCCTGACTAGTGTGAAGCTGGGGGGAGTGAGTGCCAAGCCCTTTCTAAGCCTCTAAGGAAAATAAAAGCAACAGGTCACTGAGGAGACCTGCGGGAAACTGGGGAACCTGCTGCTTTTGCATCCTAGCTTTCCACACACAGCGCCCGGGTCAAACCCCAGCACAGGCTACAAAAGACACATTTTCTCATTGCCTTGTGATAAACCTCCTGGTCTGGAAAATCCTGCCGTTACTGTGTGTGTGAACTTTCACCAGCACCGAATCTGTCATTAACCTAGAAGGAGACCTTTTCATGCTCACAACCTCTGTCTGCACAGCTCCTCTCTGGAGGCGAATCCCTCACGGTGAACACGTCAGCTGGCTGCACGCTGCAGACAAGGTTATGACTGCATTACATACTCTGAAGGGAGCAATGCTCTATATTACACTGGGAAAGGTTCATCTCTGAAAACAAAGAGGCTTAAGGAAAAAAAAGCGTGATTTTACTCAGAAAGTGCCTCAGGTCCCCATAAATCCCTCTCCTCCTTGCTCAAACCAGGGTTGGAGGCCAGCAGCAGGGTGGCAGCGGAGCATGCTGCGCTGGTGTGATTCCTGCTACAGCCATTTGCAGTGAAGCCTGAGACCACACCAGAGCATGTGCTTAGGTTAAAGGACGGTGTCGTGGTTTAACTGCCGAAACCAGGACAGACGGGAAGGGACCTTGCCTTAATCTTTCTGCTAAGCACCTAGCAGACTCGCAGTGTGCTAAATCATTAGTAATAACAGTAATGACAATCTGGCCTCCTTCTCCATGAGCAGTGCCTGCAATACAGGTTAATAACAATAAAACAGGGACTCGGTCCACGCCTATCCAAAAATATACCGAGGATTGCTAATCAGTCTATTTCCAAGCCCTCTATTATTTCTGAGTGCCCTGAAGTGCCTTAGCGAGCACTTTGCTGATGCATCTAGCCTGATGACACAAGGCACTAACAACTGACTGGACAAAGGCAGGGTGGCAGGCAGGACTGGAGAGCATCAGATGAGTGTGGTGATCAGGGAACAGCTCTTGTTCAGGCAATGATTTCTCTGTGTCTAAGTGCTTCTCAGCGCCTCCTCAGCTCCCAGAGAGAGCCCTGTCCTGTCCGGCTCTGGGCTGGGCTGGTGGAGACCAAGTGGGACTGCTCCGCTCTCACCTACCTCTTACCCTCTTCTCTCAGAAAACTGCTAGCGGCCTCTCTCAGGATGGGGAAGGCATGAGTTGGACCCTTGCTCTGATCCAGTACAGCTATTCAATGGCCATTTTCTATCACTATAGGTTTCTGAAAGGGAAAGCGAGCAGCCAGAAGGATTCAAAACACGTGTCTGCTAAGCGTTTGTGAATGCACCTTATGGTCTCCTGCCAACCTGCGCTGCAATCATATAGAAAAATGACCCAAATAGCACACTTAGAGGCAAAGAGTGAAGGAGATGAAAAAAAAAAAAAGAGGACTGGCTGCCTGGGTAGGAGCAGAGGGACCTTCTGACCTGCTGCACAGCGGCAGCTGGGGCAGCTCCTGGGTGGCTGAGGCTGTGTGTTGGCTTTTCCTCTGCTGGGGCGCCAAGCAGCCCCTCTGCAGTGGCTGGCTCCCCAGGGCTCGTCTCTGCAGCAGGGCCATGCAGGGCAGAGGAGAGGTGGCCGCTCCACGTGCCGGCCCATGCCGCCCAGTCAAACCTTCCCGATGCGCTCAGTGTCACAAGCAAGGACACGAAGTGCATTGCTCTTCTCCCAGGTGCCAGCTCCTGAGCCAGTCCTCCGTGCCTCCGCGCGCAGGCAGTCCCCAGGGGGTCCCCGCCGACGGGCATCAAGGCAGCAGTGGTCCCGCATGCCCATCCCACAGGCAGCGCCTCACCTCTGCCCTGCTGCCAGCTGCCAGTGTTCGCTGAGAGCTGCTGAGTCAAACCTGGCCATCTCTGGCATGCGAGGGCGAACTTTCTTCCCAAATCTGCAGAGCGCTTTATGGTTACCTTGCAGATAAAGCCCGCTAAATAAATAGATGTTTATACTCCCTGTATTAACGTGATTAGATCCTGTTTTTTGACAGTGTTGAGTCAATATAACCTGAGTAATTGCATGAGTAACTCATGTTTCCCCTAAAGGGAAACTGTTCTCGTATAAATATATTTATTAATAATTAAAGTGTTTTTGAGTTCTTGTGCACACAGCCCCTCTCCCCTACAGAGATGTCTGAAAGGCTGTTATCTTTAAACCTGTGCAGGAGTCAAACAGGAAGGGACTTTGGCAGGGGGGTGATGGTCTACGGCAAGAGGCATGTGGTTTAATTTTGACCTTGTTTTTCTTCCTGAACAAAAAATAATGGTGAGATCTGTGTATGAGAGATTTAAAAACCTCTACTACTCCATTAGGAGCATTACCCTGAAATACTCACTGGAGCTTCTAACAGCCCAGATAATAGGGGTGGGAAATAATTTCTGGAAAATATTCCCCTCAAAGCATCTTACCAGAGGATTGTTTCCTAACAACAACAACAACAACAACAATAAAATCTTTGTCAAATAATCCTTCAATACCACCAATATTTTGGCTTTAATTGTATCGGTGTAGATAACTGCTCGGCATAGGAAATGGGAGTCAGAGCTCCTGGTGGATTTTTTCTGACAAAGCTAGTGGTGGATACCTTTGGGTAAGTCACACATTTTTCTATGTTCTTTGGCCTAATTTTTTTTTTAACTGACTGTAATCTGGAACCTAATTCGATATGCCTTAAAAAGCTGATTTCACATGGAAGATGCTCTACTATCAGGATAAGCAGCCATAAGAAATCCTAAAATAGGCAGATTAAGGGTTTGGGATCATGGGGGTTTATTTCTATGCAATTAAAGACATGATCACATTTAAAACTTGCTAACTTGTAATTTAAAAAAAAAAAACCAACAACTGGGAGTCCCACATTTAAAAACAGCTAATACCTCTATTAATTAAGGATATGATTAGCAGAGACAATGAGTTAGATAGCATGAAAGCACAGCATTTAATTCAATGCACATTTTCGGTGGACGTGGCATGGCCAAGGCCGTTATGTATTAATTAGTGCTCTGAAGAGGGCGAGGAGGACAGGAAGGGGGTGAGGGAAATTGGCAGGTGTAGAAATGAGATTAGACAACAACAGAGGATTTTTCTCTCCAGAACAGAAGTCGTGCCGAATCCTCATCAGCCTCGCTAACATATTTTGTATAAACGAAGACATGTGCCACAAGAACAGGCAGGGCAGTGCGGCAATGCTTGGGGACAGGGAGGGGGAGGACAGCTTTCCAGGGCTCGCCTGCGGAGCACTTCCAGGTGGTTTTGACCAAATACCAGCCTCGATTTCCCACCCTTGCTTTAAATGCTGCTGGCTATTTGTCGATGGCAAGGTGCCTCCAGGCTCAACCCTTACAAGGGGACCTGTGTCACTGTACTGATGTACTGCTGTACCAAGCCTACAAGCTTCCCCTTTGCTTTTCTCCACCGTGTGGGTGCTCCAGCTAGGTTTCTGCTCTTAGTGGAAGCTCAGGCTTGAGACAAGGATGCTGTGCCCACATCCTATAACCGCTCCACTTGGCTGTCAGCTCTGCTGTTGCTTCGGCTTGAAGCATCCACACAGTGCTGCAAGCACCATGACCAGGGTATCTGCTGTGCGCTGGAGCCCACCCGTGCCTCCTTTTGCATGAGGACCTGGATGTGCTGCCCAAGGAGCCAGGTCCCTCCTGGGTGCACTCTGAGTCTACGGCTGTGCCCCGTGTTGTGATGGTGCGGCAGGAGGCGAGTGCTGGTCTGGGCAACCACTCAGGGCTCTTTCACTTAGATGGCAGGGACATAAGCTACATGGGCAAACAAAGCATCTGCTGCAGAGTGTGGCCCCAGTCTCCACAAAGCATCTGCTGCAGAGTGTGGCCCCAGACAGTCTCCCGTCCCAGGACAGATCCTGACTTTCTCTGTAGAGCCTCGCCCGGTAGCACTCCTTGGTCTCGGAGTGCATTACCCTCCACGACGAGGGGGTAAGTTCAGATGCCCGCAGACGATGAAGAACTGCAGTGGATGTGAACTGACACCTTCACCCATGCAGGTAGAGCGCTCCCACGCCAATAAGGGAGGGTGGATCAGAGGCTGCGCTACCTCGAGGCTGCTCCCCCTGCTGTGGATTCCAGCGGGTGGAATTTGGGAATATCATCACTTCTTTCTCTGTGTCTTTTTTTTTTTCACAGTTAAAAAAGAGCCCGTTGGAGGGCAGAGGAGATGCACAGTCCTATTTTGAACTCGGCTTTTGGCAAGGCGTGCGGGCAAAGCTCCTCTGGGGGTGGAGCCCGGCGGCAGCCCGCGCTTCGCCCCCCGC
>NW_008794173.1:3514247-3514983 GCF_000699145.1 Aptenodytes forsteri | reverse complement strand
ACAGCCCGCTCTGCCACGCGCCGCAGCTGCCGCAGGCCTCCTGCGAGCACCCCAGGGTGCTCACCAACAACTACAACAAGATCCTGCAGCCCGACCCCGAGCAGGGCGTCCTCGTCGTCTGCGGCTCCATCTACCAGGGCCTCTGCCAGCTGCGCAGCATGGCCAACATCTCGGCGGTGGCCGTGCGCTTCCCGCCGGGCGGCAGCGACCCGGTCACCGTCTTCCCCAGCATGCTGAACGTGGCGGCCAACCACCCCAACGCCTCCACCGTGGGACTGGTGCTGCGCCGCGGCGGCGGCGGCGGGGCGCGGCTTTTTTTTCTACCCCGCCTTCGCCAGCCCCTTCTTCCCCCGCAACCGCAGCCTGGAGGACCACCGCTTCGAGAACACGCCCGAGATCGCCATCCGCGCCCTCAACGCCCGCGGCGACCTGGCCAAGCTCTTCACCTTCGACATCAACCCCTCCGACGACAACATCTTCAAGATCAAGCAGGGCGCCAAGGCGCGGCACAAGCTCAGCTTCGTCCGCGCCTTCCTGCAGCGCGGCGCCGCGCCGCCCGCCCGCCGCCCCTACGCCTACCTGGCGCTCAACAGCGAGGCCAACGCGGGCGACAAGGAGAGCCCCTCGCACAGCCTGCTTGCCCGCATCTGCCTGGGCGAGGCGGCCGAGGCCACCCTCAACGGCAGCGGCGAGACCAAGAAGCTGACCGAGTCTTACATCCAGCTGGGGCTGCGCT
>NW_008794173.1:3484664-3513773 GCF_000699145.1 Aptenodytes forsteri | reverse complement strand
GGCTCCACGCTCTCCCCGCTCTCCCCGCGCCCCGCTCGCCCCGCGCTCCCCCTCCGCTCTCTCGGTGCCCCGCGCCGGTCCTCGCTCGCGCGGGAGCCGTGTCGCACTGGGTCACGCCGTCAAAGCCGGTTGGGTCCCGGCTGCTTCCCCCTGCAGCCAAGCGTGCGGGGGGGTCGTGCCGAACAGAGAACGTGTGTGTGTCTGTGTGCGCGTTGCGGGGGAGACCCCCCCGTCTGTCAGGGGACGCCGTTATTCCCACGCCCCTGTCCCCGGTGAGCCGCGGTGACTCACGGGCGCGCTGTCCCCGCTCCCCGGTGAGTGCCCTTGCGCAGCCGGGAGGGCGGCGAGCATCGCCAGCCCAGCCGATCCCTTCCCACGTCCCCTCCCGCGGCCGCGGCCGGACAGCCCTGCCAGGGGGCACGCACACACAGGCCGCCTTGTTTCGTTGCGTTCAGGGTAAAAGTTTGCTATTGTCACAATTTGTTACCAAGTGGCCGTAAATGTTAACGCCAGATAAAGACGCCTGTTTTCCCTTTCACTAAAGATATGCGATGCTTGGGAAAAAAAAGAAAGAAAGAAAAAAGGGCTGCTTTAACACTGCATTTTTCCCTTCCTCTGGGAAGGATGCATAACTCAGCTCCATCAAAGATCGTAAAAACATCTGTTTGATTTCAAAGGCAAGATAGAGCGTTTGGGCTTGGGCTTCCCTGTGCAATGCCAGTGGCAAAGAGAGAAAGGTTTCCCATGGTAACCGAAGTGTTTAGTGTGGCGTCTCCATGCTGTGTTAAAATATGTAGTCTTAATGCACTGGTTCATAGACCTACTCTAGCAAAGTTGAGTAGTTTTTCCCTGGTGGCAAAGTACAAGCTGCCTGACAGCCAGGAAATCTGGTAGTTGTCCTGGCTTTTGAGTTAATTCCACAAAGACTCAGTGCGTTAAACACTGGGAGCCCAGTCCTGAAGCCTTGGCATGGTCACGGCTCTTAGAGGAGTCACTGGGAGTCAGGAATCCTATTTACAGGATGAGAAAGCACCCGCAGTTCTTGTTGGCTGTGGTTGAAGCTCAGCATCCCTGCGAATCAGCCCCTCAGCCCCTCACAGGATTGAACTGTCTCTACCATGTGGGTCAAGAGGAGGCATTGTGGCTGAGACTTCTGGAGGGTGCTTAGAGAGTTAACAGCCTAGTTGTAACTGAAAGTCAATGTCAGAAAGACACCCGCTTCCCTTGAGCTTCCTCAGTGCCCCAGGACTGTTGGGAAGATGCTGTTTTTTCTAACTTTTGTTCAGTAGGGAAAATAATCATGACTAACACCGGTCTATTAACATTTAAAATACAAAGTGCTATATCCAGGAAGGTATTTAGACAGCTAATTCCCCAGTGACTCGAGGGAGACTCAGCGCAGAAATGAGATTTCACTCCGTCTTTGGGTCTGGCCCGTAATGCTGTTCCGCTGTAAAGCGTGCTCCTGGTAGCAGTCCTTCTCTCTGGGTAGGCGAGGAAGGTGACTAGGAGTACGTGGTCCGTTGATGCCACAAAGGCAGTCTGTGAAGGATGGCAGTGTTCTTGAAGGGGTAAGCAATAAGGGACGTGAGCTTCAGAGGAGCAAGCTAGAAATCACCGAGTCTCTCCAATCCTACAGAAGTCAGTAGAAACCCTCCATGTTTACCGTTGTGGCGAGATCAGGCTGCGAGAAAATTTGTTTACATGGAGACAGTGGTATGGTTGGTGGTTATATAGGGTGGACGGGGAAAACTGGGTTCTAGTCCCGACTGCCACTGCTGCTGTGTCGTTGCCCTTGAACCAGTCATTTAACCCTAGGTGCCTCAGTTTCCTGATTTGCCGCATACTCTTGTATTTATTACTATTATTCAGAAACCTAACTCACGTGTAGCATAAGATTACATTTGTAAAGCTGCTTTGAGATCCTTTGATGTCAAGTACAGCAGGATACAAATGAAGCATACCATTAATATTTGTTCATGCCTAATATTTCTACACTTCCCATATATTTGAAGCGTATTCCTCTAAAACTGCTGACCAAGCCTGCTGGGAAGCCTTCCTACCAGTCAGAAGGAGAGCCTTTCATTTTTTTTTGCCTTTTACTTAATCATTGGAATTGCCAACAAGTTAACAAGCTGTTTTCATTTTCAAGTCCCAGAGTGGCAGTGTCAAGAGAAGAGTTGTAATACTGTGTTTCTTTGTGCTGCAAAAACCTAACATCAATTTCCACCTTCAAGACAATGAAATGCTGTAATACATTTTGTGTCCCAGCCCTGGGAACGCAGCAGGAAAATGTATTAAAGCAGCAGCTGGTTCGGCAGAGCAGATCAGCATCTAGCTGCCTTCCCATGATGAGCTCCACTTCTCCACCCGTTAGTGGGTTTCCAGGTTTTCTTTTGCCTATGCGTCAGTGATAGGTGCTCCAGTATTATCAAAATCGTGGTTCATCATTAGTTCTTCCTGTGGACTAGGTGGTTGGGTTTTAAGCTCCTTCTGGAAGAAAAAATAAAAACGTAATGATGGCCTGATTCATTCCGAGTGTGCGTTCGGCTGAAGTAGTCAGTTGTTACAAATACGGAGCATGGGCTGTTAGCTGTAATGCGGTGTGAAAGGAAAATCATTGCCCCCTTGTGTGCTCTTCTGTCTAATTGAATGCTCCTCTCCTGCAGCACTCGGCTGTGACTCAGCCAGGGAGCTGCAGCACTCGGCTGCCAGTGATGGGTTTTGTCAGTGGCCCCTTGGTGTGCCGGCCACCCCCGGCTGTCCCTGTGGCACCGCTGCGGCAGCGCTGCCCGATGAGGGGCCAGGCTCATTACCCCTCAGCATCGTGACAAGAGGTCCAACGGGAGGCCGGCACTGAACGGAGGGGCTTCGTCCCCATGCAGGGGAGCGCTCTCGAGCAGTTGCGGTCAGTGTGGTGGCAGCCGCTTGTTCAGCTCCCACTGTGACCACGTGGGACTGGCCACGCAGGAGGCTTCGGAGGGCGGGTGGGGCAGGTGGACCTGGGGACAGCATGTCTCTGCTGGCTAGTGGGGGAGCCCGGGTGGCCGGTTAGCCTGCGTTCCCACTGCTGGGCAAGGGGAGTCACCAGCTTGGCCTGGGAATGGGCCCATCGCTTTGATGGAAGCACTAACTTGCAATTAAGCACATGCTTAATGGCTTTGTGAGACATGGAGAAAACGTGCAGAGGAGGACGGTCTGGGTCAGAAGTGGAGGCTGGTCGGTTGTTCTCAATGAGTGCTGCTGAAAAAGTCACTTACCGAGGAGGTGAATTCTCAGCGGCAGCTTAGGGGAAGGAGGATGTATTAGGGAAGGATTTAGTTTGATTGGGTTCTTGTACTGAGAGTGAGTGGGTGAGCGCTAGGATTGCTTTCTCTGAACAGAAATAGCTTTTTATAATGAATTTTGTGTCAAATACCAGGCTGTCTTTGTAACGCATGCAGTTAAATTGAAATACTCGCATGGAGTCACTGCTGCGTTTTGCCCGCTCGAAGCCTGGGTGGAATTTGAACCAGAGCCGCCAGGAGAGAAAAGGAGTATGAGCTCTCTGTAGCAGACTGTCCTTAACGTCATTTGCAGCAATGTGCTGACAGAGCTTATCAAAGTCCGAGGACGCCGAGTGGGTTTACTTCGTATTTGAACTATTCTGCCCCAGCAGGACCACGGCCTAGTAGGTTTGAAGGTCATGCCGGCTGTGTGGCTGGAACGAGGCGCAGCTGCGGTATGCCAGAGCCCTTGTGAAAGCAGACCAGACAAGACCCCATCCCCAGCTTCCCAATGGCCCAAGAGGAGCGGCTGTGTGGGGTGTCCCAGCACCTTCCCCCTCGGCGCCACTGAAAATAAAGTTATGGCCATTCCTGTGGTGCGGGCGGCCATGCTGCATCACCGCCACGTCACAGCGGAGAGAAGCCCCCATGGCATGCTCTTGCCACTGCCCCGTCTCTTGGGCTGGTGTTTGGGGCAGGGGGACAGACCGGGTACCTTTGTGCTGCTCCAACTGGCAGCTGCCTTTTTGGCCAGGGAAATGAGGATGGCTGCTGGTAGTCCCAGCCCCGCTCTCCCGGCCGTGGCTGCAGCAGAAGGGCAAGCGAATGTGGATTTCCAGGCATCTCTACAAATCTTCCCACTCTGGGTGTCCAAACATTGGCTGACGTGGGGGTACGAGTTTAACACAAAATAAAACACACTGTGCGACGAACAAGCACGCTTGAGGAAAAGCTGAGCTGGTAACCCCATCCCACGCTCCCAGCTATGCCGGACTCCTGTTCTCGTCTTCTGAAGTTTTCGCGGTAAGCCCCACGCTCTCCTTCTAAAAACTCCTGGGGAGGTAACTAGGGAAAGCAGACTTGTATTCATTAGATCTAGATTTGCTAGCCAGGGATCTGCATCTCTCATGGGAAATGTTTTGGGGTCTGCAACTCAAAAAAGGCTGAAAATCCAGTTTGTTTCCTGTGCTGAAAAACATAGGCACGGCGGCCTGGGATAATTATGCGTTTCAGCATTAATTCTCAAGTTTATGGCTCTTGTGGCTTTGTGTCAGATCCTGCATGCTCATTGAGCACAGTGTTTTGTGGTGTAATGATGAGATACCCACCAGTGAGCTTTACTATAACGGGTTGTTAAATAAAACGAACTCCTTGGGTAGACTGTATAAACAGTCTCAGCATATATGTAAGCCTAGGCATAGAAATGTGGTTTGAAACCAGTCAGAAAATGTTCCCAAAGAAAAAAAGTCATATACACGTGGGAATATGACAAAGCATCTAGTTACTGTCCAAATACACTGTGGCATCTCCGTGGGATTGGGTTTTATAGGAGCTGAGTTACTTTGAAGTGCTGGTTTATACTAATTTAGAAATTCCAAACATGAAAATGAATGTGCTCTAACCTTACATCTACTCAAATAAATCCGGAGGATTAGCCACAGAAAGGAAACTGGGAATTTACACTTAATTTGTACATTAAAAATGAGGCAGGAGTTCTTGTGGCAGACAATTTCTGCTTTTCGCAGAATGTGTTGTGTTTGGAATTGCTAGCATGCACCTGAAGGTGCAAATGCCCCGTTACTGCAAAGCTGCACCACACTGTTGTATCGCCATAATCCGTTTTGCTTCTGGATGTTGTTTTACAAGCAGTGGGAAGTCGGTGTCCCTCCAAGCTGCCGTCCAAGGGCTGGGCGGTGAGGGGCTGGTCTGCCCACAGCAGGAGGGACCTGGGATGCCCCAGGCAGGACCTGGGATGCCCCAGATGAGAGGTTCAAGCCACAGCCTGAGCTTTGCTGGGCTTTGCAAGGCTTTGGACTTGGACCCAAGTACTGTGTACCTGCTCTGTCTCTCACCTGGTATTAGCGAGTCGTGGCCAACTGTTGGGTATGTTTCCTTGGGAATTTATGTGGAAATACGACCTTCTGCCTGCAGTCAAGGCACACGCAGGCAGCTGGGAGCAGAGAGCAGGAGCCATGTGAATCTCGCCCTTCCTGGGAAGGCAGGCTCAGCTCCGTGGGCTGCCTGCGCCCAGGGGCTTTCCCGCTGCCAAGGGCCACCGCGGCCCCGGCACTTTGTGCTACGCAGGGGAGTCTCTCAGGGAACGGCTTGGTGCCCCCAAGCCGAATGTGGGTGGTGGGAACGCACCTCCCGGGGGCCCTGGGGCTCGCCTCTGGTTTGCATCTCAAGCTCAAACAGATCCCAAATTGCAAAGGGAAATTTGGTCGAAGTGGCAGAAGTTTCTGCGCCTGGAAACCAGAAGTTGTGCTGCTTTAGGTGAGAGAAGAGAAAATGGCTTCTGGCTGTGGCAAAGCGCCCTCCTGCTCCTGGAGCCTTGGGCCTGTGGTGCTGGCTGGTGCTGGCTGGCTGGCCTGGCGAGGCGGGCGCCGGGTCCTTTTGCAGCGGGGGATCAGAGCTGCCCCCTTGGGTTTCTGGAGAGCTGTAACCACAACTGGCTGCACAGACCTTGTTATTCTCGTTAGCTAGAAATTCAGATTAATTTTGATCCATTGAGCTCATCAAATCTCCTGTAACTAAAGAATGGTTTAGGTGGAAAACAGAAAAAGGATAATTTTGGCCAAGTCCAGTGTTGCATGTGGAGGTACATCACGGCCAGGAGGACACTGGAGGACTCTGTGAGGTGCTCATACGATCGTATGGAGGTGGTGATCATATCTCGGCAGCAGTCCCTTCATTGGGGGTTTTCAACCACTTTTATTTGTGTAGCCCCAGACGTTTTCCAGGGCGGGCGTTTGGCTCTCACATGTGAACACAAACCTGCTCCCTGGGAACCCCGATGTGTGCTAGCTTGGCTGCGGGTCTTGGTGGGTGGAATGAAGGGATTTTTTCCAGGGCGGGCGTTTGGCTCTCACATGTGAACACAAACCTGCTCCCTGGGAACCCCGATGTGTGCTAGCTTGGCTGCGGGGTCTTGGTGGGTGGAAATGAAGGGATTTGCCATCTCTTTTCTGATTTTTCAAAGTCTATTTTATAGTGATTCAGAGAGAAGATTGGTGGGGCTGAGGGCACCTGGAGAGGTGAATAAGGCACCTAGAGATGTGGACGGGTGCCTGAAGATGCTGTAAGAACACCTCACTACGCCTTGAAAAACCCAGTAGGCATCTATTTAAACTCATAGGCAACTGCACCGTTGTGATATTCTGGTCTGATGACCTCTTCCAGTAAGTTGTTGGAAACATAATAGGTCTGAGCCCCTGACTGTGGTAATTTAATGCAAACATGGGGCAAGCCTGAACCAGCAGCAGTTGGAAACAATCAATTATAACCACCTGAGTGCCACCACAAGCTACCTACAGCAGTGCGGCTGTGCCTCCCGGCTCAGGCTCGTGCGTGGCACGTGCAAGGGGTCGCCCGTTGCAGCCGGGGTCTCCCCAGCTGCAGGGACTGTGTGCACAGGCGTGTGACAGCTCGTTTGCACCGAGGAGGTGATGGATGGGGGTCAGTGTTCTTGACCAGGAGGAAGAAACGGCTCCATGGTCAGGGGCACGTGGTGACGCCTGGAGGCATTGCTGCCTGTGCTGTGCCCCTTGTGCAAGGAGCAACAGGGCTGCGCCTGCGGTGTTGCTGCAGCCCCGTGCACTTGCAGATCCATTTGTTGTTGTGAACCCTTGGTACAGTGCACCAGTCTGGGCTGGGGGAGCGTTATTGCCCTCTTTTCATGGGGGAAAGTAGGTGGTAAGAGACAGCCTGATCGATGCCTTGTCGTTGATCAGATGGGTGGCAGTGTCAGGATTTGAACTGAGGTCCCAAGTGCTGGAGTGCTGCTGTGTCACTGTCCCCAGCACACGCACCCAGGGGCACAGCGTGGAGTGGGGGGGTGAGCTGACCACTGCATCTGCAGGAGAGATCTGCTTTGCTTTGCTTTTTTTTTTCTGTTTTGGTTTTGGTTTTTGTTGGGTTGGTTAAATTATTGCAAGTTCTTGTTTTCTTTTCAAGTTGGGATCTAACACCTTGCAGCAAGTGGAGGAGGTGGCAGACTGTCTATGGCAATCTCCCACTTTGAGAGACCAGTAGAATTTATTGACATTTTTGAGCAGAGGGAGCAGTACTAATTTCTAACATCTGGACAGCAGTTCTGCTGGCAGCCACCGCTCCAGCGGAGCGAGGCTGGCGGGGGCGTGGGATGGCTCGCTCCGGAGAAGGCCCATATCAAACAGAGCCTGGATGAGCCCCTGTTAGATGTGGTGCGCTGATGAGCAGGGCTGATATCAAAGCCTGTGGTGATTTCGCCTCATTACCCGCTGAGTGTCAGCAGGGCTTGTCCAGTGTGGGGAGCGTACACTGGTTCCTCACACAGATCTGTGCTGGGGGTTGGGACCAGGATGCCCCCAGGGACCGGGAGCACAGGGGCCGCGGCGTCCTGCAGCAGCAGGGATGCAGCAGTGGTGGCCTGTGGTCTGAGCAGAGCTGATCTGCTATTGCCAGCCCCAGTGCCTTCCTCTCCAGTTCAGGATGCATTGTTTTTTGGAGGAAGGGACCTGCGGATAAGCACAGCCTTGCAGGCCAGGGGTGGGACAAGAGGCGCATTGGCTTGGGGTGTTTCTCAGGTGGGCAACGGGATAGGGGTTAACTTGGATATTCAGGCTTTTTTCCACACTGGGGGTCTCATTCTGCTGTGCCCTCCTCAGAAGGCAGCATGGCCAGAGTCGCAGTCCCTGGGTTTGCTGCCATGCTCCTGAGGGTGCCACCACACGGGTGAGCGGCGGCTGCAGGAGCTGCGGGACACCGAGGGAGCTTGGGGCTCATGGTGGGGCTGCTCGAGTCCAGGGCACAAACCCCAATTGAAGTCTCAGGCCTCAGCGAAGCTGCAGGCTTGCGTTTGCACCTGCAGCCACCAAATCTGTGCTCTGCGTTCGCCCCTCCAGCCACCAAATCTGTGCTGGCTGTTGCACCAGCGGCGCAGGCAGTGGGAGGCAGCTGATGTTGGGCAGCAGCAGTCTGGCCAGATGGGATCAGCTGCTGGAACAAGGCTGCCCATTTTTTGGGCCTGATCCATTGGAGGGTCATTGCTCTGACAAGATTTCTGCAGCTTATGCGTTGCAAGTGGCACTGGAATACAAATCTTTCAATTCTAACCCAGAAACAAAATTGCCTGAAAGTCTGGATTTGCAAACACGTACTTCTATTATTTGAAGGAAATTTGGAACTTGTCTTCCTGTTTCTGTCTCATCTCTGTTTAAAGTATTATGCTGCTTCGTACTGCTCCCTTCTGGAGCAAAAACCCTTCGGCTATTAGATTTTCATCCCACTGTCTGCTGACCGCTGCCAACTTTCAACGGGTTGTGAGCTGCTAGCGGCCAAAAGCCATCTCTGGTGGATCACCTAATTAAAAGGGGCCATTGAAAACCTGGAATGTTTTAGAAAATGGCTGTGTGTGGAGCAATCTTTTTAGGAGGAGTTGGGAAAAGTTTACAGTATAATGATAGCACTCGTTGAAGAAGGGGAGATGTGAAAGATGAAGGGTTTTTTAATGTAATATAAAATAGCAGTTTCCAAAGTTGTTTGACTCGTCAGTCCCTGTCATCCTTCAGTATATCTTGTAGATCAAGATGTTAACTGCAAGTGGTACAGAGGCACCAGTAATGGTGTGCTGTTGCGTGGGGTTCCTCGGGGAGCAGTGGACCACCACCCCGGTCTGGGAACCGGCTCACGCAGGCAGTGGGCTCAGGTCGGGCTTTCAGCAATCAGTGTGGCAGGTCATTAAATGGGAAGGAAATTGTGGCTAAATCTCTGCTTGAGGGGACAGACATCCGCATCTGGGGAGCAACTGATACAGATGTTTTCCTCCTCACTCTTTTTTGTTTGGTTTGAATTGCGCGTGTCCCTGGGTTGAGCCACATGGCAGAAGGCTGGGATGGGTGGAAGTTCCGTGCATCCCTCCTGGGATTCCCCCTGCCAGGGGAGCGCTCGGCTGCCGTGCTGGCCACCTCGACGTACTGGGGCTCCCTGAACACAGAAAGGCTACTTGGCCACTGTCAAATAAGCTGCTGAAGAAAGGTTTCAAGCTTTGGGGAGGAGCTGGGGTTGCAATGTTATGTCCCTGGGATCACCTAACCGTAGTGTCATTTTTTGCTGAGATTTGGTACCACAGCAAGCTGCAAAGCACAGCTGATCTTTCTAAACAGCTTTGGAAACATCAGTTTCTACAAATCTTGAAGACAGGTAGAGAAAAATATAAAATGGTAGAGAAAAGGAAAGCCTTCCATACTTTGACCAAATAAGAGAGGTGCTCAGTTGCTGAATCCAGTAGGACCACTGATTTTTAACAAATTTTGAAATTATTCTGCTGATCCTAATTTCCTAATTGGGAGGGCGGGGTGGGGAGGGAGGACCGCCAAAGAAGAAGCTGTAGAGGTGCGATACTGGCAAGTCAACAAGCACAGTGCTTTCAGAGAGATGCCTGGAGAATGTCTTTTGCTTCGTACAGGTGCTGCCTGCAAGAGGAGACTATGTGTGCGAGTCCAAGGGCTGGCCGCAGGTTGGAGGAGCCTGCGCTCACACCTTCATTCTTCGCACTTTCCATAACCATCCATTTAACCTGTTTACTTGGATTTTCTCAGTCCCAAAAATGAGGGCAGAGGTCTCTATCTTGTGTGTTAGGGTGGAGGAAGGGTATGCCTGTGAGCTGGGGAAGCAGCACATCTCCCTTAGACCACGTCTTTATGCCTTGGTCGCTTCCACATTTGGAGTACTCGGTTAATGACCAAAAAGGCTTTTTTTAACCTTTCCATGCCAAACTACCACAGCGGGCTGGGTGCTGGAAGCAAGTGGCGTTGTTTTGTTTCTGGATGCTGGTGCCAAGGTTGCTGAGCAGGCGATGTGCGCGGTGGTACCCACGGAGGACGCCACGGTGGCGTGGGGCAGCACTGCCGTTCAGAGGCAGGTTTTACTGAGGATGCGTAAAAGAAGAGTAGAGTTCTGCTCATTATCTCAGAGCTTAATTGATTTGGCAGAACTAATGAGGAAAATACAGGAAAACATTTACTATAAACTATTGCTAAATGAAGCAGTTTTGAACTGACACATGCAAAAGACCCTTTGTGTTAGGGAAGAAGTTGTTACTTTAATGGATGCTTTTTTCAGCCCAGAATTGCACAGATATGCCTTCAGAGCACTTTGAGCATGTAAAGTGCCAAGTGTTAGTAGTAGCAATAATAAAAAAATAACCCCTGAAGATTGAGGAGCCAAACTCACAGTTCACCCAGGACTCCTCCCTGTGGGAAGGAGTTTGAATAGTTTGAGATTGGTTACTGAAGCCAAAGCTCAATATAAATGAGAAACACAGCCTGAGTGGTGGAAGGGAGGGCTCTCCCAAGGAAAGAGCAGCTAAGAAAATACAGCCTGAATAAATCAGGCGTCTCACTCCAAACAGTTTCGAGGGGGATGCGTTAGTTTGGCTTTCAGAGCAGCGCGAGTGTCCTTGGGACAAGGTGCACTTGGCTGATCCGCTCTGCTCCTTGTCCCTGGGGAGCGGGGCAGAGGAGCCGCATTTCCAACGGGCGTGAATTTAAAGGACATACAAACTCTCGCTGCTTAAATGCATGCTATTTTGACTATGACAACCCCTTTGGAGCCTGTTGTTTGTTAATCCCTCTGCCTGCCCATTCCTGGGGGATTAGATTGTATAATCTGAAGTATTGTATTTAATGCAGGATGAAGGCTAACATAATAAGCTTGACCAGTCTTCCTGGCAGCATGAAGGATGTGCAATTTCAGTTAAAAGACTGCTACTTTTTTGTATTTCTCCGCTTCGAGCAGTTCCCCGTGCAGTCGCACGTGCTGCTTCAGCTCTCTGCAGGGTGAAGTGCTGGGGCTTGCCAGACCCCCGGCTTGTGCGGAGCAAGGAAGGGGGACCTGTGCCAGGGCTGCCTGGGCCAGAGGGAAGGTGTTTTGGGGGAGGTCTGTGCAGAGCAGGTCCTGCCAGTCTCCTGTCAACATTGCCCTCAGCTTTCTTTACCAGTAGAATCATAGAATTATAGAATCATTAAGGTTGGAAAAGACCTCTAAGATCATCGACTCCAACCGTCAACCCAACACCACCATGCCCACTAGACCATGTCCCTAAGCGCTGCATCTACACGTCTTTTAAATACCTCCAGGGATGGTGACTCAACCACTTCCCTGGGCAGCCTGTTCCAGTGTTTAACCACTCTTTCAGTAAAGAAATTTTTCCTCACATCCAATCTAAACCTCCCCTGGCACAACTTGAGGCCATTAGTTCAGCCTCAGGGTCAGCACAATGGGGTTGGGGCTTGTGGAGCGATGGATGGCCACAAGTCCGGCCAGTTTCTGCAGGAGGAGGTGGCAGAGGAGACTGAAGGGGTAATCACACTGTCTAGCTGCAGGCATCCAGCTTCAGTGCCACTGCTGGAGCTGAGGCTGGAATGACTCGGAGCTCTTACATCCTCCCTAACACCCCAAGGAAGGCTCCGGTTATAGAAACCTCCTGCCCTTTCCTCCTGCACCTGAAGTGACACAGTGGAAGATGGATGGCTGCGGGAAGCCTGTGTTTGTTCAAGCCGTTGTTGGGCTTTGGCCTCACCATCACAGACCGACTGGCTTCGCCTACAGCCTGGCTGTTCCCTAGTCCTGTTCCAGTCTTTCAACTGCGTCTTCCTTCCGAGATGGGTTCTTGCAGGCAGCAGCCAAGCAGGCATACGTGAGGTCTGCCCAGGGCTGCCGCTGCTGAACAGCAGCCAGAGCTTGGGTTTTGCCCTCGGAGATGAGATGTGGTGCTGAGAGCATCTTCCGGCATTTCAAACCACCTCACCTCTGGTGGTTTGAGGTCTGCGGCTGCAGCAGAGGTGAACGTGGCTGCTGCCGCTTAGATGCAGCAGTTTGGCCTGACCCAGGCTTGGCCTTGGACTGGCTGGAAATCTGTATCTTTGCAGACTCACTGAAAACAGTTTCTCCTTTGCTTTCAGGGGGCTGGTGGGCTCAGTCAGTTGGGTCAGCTCTGGCCCTGAGCCCGGCTTCAGGCATGCGAGCCCATCACCTTGTAATAGGCGAGCACCTCGACCGTTGCCGAAAACTCAGAAATTGGTGAAGGGCAGGACAAGTGGCACGGGCACCCAGGGCTGCTGGGCATCTCGTGCCTCTGTGCAGATTCCTGAGTAATTCTTGTGCAGCGTGGAACAGGTCTAAGGCGATGAAAAGTCCCAGGAGAACCACTTGTCTGCAGAGTGCTTGCTGCGCCCTGCCTTTCCCAACAGCCATTCCCAACCCACATCGGTCCTGTGCTTGCTGGGCTTCACTCCTGGTTTGCTCTGCTCACTTCATGTGAGGGACACAAGCCTGAATTCCTCACTCGCTTTAATCAGGTGAATGTCCCATGTGAAGCTGCCAAGAGTGAATGTCAGGAGCTGGCAGGAAAGAAAAGGGCTGGAGTCGAGAGTAGGGAGAGGGAAGAATGAGTTTTCTAAGATGGGGGGGGGAAGCTTTCCTGTAAAATAAAAATGAAGATAAGAGGCTGAAAAACTGCCAGGCATCAGGAGCTCTGCAGAAGCCAAAGGAACACTTTTCGGCATGGGGGTGACATTTGTCAGTGGTGGAGGGAGGAGCGGGTGCACTGACATGGTCATTTTTCTCTCCGCGCGGCCGATGCGGCTCTGCTGCTGGTGCTGCTGACTGTGGTGCGGTGGATGCGCGTTTGGCCAGGGAGCAGTGATTCAGGCGGGTTTGACAGAGGGAATCTGCTGCTAGTTTTTCATTAGCAATTACTCCTCTTCAGCAAGATACTAACTTTCCCAATCCAGGGATGGAGGCAATAGTCATCCCATGTGGGGGCGAGGCACATGGGGCTGCATGTGGATCATTGTGGTTTCCCAGGGCATGAACCAACACGGAAGTTTGCAGGAGAGGGCTGCTGCCGAGCAGCAATCACGCACGCTCAGGAGAGCATCTGAGTAGGTCCTGTGGATGCTGACGGGCCTCCTGGCATCGGTCAGGTGGTGCTGATTTACCCCCTGGGACTCTGACCCCCGCTGTGTCCAGATGCCGTTGGGCTGGAAAAGCCACTGGCGTGGTGGAGCCACGGCCGTAGCTCTCCGCAGGTGGGACATGGTCCGCGTTGCCACTGAGAGCGGACAGATGGGTGTTTGGACAGCCCGTTACTGGTGTCACGCTGGTGGCTCGCAGAGCACCGTGGGCCAGGCCTGGCACTGTGCAAACATGCAAAACACAGCAAAACCACTGCTTCTTCGCTCAAGAAACTTGTGGTCTAAGTAACCAGTGAAACCAGGGTGCAAATCTTATTTTAAGCCTTTTTTAAGGATGTCTGCTGTGCTGGGGGTGTGCTGATTGCTTAGTGTGGATGATTCTCGAGAAAAATTCAGCAAGATTCATTTTATCAGAGGTTCTCAGCCCGAGTGCCTCGACTGGCCAAGCGTGCACGTTGATTTGCCTCCCATTGCCTAAAAAATATGGGAATTTAGAGGAGCTCCGTGATAATGCCTGCCCTTGCGGCAGCACTACAATTAGAGACCGCTTACGTCTCAAGTGCCTTAACAGTAGAGTCCTCTTCTGAGGATGACATTTTCCTCCAAGCATCCCAAAAAGCCTGTTTTTGACAGCTCTGGTTCCGCGACACTCCAGCAGATAAACGCCTGATTGTGTGTACAAACTGCTGGCAGCACGGGGAGGGGGGAGTGGGGTGGGGGGGACTCCGGGATGAATGGGCTCTGCCTGGGAGGGGTTTCGTGGCCAGTCTGAGCTCTGCCCGACACAGAGTGGGGCTTGTACTTTCTGTTTTCGTAATGCAGTCAGGCCGGTTTGCCACCATCTCTTGCTCTGCCCATTTTCCTATGGTGTCTGTGCAGTATTTCCATGTTGTTTTTTAGCCTCTCTGTACTGTTCAACTTTGAGTCCATGTCCTGCTATTGTCTTCAAACAGTGTCCGAATTATTTTGAATATTCTCTCTGCAATCAGAGATTTCCCTGAGTCATACCTAAATGTTAATAAAAGCCTAATGGTTTATGTTAAGGAAGGCAAGAGATAAGACTAGAGCCCTTTTATCACAGACTTTAATGGCCTGAAAATGTCAGTTGTGTGGGAGCAACTGCCAAATTTTGAGCCTATGAAGATGATGGCTAAGTCCCACAAATCAACAAGTTTGGAGCGGATTATCGGATGCTGGCTGTGTCATTTTCCCAGGACTCCAGGCATGCTAGAAGCCAACACTTTAATCCGCTCTGATACGATGCATGAAAGGGGCCGGACTCCCTTTCCACTTACTGGTGCTCTGCGAAGCTTTCAGACCCACTGTAGTAGAGTCAGAAAAGCCTTGCTGAAAGCAAAAGCTGCAGGGCTTTTTTCTGAACTGCAGCCTGCTTTTGATTCAGAAATAAACTCCATCTTTGCTTAAGAACTATTTTTAAGGTCACAAACACAGGATGCAGAAATCAGTACGTTTCATGTTTTTCCTGAGTGCTGCCTCACCACTCCTCTTCCTCCTTCTGTTTCCAGCAGACTTCCTTCCCGAAGGGACATCCTGCGCGCCTGCCTCTGGGGCGCAGCGCCCAAGGCTGGGGGGCTGTAATGGAAATACTGGGAAATTGCTTTTTCTGCTCCTTTTAGGCCTGTGATAAAAAACTGAACTCACACCATGAAAATAGCTGAACTCTTGAGCTCTGATGTGGCTGGAAATCTTTTATCTCTGTCCCGCTTTGGTTTTGTGATCACACTCGGGGGTTAATCTGACTAACCCTCCTTTTGGATGTGGCTCCTTGGTTTGAATTAATTTGCATCACTTGTGAAATTTTGCAAAAATACCAAGTACACCCTCCTTGCAAGTGCGTGGGCAGCAACGCTGCTCGGCCGGTGCCGGTTGTGGGTTGTCTCCAGCTTGCACCCAAGGTGGCTCTTTGTTAGGGTCAAAGTGGCAGAGTCAAATGTTTTGGGTGCAGAAGGATCCGAATCTAGACCCACCCTGTATTTCCATGAGTTACTGAGTATCCAGGATGTCTAGCAAAAAAATAGTGGCAATACAGTAAATGCCCACAGGGTTGTTTTAAGATGCAGATGATAGAAAGAGATTGGTTTTGGAAGAAAACTTAACGTTTATGCTTTCTCCACTTCAGGGTAGGGCAGTTTGATTTAAGATGGAGCAAGATTTAACCCATTTTCCGCATGGAGAAAGCCTTTTAGCACAACCTTGAAGTGCAGTTTCCCAAGCTGCCGTGATTGCCTGGTGCCTGCAGAAGGATGTGACTTAGCCGTATCCTGTTTACCATAACGTGGCAGAGTTAAGATGTCCCCTTGGTGCTGTGGTTTACAGACAGCAGCACAGTGTGTCACCCCACCCTGAGACCCGAGAGAGGGAAACACCATATGTTTCCTCCTGCCCATCCGTCGGAAGAGCTGATGTCGTTTAAAGAAAGGTGTTTCAGAGGAAGGATGTATGTGGCCAAAATAAAGCTTGGTCTGTGTTAGAATAGTTCCATCCTGTTTACTGTGGAAAACACTTTGCAGTGATATTAGGTCTGAAATGCGTGATTTATACACAGGCAGGCGCAGCAGATAAGGAGCTTCCCGTGATTTTGGCCACCTGTGAGAAGAAAGGGCTGCGTCCCTCGGGCTGGGAAGTGGTGAAGCTGCCGGCAGACAAACGCCAGTACCAGCTCCCTGGGCAGCTGCTGCGGAGACGAGGTGCTGAGCATCCCTTGGGCTCCCAGGCAGCCTGAGGTGCCTCTGTGCCTCAGTTTCCCAGCTGGAAGGAGCCTTGTGAGCTTTAGGTGGTTAATATTGGTAAAGAGTAATGAAGAAGGGCTAGAGATAATCATCCCCAAGACAAATAAACCCAAGTGCATTTCTAAAGGTCTGGCTGTGAATGGAAGGGACCATTAAATCAGAAACACGAATGGCTTGCTGTATCCTCTGTATGGTATAAAAAAGTTGTGTTGCCCAGTTACAGGGGGAAACATACACACGTAAGAATTTGGGCTGCGATTTTATTTTTTAATAGAACAAAATACCATAAAACTACAAAATGCATTTAGCAAAGTCACTTGCATCCACAACACTTGATCCTTTCGTCTCAGTCTCATGAGACCCGAGCTGCAGCTCCGAACATGTTGCCTCCTGGTTGGCACTCTATTTAGCAGGGGAAGTTTTTCAAATCAGTCTTTGTTGCTTCACATCTGACGCGACTGGCAGCAGCAGCGGATGCAGGGTCTGGTGTCTGCTGGCGCGCAGGGGACCGAGGTCAGGATGGTTTTGTGGAGAGGACCCAGTCTGCCGTTTGCAGCAGCATGCTTGCACTGGTCCAGCAGCAGGGAAATGAGCCCTGGACACGTCTGCGGCAGCGTGCTCCCTCCAGGCAGGGGGGGATGAGCCGTTTTGCAGAACAGGTGAATTGTCTGCTCTGTGTGCCATTGCACAGAGGATACTGCGGGTTTGTGATGGCACCAGGTACTGGGGAAGCCAGTGCTGTTTGCCGACCAGCTGCTACAAAAGACGGAGAGCTGGCTGGCACCTACAGTTGACACCCAACCCGGTGGGGTTTGCTGCTGTCTTCTCCCATGCGAAGAGGAGGAGGGGGCAGTGCCACGGCCTGCCGACTGCCCCCCCATGGACAGGCCCCGGCCCCAGCCCCTGCAGAGAGGTCACCAGCCCTGCCGTGGTCTGGCAGGGGGGACACCATCCCTCGCTCCCGGAGACACAGCCCAGTTGCTTCGCATATGTTTTGAGTTTTAGCAAGTTTCTTCCCCATTTTTTTCCAGGGATGTGTTGCTGTAATGTGGCACCAACCCAAGACGTGTGGTCACGGCTGGGAGAGGAGACAGGCACAAGGCGGGAGGTGCACCCCAAACTGGGGTCCGGGCACAAGGCTGGAGTGGAGGGGTGGTCCTGCTTGGTTCTCACACACTCGCTGCAAAGCGTGAAGATTTGCCTAATCTCTTAAACGGCCTGAAGAGAGGGGAGAGCTGAAGATTTAGTCTGGTTCCATTAATGAAAGAATAACGATAGTAAGGGAATTAAAATACAGGCCCTGGTGCACTCAGCCCAGGGAGGAAGGAATATGCTAAACAGTCTGGTTGTTGACTTCTCCTGCCTGGTGGAAGCATGTGGTCCAGTTTCTTAACAGATACAGCCTCAAATCCCTGCATTTGTTCTGCTTAAATTAGCGCTCCTGACGATTATTTTGGAAGGGGTATCCACATTATGGTGGAGTTCAGTAAAGTGTAAAATGTGCTTAGTTTTAGGGGTGTGGGTTGCAGTCCGCCAGCGGTCTCTTGTCTAGAGTTTTGTATAAGCACTTGCCACAATCAGGGCCTTAATTTGGTGTGCTTTCAGGCAGCCTGCAAATACCCGCAGTTGTCAGCACGTCAGCCCTGCAGCTGCATGCCGGCACCCAGGAAGGGTGACAGCGCAATTGCAGCTTCTCTTAAGATGAGCCTGAAATGACACTGTAGATGATGTGGTAATGGCCCTTGAAACATGCCCATCATTTGAACGGCTTCGGCTGCACCCATAGCACTTCATAAAAGCTGCTGTAGGAGTGACAGCAGGTGAATTGTTGGCAGCGAGGCTGTTGTGATATTCAGACGTTGTTGAATCCATCCACGTTGTCTGAGCAGAAATTATAAGGAGAGTCTCAGAGGATTCAGGGTGAGAGTGGTCATAAATCTTGGGTGCATCTTGGCAGGGTAGGAGGAACATGAAGCATCAGTCCCATTTTCAAATGCTGCTGTCATGCAGCAACTGTGCTAATTAATTTAGCACAGGATAGTAAAGCTGTTGTCTTGCTTTGGGCCCAATGAGCCAAATGCCTGCTCACAGACAAGGCTCACAGGTGAGGAGTCCTTAACAATTGTCCTCTGCCTTTGCCCCTTGGCACCTGGTAGAGAATTGACATGGGAGCCTTGATTCCAGCCTCGTGCCCCAGTGGCCAGCCCTCATGCGGGGCAGCTCGTCCACCGGGGCCAGCCCCAGCAGTGCTGCTCACCGCCGTGGAGCCAGGTGCCTGCTCGAGCTGCAGCGCCTGCAGTCTTGCTGTCCTGAATTTAACTTTTCTGTAACAAAGGCAGTTCCTGCTCCCCCAGAGCTTTGAGGAACAGCTTGAATGCAGAAGCCAGAGGCAAATAATGAACATCCTGTGGTATTGGGCACAGGGCACAGCTGTACTTGTTCCCCGGGGCACAGTGAGCGGCTGTGGGTTGAGGCTGGATGGGGTCAGTGGCTCCATCATTTCTGGGCAGACTTTTGCAGCCGCTGCTCTTCCCTCCGTGTCCCACAGTGTGGTGCCTCCTCCCACTCAGCAGCTCCTCCATCCCGTCCCGTCCCAGTGGAAGACTAGTGGAAATTTTGCTGTTGACTGCAGTAGCAGCAAGATCAGAGCCAGGATTTATAGTCCTGAGAGTCTTCAGCAAGCTTTTTTTCCCCCGCTCCCTTGGCCCTGTTCTCACTCACTTCCTCATTTACTTGCAGGGAAATAATATTTTGAGTTCTTTTATTGGAGAAACTTTTTGCTTCAACTTTTGTTTGAGAGAGAAGGAGCCAGAGGTGGCTGCTGGGCTTGCAGCCACCCCTGCTGAGCGCGGCTCCGTGCACTCCCGAGTGCTGATCCCGAGCACTGACAAGCGGGAAGGGGGACCCATCGCAGCGCTGGGGCCACGCACGGGGCGAGCCCTCTGTGGGCAGAGCAGCTGCCTCTGTGAGGGCAGGCGGCCGCTGGGGATGGCTTATCTCCGGCGGGCTGAGAAACCTCACAGCAGCACCCACTGGCGAGGGGCTTCCAGCACTGTGCCGGAGAAGAGACCTCTGACTGCTTCGGTGGGAGAGGGGGGCAAGGAGCCCCCTTGTCCGCTTTTACTGTTGCACCCGACTTTTGTGCTGAGATGAGGGTGCTGCTACAGTAAATGGGCCTTTGGCTGGAGGATGCCCTCCTGGGGTGCCCTGCACCTGGATGGCTCCAGCAGCAGTCCTGGTGCTGCCCTGATCCTGCTCGTAGCATGGGCAAGGGCAGAGCGCCTCTGGCAGCTCACCTCCAGCGAAGCCTGGTTTGGATTTGGTTCTGAGGGTAGATCTGGCAAGCAGAAAGGCAGCTCTATTACAGCTCTTTACTCCCGTATTAACCAGTTACATTTTCCTATTCCATGACTTGGTAGTGAGGAGCTTCCCCTGGGTGCAGCAGGGCCGTCAGCAGTTTGTCCACACTGAGCCTGAGGCGGTGATGGCGGGGAGGGACCCGCTGGTGTTTGCTGCAGCCCATTGACGTGCGTGTCTCTCCGCAGCTGCAGCCGGAGCAGCTGGACTGTGGAGCAGCGCACCTTCAGCACCCGCTGGCCATCGTGAACCCCGTCACAGCGACCCCCGTGTTCACCTACAGCGGCCTGACCGCGGTGGCGGTGGCCAGCGTCAATAACTACACCGTTGTGTTCCTGGGCACTGCCAGCGGAGGACTCCTGAAGGCAAGTGGAGCTCGGCAGCACCAGCACGGGGGAGGCAGGGCTGGGGGGACAGAGAAGGTGGCAGGGCTTCCTCTTCCAGCACCTCTGGTTTGCACAGAGGACAATGTCTGTTGTCGAGTTTGTCTGAGCACCTGCTTTTGCTTGGCAATGAAGAAGTAATTGGATGCTGTTGTAATCTGTACAGTAATATATGCTGCCTGGTGACTGGTGGCCATTAATTACTGTTCAACGCTGCCATGTGAGCAGGATGTTCTTGATGAACCCTATGCTGGAAATATTATTGTGCAGCATTTAATTATTAACAGCTCTTCTAATAAATTCTCCCTCCGAGCTGATGGCTTTTGAAGGCTCCATGTAGACAGGGGAATCACTGAGAGATGCTTCATCACAGCTGAGTCCAAAGCAGGTGTGAACCCACGCATCTGATGGAGTATCTGTTTCAAATAATGTGCCAAAGGCAATGTAGGGCAATGCAATACCCTGGCTCCAGAGCCAAGATGCAAGGCCAAGGTTTCAGTAACTTTAGCGCTTGACATTTGCCAAAGAAAGTTTTGATTCCAGCCAGCCACAACAGTTTGGTGTACTCTCAGCATCGAAAGTCCACAGAGGAGAGGGGAAAAAAGCCCTGGAGCAGAGACACGGCTGATACCTGCTTTGTCTCAGCCTGGGGTGAGTGGTGCATAATGTGGAATTTTGCATCAAACTACTTGGAGAGAAGAAAACTGATCCAATCTCTTCCCTTGCGTCCAAGTGCTCCTGGCAGAAATGTGGGAACAATCACAAAGAAACTCACTGCTTTGATTTTTGCCCACAGGGTCAGGTAATTCACGAGGGTGGGAGGAAGCTGGCACCCCAGCCAGGTACAGCGGGCTGGAGAGGCACATGCCACACGCAGCGCAGACCCTGTTCACACAGTATTAACAGCTCTGCTTCCATTATCTCGGAGAAAGCAGCCTTATCTGCTGAGCCTCCATTAGGGAGAGGCTCCTGGCTACCCTTTGCTGGGATAATTTGCTCAGATAGCTCTAATCTAATTCCACAACACAGCTGCATAACCAGAAGCCCTTTTACCTTCGGGGCTCCTTGTTATTTGGCACGGGATACAAGATACTTTGCGTGAGTTATCATTCAGATTTGCTGCCTGAGAAAAGACAGCAAAGAGGCAGAAATAGTGCTCGACCAGCTCCTGCCAGCAGCAATTATGGCTGCCAGGGGTATGTACGAGGAATTAATCAGATAGTCTGCAGACGGGCATTTCGTGAGAGCCATTATCAGTGCCATGTCCAGCAGTTATTAAAGGAAAAACAGCCCTTGGGAAGCGGTGGCCAGGGCAAGGTGTGCCAGGGTGCAATGCCCTCGAAGGAGATGGGAGCTGGGAAGGGTCTGTTCTGGCCAGTCCCCAGGTCTGGAAAGCTGTAGATGAGGAGCTGTGGTGGGGTTACCCAGAACTTCAGACCACTCTACTCTTGCCAGTGCCAGTGCAGCACGTGTCCCCCAGCACACCCCAGCCCTGCTCCGGTGAGAGAACTGATGGTCTCTGCCCCTCTGCACCGCTGCGGTGGCTCTCCCCCAGGGGCCCGCAGTTCACGGGGATCCAGGGAAAGTGCCTGTGCAGTGGAAGCGTAGGGTAAATGAGCCCAGGAGGCAGAGGGACTTAGGGACAGGCGCCTAGAAACAGCCAAGCGTAGAGCAGATCTTAGCAAGAAGGGAGAGAGGATGGTCGCAAAGCTAAAGTGGAAGGCATCGGGACTCAGTTCATGGACGTCTTGGGTGATCCCAGGCAAATCATTTAGCTTCTGGATAGCCAGCTTTTAAAATGGGGAGATGATAGTTCCCTTCTTTTTCTGCATAGTATCTTGCAGTGCTTGCATACGGCTCTTAGCAGAGGGAAGCCCTCTGCTTTGAGCTTGTGCTATCTTACTAGGACATGTTGGTGCTGCTCTAGTGTAAGAATTAATTAATCCTATGTTAATTAATTAATCCAGACTTTAGAGAGCAGAGGCACACTTGGTCCTTACAATCATTGCCTTCCCTTGCTAGTAAGGAGGTAGGAATAGTCCTCGCTCCCTTTCTGTTTTAAGCTGAAAAGTGACTGTCACATGAAATTGTGTAGCCCTATTGTTACTTCCTCTCAGCAATGCCACATTTAATTTGCTGAGTTTTCAAGTCAAATGCCAAGACATTCTGGGATCTGAAAGGCAGGCTGATGCTTTGCAGCCTCTTCCATCACTGCCAGCGCTTCAGCTGGTGATTCATGAAGCAAGGTAGGATTTGTCTCTCTTGTGGCAGCTGCCATCATCTTTTGGAGTTAGCAGGGATAACAGCTTCTTTTGGCCAGGAATGACAACACTTATTTTTCAAATATGCAGGAAACAGGGGATGCCATGTTGGACAGCCCTGTTGCTGATTTTCACTGTTTTTCATTAAGCTTTGGAAATGCAGTGTTCTTTGTAACAGAAGTGCACATACGTATGTAATGAGGGCTGAAGGCTGGTGCCACTTACATTAGGGTTAAGCAAGAGTAACACTGCTGTGGCCGGCTGGAAACAGCCGTGCAGTCGAGCCGTGCAGTGGGTAGAGCCTTAGACTAGAAGTTTTGCGGGCAGCCTCTCAGACAGAAGACTTTGAACAGAGGGACCAAGGGCTGTGAGGGTTGTTCATCACTGGGCACTGCTCCTGGCCATGGCCTGAGCTTTCTGGACCACTTAGTGCCTTCCCTGTAGCACAGAGCTGGCTTTTCAGTAAAGCTCTGTGTGTGCAGCTTGCGAAGCGTGTAGGGATTTACAGCGGTTGAAAATGTGGAACACCATTCCATATCACTTTGATTCTTGTTTATAACCAAGGAAAAATAATCTTCTCCCCATAGTGTTTGAAGAATGGTCTCAATGAGTGGCTTCTTCTCACTACAGATTAATCTGGACAGTACCATGAAGGTTATTAGCAGGAGATCCATTTCGGTGGCTTACGGAGAGCCTGTCCACCCCATCATGCAGTTCGACCCTTCTGATTCCACGTACCTCTATCTGATGACCTCCTATCAGGTGAGACCTTTAGTCTTCAGCAAAATAGTCCTTTGAGCATCATGCATTTGATTTAGCGTTCAGCACTAAGCTGGGAGCAGGAAGGGACAATAAAATTTGCTTTAACATTAATGGGCAGAGCCAAGAAGTTCAGGGCTTTGGCTGGGGTGTCAAAGGACTTTCCAGGGGGAATACCTGTGCCTGTCCATTCTCCTGCACAGGGTGGGGGTCACACTGAGCAGACCGGCTTGTCAGGCTTTCTCGTCTTTGCAGTGGCAAGGTAAAAAGAAGAGTGAAAGATATCAAAACAGATCCCACTTATGGGAGTGCAGAAATAAGCAGAGGTTGTTCCTGTATAGAAACCCAAAAATTACGGTACACAGTCTTTAAGGAGGCTTTTAGGAGATCCTACAGACAAAAAGTCTGCCTGTCAGAAATGATCCTTGGGGGAGTTTTCTGCTCAGCCTAGCTGGCAGGAGGGCTGGATGGGAGGAGGGCTCTCTGTGGAGACCGGGAACACCACACCAGGTAGAAACAGACGGTCTCATCTCCGTCAAGTGAGCAGAGGAGGAAGACAAGAGCTGAGCGCTCCAGGCGCTGGTGGTTTGTCCTGAATTACATTTTAATCTGTCAAAACAGATGCACAACCACAAATATTATATGTTGCATTTATATTTTCCAAGCCCTAATTCCCTGCAGATTGGTCATTATCATTTCACAGAACCCTCCTGGGATGCCTCTTTAGCTGATGTTTCAGACTGTCTCATCTCAGCTCCCAGGCTGGGCTGTGCACCTTATTCGGGCTTGATCAAACACTCCATGCAGCACTTGTGATACTGTCCTCTGTCTGTTTCTTTTCCAATAAACCAGATGAGTTAATTTTTCTTTGGTGGAATTAGCATCCTGGGAAGCTCCCTGGGAGCTCGATGGGGTTGGGGGCGTGCTGAGCACCGCAGGGCTGGGGAGCAGGGAAGTGCTGCAGGTAAAGCAGGGGTCAGGCCAAAGAGCCCACGGTCCGAGGTGCACTCACCTGGTGAGAGCTCAGGACTCTCAGCACCTCACGTTGTCAGTCCCCGCTGTACCAAACGATTCAGTTTTCCTTCCCAAATGTTTAGAAATTGAGGGAGGAAAAAGCAGAAACTGACACATGCTTTCCCTCCAACTGCTCCTGCTGAGCAAGTCCCCAGAGGTACTTTGATTTCTTTACAAATTAAGGTTTCCAGAGTGGTTTTGCTTTCTGGTCATTTTGTAAATAGCCAGATAGCATTCAGCTCTGTCTAGAAACGCGCTTTCTGCAGGTCTGAGTGAGAGCTTTTCACAGGGAGGGACAAGCTGTGAAACCGTCTCTGTTGGATGCATCAGAAAGGTGTGGTGTCGCTCTCCGTAGCCTGACTGTCACACATCTATTGCCAAGGTGCCAGCTGAAAAGGAGCAGCTCAGCTCAGCTGTGCACCCTGTGGGGTGACTATGCTGGCGGTGGCAGCAGGCCCCATCCCTTGGGTGTCCTTACCTGCCCTGGGGCACACGGCCCCCAGGCTGGGACAGGCTCTGCTGGGGGCACTGGCAAGGCAGTGGGCAGCTGCCTGTGCTGGTCCCCATGCGGGCTGGTCGTACACAGAGCACCCACCTCTGAGTGGTGTGGGGCAGAGGACGGCGGTGCCAGGGTCTGCTCCTTGTCTGTTCTGTAAGGCTTGGTCCAGGCTAACGGTAAAGTAGCCTGAGATGCTGGTGTCTCGTTGCTAGCTACGCACGGCCATACCGGCACATCCCAGTCAGGTAGAGTGTTTCTGTGGTGTTGTAAACGATTTGGAAGCAGTTGTGCTGTTGTTGTGCAGATGACGCGGGTGAAGGTGGCTGCCTGTAACCAGTACTCGACGTGCACGGAGTGCCTGGCCGCCGCTGATGCTTACTGCGGGTGGTGCACGATGGAGACCAGGTAGGACTGGTCCTAGTACACTTTGGCATGTCCTTTGTCCCTCGAGCCAGGCCAAGAATTTCTGATGCCTTTTATATTTCCACACAGTCACACTACCATTAGTCTTTGTCCATTCCTTACGAAATACGTGCTTTTAAAAACAGTTGCATCTGGCCTCAAATGGTTCCGATGCTCTTCAGAGACAGGATTTAACTGTAGCTGCATTGTTATGCTGCAGTCAGCTGCCAGTGCAAAGAATATCTTGCAGGCATCCAACCATGGGATTGAGAGAGCCAACACCCTGTTAAAGACCGTCTTTTACCCTTGCAATTATTTATGTGTGGGAGACAACACTCAAAAAGGGATTTACAAAATTGGACTCCGTGTTTACAAATTGAAATCGGACAAAATGTCACCTTCTCCTCTTTGGTTCTGGGTTCAGCCTACCTGCTCTCGCTTATCCTGAACCCTGATGCTCTGTTGATGCTGGTGGGAATATGCACTCTTATCGTGGCAACCAGACACTTTAAATATAGCAGCAAAGCTTTAGGCTTAGCTGCATGGATGGAGGAAAAAGGTGTAGGCACAGGATTTTCTCAGGATCTTCCCTCACAAGGAAGTCAACATTTTTATCACCTGTTTTAAAAATAATCAACCATGAATTGTTCCCCTGTTCGTTGCAGGTGTTCTCTGCAGCACGAGTGCACGAACTTCACAGGGGCCAACTTCTGGGCGAGTACAAGTGAAGGAGTGCAGCAGTGCCCTTCCATGACCATCTTGGAGCCCGAGATTAATATCGACAAAGAGAACCCGGTATGTTTGATGTGAATACCAAATTAATTATGTGCAGCATCCCATAGAGTCGTTACCTGCTCTCAGGGCTGATAAACATCCATGCTCCTCTAGCATAGCAGCACAGCTCCACACGGCTCAGATATGGGTCGTGGGGATGCTGAGCTCTGTTGTATGCTACCGAGTCAGGCCAAGGTTCTCAAAAGCGCCTGGAGGTGACCTGCTGCGCCTCGACACCCTAGAAGGCAGCAGGACGTCAGCTTCTGAGCCTGTAGGTGAACAGGACTTCTAAAGCTGCTAAACTAAACACACTGGAGAGATCTGTAAAATTTCAAAATACAGAAGACCAGCTGCAGACAGCTAAATCAGCTCATTTTCTGGTTTTCTATTGTTGCTATTTTTAACAGTATTTTAATGATATTTTAAATGTTTTCATCAAAATATTTTTTGTTTAAAGACAGACCCTCTCCCAATGGCAAAAATCTCTCTGTGCCAAAGTTCTTGGCCAGCCCTAACATGGGGAAATTGCTCGTAAACAGGCAGCGGCTGGGGCAGAGCCCAGACCAGAGCTGGAGAGAGGGATCCCATGGGACCCTAGCACAGGTCCAGCTCCACTTCTGCTGCGCAGGAGCAGTGGGCTGGGGGTCCCTAGGGAGTCACCCCGCTGACAGCGGGGGAAGCCAGCCGAGCACGTGGGCTGCATGTTTTCCTGAGTCGCCCTCTTCAAAAGCATTCCCTTTCTGCAAAACTTCCCATCCCTTCCCCTCAGAGACTGAGGGCAAAAAGAAACTCCTGCAGCTAGCCCGCTCGGCCCTGGTGTGCCAGGGAAGGACGCTGGCTTGTGGCTGGCCCCCAGCAGCCCTCCCAGCAGGCTCCCACGAGACACCTCTCGTCACCAGACCTGGTACGGACTGGTGCAAGCCGGGAGGTTCAGGCACTCAGAAGCAGGGGTTAATATTTTCTGCTCATGCAGGCGGCGTGGGTCAAGGACAGCCTGGGCAGCTGGGGAGGGCTTAGCCTTTGCATCCTGCTTCCTCCGAGTGGTCTCCCAAGAAAGCCCTGGGCTGGGTTTTCATGCCAGCTGGTAACGCACCCGCTACAGTTGTTGGAGTTTGTGGTGACAGAGCTCTTACTGCTGAAGCAAGGTTTTGTATGCGGATGGCTTTTAGAGTTCAAAGTGCATAAAATGAAAGAAAATGGCTATCTGTGGACTTGTTTTGGAGTCGCTAGCTTATGAAAAGCTTGTAAAACATTGACAAATTCTAAATATAATTTTCTGTCATAATAACTGATTTTTTTTTTGTCCAAATGTAGGCCCTGATAATACAAATAAATGGGACTATCCCGAACCTGAATGGAACAAATATTTCATGTGACTATGGAAATAATATCCACACAGTAGCCAGAGTTGCAGGAGATTATGTAAACCAATTTATTTATTGCAGTTTACTTCCACGCGAGAAATACCCAACGTTTCCAGACGACCAAGGTATGTAAAGGAAAACAAGCTCGGTTCACTCTAACCACTTTTGTGGACATAATTTTTCATAGGCTTTTTTTCTTTTTCCAATTGTATGTGCAGATAATGCATACAGGGAAAAGAAAACCCAAGCTGCTTCTGTTTTATAGGGCATATGACTTTAAGTTTACTTCCACGCGAGAAATACCCAACGTTTCCAGACGACCAAGGTATGTAAAGGAAAACAAGCTCGGTTCACTCTAACCACTTTTGTGGACATAATTTTTCATAGGCTTTTTTTCTTTTTCCAATTGTATGTGCAGATAATGCATACAGGGAAAAGAAAACCCAAGCTGCTTCTGTTTTATAGGGCATATGACTTTAAAGCGTGGGAGTTCCACCATCTTAACATGAATTGACAGTATTTCAAATCTATCAATTTTTGTTTTAACCATCAGAATTTGAAAGCCAGTTCACATACTTATTTTATTAAGATTTATCTGGTTAGAGCTTCTGCTTTAGATTTAGTAAGTACTAAAACAAAAATGTTTTAGCCCCGGGGAAATAATAATAATGCTACTTATATTGATATTTTCAATTGCTTTTGTTTAATTTTCCTCCTGAACATGCACTACCTTTCAGGAGAAGTTCTGGAAGAAGAGCAAGTGCATACCTAAAGGCAGCTCAGAAACTCTTAATCCCATTTATGCAGTTAAAAGCCAGACTGCGGTCTTCTAGTATCCGCCTGTTTTCAGATGGTGCCAAATGGGATGCCCATCTTGCAGCTCCATGGAGCTGCATTCTGGAGGTGACAAGCACCTGCAGATCTGCTTGAAGTCAACGGAGCCTTGATGGCCGAGCTGACCAGATCTGATACTGGCCACTTAGCGATGGAGACAGCCCCATTTTATAGCTGCTTCTGAGAAGTTCGATGCTTCATTCCAGACTTGAGTGCTTGTTAAATCTTCATCTTCCAAGCCTGGAGTGAATGCTCTATTGAAGATGGCTGACTTCAGTAGGAGAAGAATTAGCCAGTCCTTTTGAAAATCCCACTTCTCATAGGCAAGTTTATAAAGCTGCGTTGTTTTTCTCCCTAGCTATCCAAAGAATGGGAGATCATTAACTGTTCTGTATTGTTGGTTACGGCAATGTCCAAATGAATTTCTGGAATCCGATGCGCTGATTTATTGTACATATTCTAAAAGAGGCATTGTCTCTTGTCCCTGGAGCTTATATGGCAAAATTGCAAAGGAAAAAAAAAAAAAGAAGCAATTCTGGGGGAAGGGGGAGTTAGCATAGCATGTTAAGTAGCCAAAAAAGGGATTTCCACTCTTCTCTGCGGGTTTGTTGTCATGGGGAAAGTGAGCGGGATTTTAAAACATAATAACTAACATGTTTTAATTACCACATTTTTTTTTAAATATCATTTAACACCAACTGTAAGCGAGGACAATAATTAACTCTGGTAATTAACACTTGCACAACACGCTGGAATTTTCTGCTGAAAGTCGCAATGTTCTTTTCTGGCGAGGGTGATGTAAAGCGTTGATTTAAGAGGGAAGAGCTGAAAGTCAGAGGGCAAAAGATGAATGGTCCAAGCTCTGAAATGCAGCTTGGAGGAAGCCCTAGAGAAAACAAATCAGATTTAGCCCTTGTTTTCCCAAGGGTCTGTCTTGTCTTCTAAGCGTGAGCGCGAGCAAGAGGCTCTTGCAACCCAATATTCTTTGGCTTGATTCTCTCAGACCACGTGGTCGTTGAAACTGCTCTCCGGGTCAACAGCAAAAACATTATCCGGGCCAATTTCACCATCTACGATTGCAAAAGAACTGGAAACATTTACCCGAAGAGAGCGTAAGTGACCCCGGTGTGCAGGCAGCCAGGCCACCGCAGGCAGGCGGTGGCAGGGTGTGGGTGGTGCTGTGCTGGCTGCGTGGCACCGGGGCAATGGAGGTAGATGGAGTGTTTTGAAGCCGGGAGGGTGCACACACGCAGCCGGACGTGTGTCTCCCT
>NW_008794173.1:3376595-3484570 GCF_000699145.1 Aptenodytes forsteri | reverse complement strand
GGGGTGTTTTGAAGCGGGGAGGTGCACACACGCAGCCGGACGAGGGTCTCCCTGCGTGGGGTTAATGGGGGAGCGCAGGGGGGCCTGGGCAGGATTTGGCAGGGGCGTAGTGGCTGTGCTGCCAGGGATTTACAAAGGAGGGTCCTCGCGGTGTCTCAAGCCATCTGGACATGTTGGGGTTTTTTTTAAACATGAATAATATTTTTATATAAATCTTGTTCTGTTAACCCTTCGGCAGCCTCCCCAGCCTCCCGAGCGATCCCTGGGGGTCTGTGGGGCGGTGAGGGAGGGGTGCGGGGAGGGGCGCATTCCCTCTGCCCCAGGTGGGAGCAGCCTCATACCCCTCATGAGCATGGTGGGCTGGAGGGGAGGGGTCTGGTGCCACCCACAGAAAGTCATCCACCTTTCAGGAGTGTAACAACGGAGCCTGACCGTGGGGATCCCCGCATCCTGCCCACCAGCGGTCCCAAGCCCTGCGCAAACCGTGGGGGAGAGGCTTCGTTGGGCACAAGCGTGCCTGGCTCCACAGGGAGACGGATGGGGGGAAAGAGCGTTTTGGGGGAAAAGAGCGTTTTTCACTAAGTAGGGGAGGAGCCAGAGCCAGTGGCTTCTGGTCTGCTGTGGCCTGGGGCCAGGCGGTGGCACCACAGGTGGTGACGCCATGGAGCTGCCTTGGAGTGGCATTGGAGATGATGGGCTCTGCCTGCGTCCCAAGCCAGCTCCCAGGGAGAGGACAGCCCAGTGCCTGCCATAGACGGGTTTTTCTGGGCACCATTAAAGACTGAACACAATGTGTGAAGATTGATTGCATGGCTGAGGAGTGGCTCCCCTGAGCAGCCTGAAATCTGCTTTTCTCACCACACCTTTGCCATTTCAGATGCACCAGCTGCCTCTCGACCAGATGGAAGTGTCACTGGTGCCCCTCCACCTACGCCTGTGTCTCCAACCACTCGCAATGTGACGATGCGCTGCAGATGAAGGTAAGGCCTGTCAAACTTTGCTGCTTTGGGACACCTTCCCATGTCGCTGTGCTGTTGCTGTTGTTTTCCTTCTCCTGGGGATGGAGGCAGATGGCCTGGGTTTGGCAGCGCTGCCCCAGCAGGTGGGGGGCAGCTCCAAGGATGGTGCTGCTCGGTGTCACTGATGTACTGCCTGGCCTTGGGGAGTCTCTGCAGTCGGAAATGCTGTGATGCACGCCTCACTTCCAAAGGCTCAGCAGATGGAGAACTGGAGGGCCGCTCTGGAGTGCTGCTCTGCGTGCATCGTGTTGGCAGCACTCCCCAGCAGCGTGGGTGAGTGTAGGGCTGAGACCAGGCTTGGACCATCTCACCTCGAGGTCCCCAGGCTGAGCCTCGCTTTACTTAGCGACCCTGGAGGATCTTCAGGCACTGGTGCTCAGCGTGGTCTCAGCCGCTTGTCCCGGCAGGCTCTGAGTCTCCTCCATCAGCGGCTGGCACTTGCTGGCCACGGCTTGTCCCGGGCTGGAGTTGGGGCACCCTCCTTTGCTGGTGTCCAGGAGGGGGACCCATGTGGGGCAGGCAAGCTGCAGCCGTGCAGTGCTGTGCCGTGCTGTGCCTGGAGGCATGTGTGTGTGAGGAGGCTGGCAGCCTGGCTAAAGCATTCGGCTGTCCCAGTGCCCTCAGTGGGCTGTCCCTTGGCTCTTCATCACCTCTCACGTCTGGAGCAATGCCACTACTTCTCTGCATCCTGGGACGCCTGGGTTTGAGTAATACAATAAACATAGCAATACTTTACAATTCGTTTAGCTTTGACTAGGCTGTTGCGGTATGTTAATAATTTGCTGGAGCACCACTGGTAGTGCTTGTCTAAAGGAGAAAATCGCCCCTTTCCAAATTATAGCTTTAATAACCCAGAGGCTCAGTGTGTTCCTGCTTCTGAAATTTAAATTGAAGTTAATTTAAATAAAATTGGCTTTTTAGCAATCAATCTGCCGTAGATCCAAGCCAAGCTTTTACACTGTAAATTGAATATCCCTTTGGCACTGGTGCTCTGCTCTCATCTCAGCTCTTCCAGCGGTTCCCCACGCTCGTCGCTGGCAGGAGTTTGGCCCCATGTCAGACGTCCCACCCTCACCCCCCGGGCTCAACTGCGGGGCCAGCCCCGGCGTCTGCTCCCCTCCAGCGGGGAGGAGGTGGGTGGCTGCAAGTACAGGGGACAGGGAAGGAGATGGGGCCACCATGTCACAGATCCGCGCAGTCATGTCTAGTGTAAAACCCTGGGAAATGTTTCCCGTCCCTGCTGGGTGGCAGCGGGGTGACGGCACCCGGCAGCGCAGGGCAGTGCTGGTCTGTCCTCTGGCTTATGAAGTGTGTCTGGATGTGTTGTGCTTCCTAGTGAACGTCTGGGCTGCTCATACCCGGTGGTTTGAGGAAGCACCCCTCGCTTTGTCAACTTCCCAGGTTTCAGAAAGTATCTGGTGTTTTCTCTTGCTGTCTGGGTGGGGGCTGGGCACTTGAAAACCATCACTGATGGCTGCTCCTCGTGTGGGACCCACGCGCTGAGGCTGTGTGGTGGGGTGTCTGCCCTGTGCCAGGACATGGGGAGCTGTGCTGGATGTCTGGCAGCGTGCCGGGCTGCCGGGGCATGAGGCTTCATGACGCAGAGGTCCGTGAGCCACGGATGCTCATGCTGTGCCTGCCCCTGGGCACCGGGGCTGGCCGCTGGGGGTGGGGGGCGGCGGGCGGCAGCTGCGGGGGCTGGCGGGCCCCCCCGCGGGACTGGCACGGGCCGGCCCCACCAGCGGCACTGGGTGATGGCAGGGCTGTGGGGGCGGCTGGGGACTGCCACGGATTGGTCCTCCGTCAGTGTTTTTAGTCATGGCTGGTATGTGGTGTGTTTCTCATTAAACCTAGAGGAAGAGCTTGGGCTGTGAGAGGACTTCTGAAGAAGGTCCCACATTTTTGGATTGACTTTTTCCTTGACAGAGCACCGCATAGCCTGCAACTTGGCTGGCAAACGCAAAAATTGTCTGAGATAATTTGTGTCCTTTGACTCAAGTGTAGCGGCTGCTTGAAAGGCAGGGGCAGAGCAGTTATTCAGCGGAGCTGGGAGCGGTGTGTTTTCCTGGCTCAGCCCAGGTCTCCCTGCCAGACCGCGTCTGGGGAGATACTGGGGCGGATTTGAGAACCAGATCTTGCCGAGTCTGGCTGCCCCCTCATTCCCTGCCCCACAAGGCAGAACCTGGCCTTGTCCCCTCCCCTGCGCAGGGCTCCTGGAGGGGGGATAAGCAGTAAAACTGGCGGTGTCGGGGTAAAACCCTCCTGCAGTGCCTGTGCTGCTGATGGGAGGGCACGGGGCTTCTCACACAGAGCCTCTTGGGGCCAGACCCAAACGATCCCTTGTAAAGCCAAACCCGAGGCTGTGGCTGTCGGTCAGTGATGCCTCCCGCGGTGCTGGAGTCGCTGTGGGACCTGGTGTGCCAACCATCAGGTCTGGTGGATCTCCATGGCATGAGACTGGAGGATATCCTGGGACATGGGAGCAAGCGGAGAGTGGGGTGAAGGTGAGGTGGCATTGCCTGCGGTGCTGCAAACGGGGAGCAGTCCGAGCCAGGGGCTGGAGGGACCATGGCCGTCTGGTCCCTCCGAGCTGGCAGGGCATCCCTGTCCTGTCCGAGCTCGCTCCTGCCCCTGTGTATATGCCAGCACCCTGTGCTCATGCAGCCACGTGCTGGAGGAACCAGCCCTGCTGAAATCAAACCCAACAGAGACATTGTTCTGCTCCTGAGCGCCAGTGCTGGTGTGAAGGGGGGGCACCACAGGTGCTGGGATGGCTGGACCTCAGCAGCCTAGTGTCGGATCTGCCTCCCTGGCCATGGGGACCATGCGGGACAGCATGGCATGGGGTGCTCGCGTATTGTCACAGGGAATAGCTGCTCTTCTGCCCAAAGGGAGGAAATTAGGGTCATGGACATCTGTCTTGAGGATCCTTATCTACGTGTTAGGGAGAGCTGCACCCACTCTTCCCACTCTGCTCCCATCACCTTGAGCAGATGACAAGAGCCAGGGTTACCCTCTGGCAGGGATAACTGTACCTATCCTTCCTTAAGGATAACCGTGCCTATCCTCGCTTTCTCGCCTCTGATCTCCTACTCCAGAGGTACAGTTCGGTTGGATGCTGCACCTGGTTTGGGCACATTCCTGTTTTATCTCTGTGCCTTTCTTAGCTGATTTCAGTGAGCAGCCTGCAGGACGAGGTGCTCTGTAGCCCTGGAAACATGGTGCCTCTTCCTACAGTCTTTCAGTAAACAAACCATTGCTGGCATGGCTGCACCTGAAAACTGGTCCGCTGGGAAGCCGGCATCATACTGGCTTCATATGCAGCATTTTAAACATTCAGACCCTTTGCCCTGATCCAGACGTGAATGATATAATCAGCTGGAAAGCTCTATTTCTAGCCGCGATGAACAGCAGGAGAAGGGGCTGCAAGACAACAAGTTAATCAGTCCTCTAAAGTGTATTTATCTAGCAAGCTATGCCAGCTGCTGTGACATGCAAGGACACACCATGCCATAGGAGCTTTTGCATGAATTTTCAGTTGTAGCCCTGCTGGTTTTATTTTAACTCTTTTGATTCTCCTAGAAGAGGCTTGGGACTGAAATCTCTCTCCAGTGCTTTGCTTTGTTGTTTTACTTCTCTTATCACGTGCATCTCTGTTATTTAATCTCCTTGTTTAGGCGGCACCAACTGTGCCTGGTTAAGATGAGTGTCCTGATAGAAACGAAGCTGTTTTCCACAGTCAAACAGTTCCCTGGCCCCTAGCTAGGTCTGGGGAAGGCAAGAGAGAAACCTCATGCTCACTGCGTGTCTGGCACCCGGGATGTGTCCTGCTGGGCATCTTGGCGCTAGGAGGGCAGGCTCTGCCTCATCAGAGCAGCAGCAGCACTGTCATCAGCAGAGTCACAGTGGGGTAACCCTTAGTGCAAATGAGAAGGAAATCTTGCCTGCTGCAAAGTATTCTGCATAATGCAGCAAATATTTTGTTGTCTTTTACCCCAATGGCTCCACTGTTAAAGGAATTAATCTGGATATACCCTGGGGCAACGGAGAATGTGGCTTCATCTTTGCTGTAGTTTTGCAGTGTGATTTACATCTCATGAGAGAACAGGATGGGCTTGTCATACAGACTTGAATTCTGAGTCAGCGCCAGTATCTGAGCCATCAATTTAAAGTGAGAACAAAAGTAGGGGGACAGATGACCTTTTAAAATCATTTTTCAGCTTCATTTAGGTCTTTCATTTCAGCTGTCCTACTGCTGCAGTCCCCTTGCTGAAGCCCCTACAGCTCATTATACCCTTTCCTCTGCGCGCACACGCGTGCACACACAAACCCGTGCACACTTCTGAAATGACACTGTGCAGGAGGGAGATCGCTGGAAAGCAAAATCTCTGCAGGGGCGTGCAGAAATGTGCATTGCGATGTGTGAGGCATCATCTTCCCGCTGGCAGGAGGGGGGTCACACCAGCAGATTTGCCATTGTAGGCTGCAGTGCCTCCTTTTAGTGTCACTCTGGCCCCATCTTCTAACATTTACGTACATGTAATGAGGGAGCTGCCCAGAGTGGCAGCTGAGGAGTGCATATGCATTTGCTTTTTACCTGGGAGGACATTTTTTCCAGCACAGTAAGATGAGAGTCCAGGCTTGGCAGCCCCGCTGCCCGGGAGCCAGGAGCTGCCGGTGTCCCCGAGCTGGCAGAGGAGCCGGTCAGGAGCAAGGGGGGAATTCCTGCTGCACTCCTTCCTTTGCTGGCCCATGGCTGCCAGCCTATGGCTGCAGATGAGCCCTCCTGAAAACCCGGCCACCCTGCTGTGGTTATCTGACCGCTAGCAGAGGGGTGGATCTTAAGGCAGTGCCAAAGCCGGTGACTCGGGGGAGGAAGGCTCCACATGGCGTTACTGCTCTGTGCATCATAGTGCCATTTTAGTATTTCACTTTCTGGGGTTACAGTGTGATCTGACTTTAAAGATGTAGTGAAATTAATTTTATCAATGGCACCGATGTGTCTTCTTGCTTCATCATTGAGGATGCTCAGCATGCACCCAGCTAACATCTCTTTTTTTTGTCTTGTTTTGTACCTAACAGAAGAAAATTGACTGTCCGCGAATTGTACCTGCCTCCTTGGACCCAATGCCCACGGGAGTATCTCGGGACATTACAATCTCACTGGCCAACGCGACTTTCTCTAAGGTAAATGAGTTCCTGGAGAGATCAGGAAGGTTCAGATGAGCCTAGGTTGGTGTGCAGCAAGGTGGCCAGGTCAGCCGAAGGGAGTTTAAGTACGAGCTGGTTTCTGCCTTGGGAGCAGGTGATTGCGTTAGCAGCCGAAATCACTGTATTAATAAAAGATGTTGGTGGAAAGCAGCCACCCCGATGGCAAGTGAGGTTGCCTGGCAAAGCTGAAGGGAGATGCTGTTTGTGCACAAGCATTCTCCAGGGATCTCCTGCAATTAGTGACAGGCGCTTTGCATTTGGTGGGAAAAGGAGGTTTATACACCTTGTAAAACAGTCACTAGAATAAAATGTTTTGGGGAAATAAAATTCCTGGTTTCCTTGTGGGTGTTTGCTCCACCACAGAGCGTGCCAGTGTCGCGCTCTCCCAGTGCCGTGTGCCAGCCTGGCCCCACCACCCCGCATTTAGGAATGAAGGACAAAGCCCAGAGCTGCGGGCAGAGAGCCCTGTGCTGGCTAAGCCACTGCTTGGAGTACAGCATAGAAATATGTTTTAACTTAACTTCTGGTGGTCACTGGAGAGCTCTTTTTTTTTGTGAAAAAATCCTTTCTGTGAAATTTTCTGGCATGTGAATTGTAATAGGGCGAAAAGCAGGAGTGGACGTCAAATGGTGCCTTTGGAGATGCGTCACGCGCCAGGAGGAACCAGAGGAATTTCGGGCAGGGAGGCTGGGCACTGGAAAAATACTTGACTAAGCTCTGATATTTGTAGAAAGCCGCCCTGTGTCATTTTGGGTCAAGTCTTCAGTGGGGCCCGTGGGGCCTGGATCGCTGTGCCCCTGTGAAGGATACCTGCATGCTGGACAGCCAGGCACCTCCTCTTTCTGCAGGGAAAGGAGAAGGTTGGAAATGCTGGTGGTGCTGCCCGGCTTGCTGCGCCAGGAGCTGGGGGGGGCCTGCCAGGCACTGTGGAGGCACCGCTTCCGCCGGACCTCGTGCCCTCCAGCGCGGGGGCAGAAACGAGCTCTCCCTGCCTGGCTGGGGCTGCCATTTCCTGCACAGGTCCGGCCTCTGCAAACGAGGATGTGCCCTCCACAATCAGCAAAAAAGGGCAAGAAATCCTTCTTCCTCTGTGGCTGCCGGAGGTGGCTGAAGAGGAAGCAATACTGCATGTAACCCGATAGGAAATGAAGTCAGCAGGAAAAGGGCCAAGGCACCGCCGCTGCCGGGGCGGCTGGAGAGGCTCCGGCTTCCTCCCACCATCATCTGCAAACTGTCCTGGGGCGCCGGGCGGGATTCCTTCTCCTTTCCTCTCCACAGGAGCTTGTGAGCGCTGCCAGAGCTCAGAGTATCGGAGATGCGTGCCCTGACACCTTTGCTGCTGCAGGGGGACTGCCTGGGCGGTGGGCGAGGGGCGAGGGGCATGGGCCAGCCCGCAGAGCAGAAGCTGCCTGGGCACAAGCGATGCACTGGAGGAGATTCCATTTTCCCCCTCACGGCCGTGTGTGTGTTCACTGAGCCAGCAGCTGCCTGCCAGGAGTCTGGCGCTTTCTTTCATGTCTTTTATCAGATCTGTCAGTTTTCAAAGGGTAGTTAGACCTCAGTAGTGGTGGAGCATCAACCTGCTTGGAGATAGGATTTTTTTCTGCAGGATGGGGGCACAGCAGTAACTCGGGGCAGGATATTATCCTTGTGTTATCAGGAAAACAGCACAGAAAATCTGCCTTTGAACATATTCCTGGCTGGGTCCTCATTTGAATTAGAGATTTTCTCGGTGCAGTTGTTGGGAGGAGAAGGAAGGTGACTTTGAGCCCAGATTATGGACTGGTTTGGTCTGGTTTGGGCGAGGTGGCTTGGGACCACATTGGCTCTCGGTCTGCATTGCAGCATGAGCTCTAAACACCCCCGGTCCAGAGGAACCCAGGTACCCCACTGGTGGGGGTTACGAGAGCATAGCCCGGCCAGGCACATCTCCTGGCATGCGTGTGCCGTGGGTCAGGCACGTCTCCTGGTCTGTGAGTGCCGTGGGTCAGGCACGTCTCCTGGTCTGCATGTGCCGCATATCCCTGGCTCCAGGAGCGGCTGCCCCACGCCTGGTCATGACACTTTACAGCAGCACACTGGGCAAGAGCAAGGGACAGGGCTTGGCTCCACGTGTGATGCTCAGCCTGCAGCAGTTTTATGTATAGGTGTGTAACAGAGCAGGATTAGGCACAGATCCCAGCCCTGTTTACAATATCGGGTTCTGATCTCTTATTTGACTTGAACGCAGTTCAGGTACTGCTGGCAGAAATAAGGTGAGACACTGTGCCTGCCGTATCGGTTAACTGAGATGGGGAACTGCACAAAATGGTTGTTGCAACCATTCTGCCCTTGTCTTCCCTCTCCCAGGAGACAGCTCTGGAGTGCCATTTTGGGACAGACAGGACATTTGAAGCCCGGTGGCTGAACTCCTCCGCCGTGGAGTGTGTACATGTGCTGGTGAGTCGCGGTGTGAGGCTGCCAGCCCCTCTTCCCCCCACAGCATGGGGCAGGCCCAAGGGCAGGGAGGGTCTTGCTCCCAGCCTCCTACCCAGCAGCTGGGACGCCACCTCCCCTCCTCCCTCCCTCTGCTTCCAGCTGAAAAAAGTGCAAATCAGGTTCGCCCCTCTGGCAAGAGGCTCTTTGCGTGTGCTGATGCTGTAAGGGCTTTCATGAGTCGCTGATGCTGCGTTGTCTGCTCCGTGGGTGTCTGCAGTGGCTCCAGCCCCTGCTCTGCTGGGGTTTGGGAAGGAGCTGCTTGTTTACCTTTCTAAATGGGAAGAGTTCAGTTCAGGAAAAAAATTTGGCCACCTTTCAGTGTTGCTATTTCTGTAGCTTTTATTCTGAACGAGGAATTGGCCTGAGAAAATGCTCAGACGCTCACCGAAGAGTGGTGCACTGTGGCTGTTGGAGGGCAAACTGCACCTCTGAAATGCAGCAAACATTTGGGCTTCCACTGATGGGAATATTGCAAGTAGAAGCTGGAGAGGAGCACTTTCCCATCACGTCACCTGCAAAACTCTGTATTGTAGCCCGGCACTGAAAATGTGCAGACCGGCCAGTCTGTTAGTTTTCCTGTCCGTTTCTACTAAAAATAGCAGCAAGCCAGGGCTCTGCTCTCACTGAGGTGTGCACCATGCCCCGGTGCCCTTCGTTGGGACCTCAGCAAAACAATTAAAACAGAAAACAGCCTTCCCTCTCTTTCTCTCTGCTAAAGATGACACCCTCCTGTACTGAGAAGCAGTGGTCAGAGAAGCCTCACAAGGAATGTTAATCCATGTAGTGTGCATATGGAACCTTGTATTTTACTAAATTTCCTAAGCTTTTGTTTATTTGTTTTTTTGTGTGCAGCTCCACACATCAGAAAAAAGCCATCTCTTCCCAGTGAACCTTCAGCTGAAGGACAGACCAGACAGATTTATCGACAGTCCAGAGATGATGACAGGTCTGAGTTGAAAATATTTTTATTCTGCTCTCATCTGGTCAGCTTGAATGACTCTCAAATCCTGACAAAGTTTATGGGTTCAGGAGAGAGACCATGGCTCAGCCAGGCACAGCTCCATTCTTTCTCTCAGGCACACGCAAAAAATGTATTTATGCAGAGTTGCACCCATGTGAATGTGTGCCCAGAAACCAGACGGATGCCCATGGACATCCCCTTTACACCCAGGGAAAGTCAAGCCCCATCCTTGAGTGCAGGCAGTGGTTGAGGTCTCGCCGGCCAGCGGTGCATGGAATGGGGTGTGCTGGTGCTCTCGGTCACAGCAGAGATGTGGGGCATCCCCAGGGTCAGGGAGGAATTCCTCCTGGAGGAGATAAGGGACCGGGGAGGGCTCTGCTGTGAGCTCTTACAGGAGCGTGGCATCAAGGTTCAGCATGCTGTAAAAATTGAGTCTTTTTTTTTTTTTCCCTCCTGTGCTGAGAAAGAATAAAATGTGTAAACACATTTCACCCCTGGCCCACTCTCTGTCTCTGGGAAGAACGCTCGGATTCCGAAAAAAGCCCTTGCTACATCAGCAGACTAAGGAAGGCAGGCAAAGAGTCAGATTAAGAGTGCACTCAGACAAGGCATTTAGATAGGACAAGCCCAGCCAGTCGGCCAACAGAGCCAGCGTTTGCACAACAGCCGCCTCTCCCTGCCCTGGCTGGAGACTCGGTGTTGCACCTAGCTGTGTGCTCTCACTGGAGGCAGCAGCTTTGGGCTCTTTTCCCTCTCAGTAGTGTCAGCAATTGCAGTAGAAGGAACTGATTTACCCTAGATGCAAATGAGAACTAGATGCCTGAAGTGAGATTTTCTTTGGAGGATAGCTGTAATAGGTAGAGAGACATTAACACCATCAGCCACTGACCCAGGATAAAAAGGTTTCCCCATAGTAAATCCCAGTGTATAAAGGAGGCTTATCCTGCAAAGCATTCCACGTTGGTGAAATAACCTTTGAAATACCAGCATGGGTAGGCATGAGACATGACTTCCTTGCAGAAGGAAGCGGGTGTCCATATTTTTGAGATACAGAGGTAACCCCGAGGAGAAGGGTGGGAGATATGAGCTAAGGCTATTTTGATGTGCAAGAGAAGACTCTTAGTTCTCAGTGTGGGTGGTGCTGGGAGCGGGAACAACAGCGGAAAGAGTGTGGAATCCCCTCCCCTCCTGCACAGAGAAAGAGCTCGCTTACACAGACTGTGTTTGCATCAATCTGAATTTGCCAGAATATTTGGAGATCCTGTGGGACTGTTAGACTGCTCTGGCTCCTCCTTGCCTTGATCAGATTGGTGTGAGTAAAATTAGAGAGGCTGACTTGCAAGCAGAGACAGAGATCTGCCGGGCCAATTATAAATGTGTGGATCTTTTGTACTGTCTTTAATGGAATTACTGTTATTAGAGTTTATTATTTCAATATTTATTAGCTTTTATTGTAAACTGCGTTTTGGTAGTCCACTGAAGGAATCCCAGCTCTTTGCTGTTGGGCGGAAAACCAACCAGTGTAACTCACTGAGTGGACTCAAGACGAGGTGAAAGCAGCTCATTTTTTTGCCAATGACATTTCATTAGCACAAGCACAGGCAGACCGTTGAAGGCTGAGGGATTCATTAGTTGCTTATAAAGTGCCTTGAGATCCTCTCGTGAACAGAAGTGCAAAATGTGACTGTTTCTTTGTTTTATGTTCTCCTGCAAAGTCTCCTCTGGGGAAAAGGGTGTGAAAGCAACGTTTCCTGAGTGTTTCTGGCTGTTTATCTCAGCGGATACCCACACTCCAGCGGCAGAAGTCTTTAGGCTGGAGAGGAAATGTAACCTAGGGCACCAGCTAATGAAGAGGTGAAAGCAGTGTAGGAAAATGATGTGGAAGCTGAGCTGGGCAGATCTGAAGGGAGAAGTCAATGAAAGGGGCCCGTGGTCACCAGGGGGAAGGAAAGGAACTGTAAACACTGTACAAAGCACTGTAACCATCTGATTTTTGTCAGAGTGTGGAAGCAACGTGATTGCTTTACTAACAGGATGGAGCCAGCTTTGCAAAGCAGCTTCCCATGTGGATGCTGAGAGTTGGAAACATGTAGCATAAATTGACAAAAGGTTCCGAGTTTGGGTGTTGTTTGTTTTTCAAGGGGAGGAAAAAGGAAAAGAAAGTGCTAAATTATATTGCAGTGAGAACAAGCACCCAGTCCTTCTGGGAAATCTTCAGGATGGCAGCCAAGCGCTGCCTCATCTTGCTGTATGTGCAAGCTGCTCTGCTCATCCACTGGATTTCAGATGTAACTTGGATTAATATAGCTGGGGGGTGGCGGAGGGGTGCTTGACTGCCTCAAGCTAAGCAAAGCTATGAAAGTCTGAGGCCCAGGAGCTCACATTTTCTGTTGTCTCTTGTGGTTTAGTGGAGGTGTACAACTGTGTGACTGGGAGTGCTGACTGTTCTCAGTGCCTGGGGAGGGAGGACCTGGGGCACCGCTGTGTCTGGAGTGAGAGCAGCTCCAGCTGCAGGCTGCACAGCGAGCACCCCCAGATCTCAGATGTCTGTCCAGCTCCGGAGATTAAGAAGGTAAGACCCGAATGCAATGTGGAGGGCGTGCATGGCACGGCAGGCAGTGCGGAGGGCTGAAACTGGCTGCACAGTCCCCAGCTGGGGGCAAGGATGAACCGCGCTTTGTCCCTGGCCCAGGACAGGGTCAAGACCAGTGCTGAATTATTCACTGACTTTCTGTGCTGTTGAGTCACCTGATGCCAAGGACATCTTGCTAGTGACAAGATCCAGTCTGCATCGTGTTAGTGGGAAAAACAACGCCAGCACAATCAAAATGTCCCAGAGTTCCTGGGATTGGTAAAAGCGAGAAAGATTTGTAGGGTTGGCTGAAGGATTCTTATCAGCAATAGCGTTTAATGGAGCATAGCTGAAATGTGAATGTGAGCCCTATCTCCAGGCACATGTGCTCTGCAGTTCTGCTGAGATTGAGAGTTGGCAGAGGGACTTTTGGCATTATGCATTTTGAAATGAGTTTTATTTAAATTGTAGTTGAATGAATGTTTGTTGGGGGCATTTGGATCTGGGGTTCTGCTTAGAGATATGGTATGAGCCAACAAATTTGTCCCTGACAAGTAGCAAAGAAAGCATATAAAGCAAATCTTAAAATGAGCTCCCTAGGAAAGGAGAAGCTGGAGAGACAAAACAGCTAATGTGAACATCAAAATCGTCAAGGATATGGGATTTCTGTTCTTAGGGAGGCGTGTAGCAATAGCTGCTCAAAATCTGGGTGCTGTAACACTGCATGGAGGGACTGCAGAATCCCCATTGCCTGCCTCTTCCCTCTCGTCACTGTGGGAGAGGGGTGCTCCCCCGTGAGCCTGTCCTTCCCCAGCACACATCAAGTGTTATCAGCACCTTGCCAGAAAATAATGGAAGGAAACCACAGTTCAGGTCACAGAGCGTCACAGGACTCTGTCGCTATTTCCTTAGCAAACAGTAGCTGGTAAATCCAAATCCTCCAGAGTCACGCGAGCAAACAAACGCTCACAGGGCCCTCCTGGAGGGGAGAGCAATGCAGCAGGCGAAGAAGGGCACTGAGCCTGGTGGTGGGTCCTGACCAGCCCTGGCTGGCTTGGCCAGCTGGTGCCACCAGGCGCGTTGCGCTGGCTTTGTGTGCCATTGCCTTTGCAAAGGGAAAAGAGCCATTTCTGAACTGGAGGGATTTGTCTCACCCGCTGAATAATGCAGTCACACTGGCCCGGGATGCCCCTTGCGCGCTGGAACGGCATCATGCCCAGCACCCTGTCCCCTCACAGCGGTGGGGTCAGCAGCTGCCAGGTGAAAAACAAGTGGCGTAGGAGATGGATGGGGAGCAGCCTTCTCCTCCCGCAGCACCTGACTCGTCCTGCGCCCTGGGGTGCTGCGGTACTGGTGTCTTGGCCACGCTCCATGCATCAGGGCACTTTTTGTCTTGTTTTTGTCCTGAAAGGCCCCACTGTATTCAGGACAGCCCTTAAAAATGTGGTAGGACTCTCTCTTCCCAGCACACTGGCATCCTCTGGGTTTCCAAGTCTCCGGGTTTGTCTCTGCCCCAACTCCATTCGAAGCTGTGGTGTGGAAGGAGCGATGTTTCACCCCAGATGTGTTTGCAGCTGGGGTAATCCCTGACCAAACCCCAGTACCAAACCCAGTGATGACTTCTTGTTTGCAAAGCTGCAGCAAGGGGAGTGTGGCAGTGGGCCCGCTGTGGGGGGAGCAGAAGCATGAGGAGCAATTCTGTCTTCTTCATGGGGGACCGAGTGGGATGTGGACACAGGCACAGGCTCAGGGATGAAGGCAAGAAGCTTCCTGGTGGTTCTCCTCCAACCTTTCCCTTGGTGCCGCAGATCGAGCCGCTGCGCGGGCCGCTGGAGGGGGGCACCCTGCTGACCATCCGTGGGAGGAACCTGGGCCGCCGTTTCAGCGATGTCCTTGGCGCCGTCAGGATAGGCAGCGTGCAGTGCGTGCCACTGCCGGACAGATACGTCGTCTCTGAGGCGTGAGTGTCGGGAGAGCTGGGGAGGAGGTCCCTGTTCCCTTCGTGTCCCCTGCCCGTCCCTGTCCCTCCCTGTCCCCATCGCTCGCCCCGTTCCCACCCGCTGGCCTCGGGCTGCCTGGCGCATTGGGCCCCCGGGCAAGAGCAGGGCGGTGACCTGGCCCAGGTGGGGCGCGGGTGCCTTCCGCAGGCATGGGGCAGCTGATGCTGCCCGGCCCACCCCTGCAGCAGGCGCCGGCTAGAGCCGGGAGGACAAGGAGGCCGTGGGCTCTGCCCCTCTGCTCTGGTGGGGCGGCACGACCGCCAACCTCCCCTTTCCTGTCCACAGGATTGTGTGCCAGACCGGAGAGGCTCAGGAGGTGTTCTCTGATGTGGTGACAGTTAACGTGAGCCGGGAAGGGAAGTCCAGGGAGCGGTACTCTTACGTGGTGAGTAGCTGCCTCCTGGATGTTTCTTTGGTGATTCTCACGCTGACATTCCCTGCACCCTTTAAAACAAGCCTGCAGCCCCCCGTGCCCCTAGCTGGCTTGGAAAGAGGATCTATGACAAAAAGCGTCAGGGTCCTTGAGGAGCAGCTGACATGATTCCTCACCTGTGGTTACCTGAGCAAGGTCTGGCAAATCCGGGCTTGAGTGCGAGGGGCAGGACTGCAGCCAAGGTGTCGTCACACACAACCTCGCTCCCAGTCTCAGCTCCTGCAGTGGTTTATCGCTTATCCTGGCTGTATCATCATTTCTCTCTCCTGCTATAAAAAGGAGCTCATTTTTCTTCCTCCTCTTTTGCTAAAGTGCTGTTACAACCTGTGAGATTTTTTGAACCTTGCAAAGTCTTTTTGTGCTATGTAAGCTGTGTACCATGGACTCACATTATTTAGAACTGATACTCTTTGCTGCAGAGATTGTCTTAGTTTTTGCATGAGAATAATGTGCAGGGATTAGACTTGAGCTAACCCTGTGCCATTATATAAAGAAAAGCCCTTTATAGCTTTGTACTGTACTGTCTCACAAAGTTAACTTTCATCTCTATAAACCTGAAAGAAATCCATGCAGCTCTTCTCTTTCCTACAAGCACCCTCGTCTCTGGCTAGACGCTATTCACGGGCAACCCCATGTGTCCAGGGCAAACACAACAGGATGGGTGCCAAGGGCATGCTGTTTACTCGGAGCCTTTGTGCTTGTGCTGGAGAAGAATAGACTGTGCTGCAGTCTAGTGGCTTGAAAGAAGACTTGAGCCCCAGGAAACGACATTTGATTCCTGGTAGCCATTGTGAGGAATTTAGGGCAGGATCTTGGAGTGTAATCCCCCACCCTGTAACTGATCACGTGTTAGGTATTTAGTTCAGAGAGGTTTGCACAGAGTGCAGCCAGCGCAGGCACAGCACATCCCGGCGCCCCGTAGCAGAGCCAGACCTGGCAGCGCATGAGGAGGGGAGCGGTGAGGCGAGGGCACTGCCAGGCTTGCCTCAGCGGTAGTTCCCAGGAGGACATTTGCTCTGGGACCCATTCCCATCATTTCCAGGCATCCGTGTTCACATCCGAAACGTCTTGGAGGTCCAGCAGTCTGGAGTGGAGCAAGGTACAGCTGGGGTACGACCCAGTAACGGACCTTGGGTTTGGGATTTCTGGTGCATTGCCATCAGGATGTGTGTGCTGTCTCGGCCACATCGCCCACTGCCGGGCCAGTTGTCTTCTTGACAAAGAGGAGAAGGGCCCGAAGAGTGGGAAAGGGCTGGGCAGCTTCTTCACCAGCTTTCGGTGTGCAAGGAAAAGCCCTCTCAGGAAACACCTGTAAAAGCACCAGCACTAAACAAAGCAAGACGAGCAAAAGCCAGTCGCTGAACTCAGACTGGGTCCGTGACAGCTCTGTGCTGGCAGCTCCTGAGCAGTTTTATGGCAAAGGCTGTCCTCCCAGGAGCAGGAGAGGAGCTGTTTTCTGCTTGGGTGGCACAGCAGAAAGCTGTCTTGTGCCTATCTCAGCAAAGCTTGGAGAAGAGATGAGACAGTGCCCTGCTCTGTGCATATGCATGTCAGGGAGTGAAGCTGCACGATGTGTAGCTGCTGCTGTGTTCCACACCAAAAGTGGCTTCTGCACCATTTGCAAACTAAGCAATGCCGTTTCATTTTCTTGATTCTCCTCTCACATACAATGGCATGAAGATGGACTACACCATTCAAGGCTGGTCTCAGTGAGACCTGAGCTTGAGCTTGATAGCAGTTTACCTGAAAAAGACTAAAAGACTTTTAGAACTGCCCTTCCAAAGAAAGTGCTTTGTAAAATACCAAATATTGTTTGTGTGCTACATCTTTCAAAGCCCCTGTTAGACGTATCTAGAAGAGACAGTGTTCAGCTGTAATTCTGCTGAGGAGGAGGGAGAAACGTGATTGAAAGAGTTCTCCAGGACATTATATCAGGCTATGGATGAGCTGAATTTGCCAAATGAGCTGAATTTGCAAAAGTTGCGATGGCGGCAATCAGTGCTGGCAATGCACTGAGAGCAGTAACCACTGGCTCTTGCTGAGGGGAAGAGCTGGAGGTCTTTGGGGAACATGAATAATCCTCTCTGATGCTGTTGTAACTGCAGATTTGAATGCATAGGTTAGGGGCCAAGGGCAGGAGGCAGCTGCCTGCAGACACGCAGAGAAATACAAATTAAGAAAATGAATCCTGTGGAAGTGGGTAATGGTCAGAAACAACAGAGGAAATGGCTGTAGAGAAATAAAGCAGTCTGAGAGTAGGACAAGGGCAAGGATAGCTATTAATAAGCATGTTTGTGTGGCTGGGATTGACAGGAAAGGGCATACCGCTTCATGCGGTATGAAGCAGCTTAGCCCATGTTCTTCAGTCTGCCTCGGTCAGTTTTGCTCTGCGGCTGCAGCGAGGGGCAGGCTGTGGCGGTGAGCAGGCTTCAGCTGTGCTCCCCAGCCCGGCAGATCTCATGCCTCCAGGGTTTGCAGTGTTTGACCGGGAATTACCAAGTGTCTTATGGAAGGGTCTTGAAATAATTATTTGCTCTGCCCTTGGTGTCCTATTCAAACTGGAGCAGGGAAGTTGCCCAGCAGACTCTCCTGGGGCGCTCTGCATAGCAGGCATGAGGGTTCAGCACTGCCTTAGTTATCAAAGCCTCAAGCTCATGAATCTCAGGAAGATTTCCAGGGGCTGCAAATGCAGATAACATACATTCTAATTTCTTCTGAAAATGGTGAGAGGCAAAGTAACTTCCCCCTTAGTTCCTGTCGCCTCAAGAGATTCAGATTTGAAGCTTCCTTAAGAAGGAGTTTGATCTTCAATTATCTAGACCCAGGTGGCTGTTCTCACAGATCTCAAGACCATCATCCAGCAGGGCTTTAGCATTACCTTCGCATTCAGGAAGAAAGGGATCTGGAAGGACAGAGGTGGTGGGAGCTGGAATGAATGAGAAATTTCCTTTTGTTGATGGACCTTGAGCTGTCGCCAGCTCTGGACCCTCCATTGGAAATCTCAAGGGACTGGTGGGATCCTGGGCTCCAGTTTGGACTTATGTCTCATTTATTGCCAGAATTTAGGGACTGCAGAGAGTCACAGAGGTTTTATATGATCTCACTCCTCAGCACTTGTACCTCTCTCCTTGTTCTGAAACCCTGCCAGCAAAAGCTTTTGTTGTGCTGCTGTTTCAGAGCCTCACAATACTGGATACTTAAATTTACTGAACCAATTCCCCCATGCAGTGTGGAGTATCCAAATGTGAATTTGCCAGGCTAGAAAACAGATTTCCCCTTTGTTTTTAGCTTCCCGTGGTGCAGTCCATAGCTCCCCTGAATGGCCCGAAGGCTGGAGGAACCAGAGTGACCATCAGAGGCAGCAGGCTGGATGTCGGCTCTGAGCTCCGTGTCCTTGTCAATACCTCCAAGCAGTGCACTGACCTCAGGTGGGACTGGGACTGGGGACTGGCACTGAACTAGTGACAAGAGCCAAAGCATTAGGAAGGATGATATTGTCCCCCAGGAGATCAGGAAGAGCTGGGGTTTGGGTGGGGGGCACCACTGCATGCTGCTGCTAGCCTTGGAGCTAGCGTAGCATCCCCACTGGCCCACTTAGCTGCTGCCTGCTCCATTTCCAGCACCCCATCAGCCTGGTATCCCCGGAGCGGAGAGGTAGTGAGGAGTGAGGCAGAGCTGCGGTGCAGGTGCCTGACACCGGGATGGGGCGAGTTTCTTTGGCAAAGTGATGGCGTTGGTGTTGCCGTGACATGGCGGCAGCAACCAGCAGCAAACGAAGTGCTTCTCATGCACCGTTCGCAGGACACTGCCAGGCCCCTTGGGTGGTCTGGGACCAGGACCAAAATCCTGGGAGCGAAGCAGACATGGGCTTCGTTCCCAGATCTGCTGGAGGCAGAAGGCACCTGCACGCCCAGGGTCCCACTCCTGCGGCAGCTCGCTGGTTGGAAGAAACCCCTCCTCCTGTACGTTCCCATCTCATCAGCGGAAAGAAGTAGGAGCCTGCTCTTTTCCTTTGGCTGTTTGGGAAATCAGTCTGGTAGCCTGGGATGGTATATGCTCACAATTGCTTGTTAGTAGGCAATGTAATTAATAGGTGATTGGCATGTGACTGGAAGCTCTTTCTTGCTTGTCTCTGCTGACCACCTCGCTTCCCGGGGGAGCTCAGGTCCACAGTACCTGGCTCCGGCCGCTCTGTCTGCTGTGGCTTTCTGCAGCTTACCCTGCCTTTCCCTGCGCAGCCGCAACGACAGCACCATCACCTGCACCATGCCATCCGCGGAGCTCACCACGGCCGTGCGAGTCTGTGTCCAGTTCGAGAACAAGTCTTGTGCCAGCTACAACATCACATTCAAGTATGAGAAGAACCCGATTATATCGGACATCAACCCCAAAAAGAGCCAGATCAGGTGAGATCCCTCCCCCAGCAGAGACAGACAAATCTGCCAGGATTTGCGGCCTTTGTTGAGATCAGCGTCTTAATTTTTGCTGGATGCAAAAGTGAACAATGCTCTTCCATCAAAGCGCAGAGCTAATTGGAGTATCCTGGTGTAGCCCACTGCAGGCAACGTGAGCTCGCCCTGTCTGTGCTTAAAGCCATCCAGACGCAGAGTAGATCCTAAGCAAACCCCATGTCAAGGAGCCCCAGGAGTCGCTGAAGCACAGCCAGGAGGGAGCGTATGGTATCGGGGCCCTGTGCCACACTGTTGTAACATCATGACTTCCATTTCAGAGCTGGCACGTGTCTGCATCTGCCTGCAAAAGAGAGGGTCAGCTCCAGGCTGGAGGGAGAGGGTCCTGCAGGGAGAAAGGGGCTTTCTCAGCCCTGGGGTTTGACACATTGCCTTGCAGACTGGTACAAAAGGGGCACTGCAGAGTGCTCTCAGGGTGCTTCGGGGTACCCCAGCACTGGAGCAGAAGAGGTCTCACACACCAGGACTGTCCGTAGCTCATTTCAGTGCATTTAAGACATGGAAAAAAGTCAGCCTTGGTAACTGTACTGTGTACACCTGGTGGGTGCTTTAGGGAGGTTCAGGTGGGGGTGTCTATGAGACCCTGAGGATTTTTCTTGGCAGTAAAACTGCTGGAGGATAAGCTGACATTTGTAATTTTGGATTTCAGCTTTCCCTGAGGTCACAGTATTTCATTTTTAAAGCGTGTTGCTTTTAATTTCATGTCTCTCCGTGGAGCTCTCAGGCTCCTGTTCCATTGGATACCATGGTGAAATCCCACCTTCCTCGGCTGTGAGGCCTGGAAAACCCGGGGCTGACCAAGAAATCTGAGAGTCCAGCGCCTGTGCCTGCAGGACCACGCTGAAAGCAGCACACTTGGGCACGAGCCCGCAGCAGGCTCTGCTGGTCTGATCCCCTTGGAGCAAAGCCGTGTCTCAGCATTCCCAAGCGCAGCGCCAAAGAGGCAGGCTGTGGGAAAGTTAATGATAAGGCACAGCAGTGACTCAGCCAACCTCAGCTCTTAGCAGGCTTGCGAACTATGCTGAGTGGCAAGAGTGGTATCTAAACACAGAGACAGTGGAAGAATGTCACTGCCCATGTTCACAAGGGAAACCACCAGGGTATTTCTCCGTCACCTTAGTCTGCTTTCTTAGTATTTACAGCAGTTTCCAAATTTCAGACCATTGACAACATGATAGCAGTCTCTCTCTTCAGACTGCTTGGTGGCTCATGTAGCCTGACTGCTCCGGTGCGTTGCTGGGCTGTTGACCATGAGGGTTCAATAACTTGTGTAAAAATTTAGCTGGATCTGATTTATCTTACCATATTGCTAAAATAATCTGTGTAAGCAAAGTTTAAAATAAAACAGAAGTTGTAAACTAGTCTGCAGATGTGACAGGCTCTTAGTTAGAAACTTGGATCGTAACTACATGGTAATACCTACAGCGTTGTAAAAGATTTCGGACAAGCTGACTTGCAGGGCCTTGGACCCAAAGTCACTGTGTCTGGAGCGGTCTTAAGATAATAGGATTTGTAAGTCCTGACTGTTCCTGACAGATACTCCAAACAGATCAAATGTGATATGGAGGAAAGGGAAGGTAAACCCAGGATATAGCTTCTACTGTCCAGAGCAGACAAGCAGTGCTGGTTCTCCACCCCTTGCTCTGCCTAGCAGCCTTGTGTGCATCAGGGCCCTCATTACCATCATTAATTGACTGCACATTGAGAGGCCCGTGTTTCGCATCCCCCAGGCAGCAGATCCAAAACACAAAACAACTTTCACATTTTGATCTAAATCAGAAGTGTCTGGGAGATGCAGGATCCCTGTCAGCCTTAAAGGGGTCTCTTCCCTCTCCAAGACACAGTTCTCTGCAGGTCGCTGCAGGGTAGGGACAGGGAATATCTCCTGGCTTTTGCTTTGAGGGGTTGGAGGTTAACCTCTTACACCGCTGGTGGCCTGGGCAACCTGCTGCATACCCCTGGCATGCAGAGGCAGGCTGCTCCTCTGGGGGGTGGGAGCAGGGGGACAGTTTTCTGCTGCTGGAAGAGCTCCCTCCTTTCCACCACAGCAGCTGCTGCTCCTCTTTCCTTCCCTGATATCTTGGTAGCAAGTGTGAGTGCTTGCTGCAAGTAGGAGGAAGACTTTGGCTGTTGGGTTACATTTTCTGCTCAAGCAGCTGGGAAAAGTTCCTGGGAAAATGACAGCAGGCAACACCCAGCCATTGCACCTCGCTGCTCTGTGTTGTCCTCTGCAATCACCCTCTCTTTCTTCCCTTCTCCTTGAAGCGGGGGCAGGATCATCATCCTGGAAGGAAGAGGCTTTGAGCTGGTCCAGAATGTGTCCATGGTGGTCCGTGGCATCGGCAGAGAGCAAACGGTGGGTGTCCCTGCTGGGTATCACCTGGTAACTGGGAGCAGGGCTGCATGCCTGGTGCCTGAAGACGTTTGGGGTGTGAAGCTGAGGCCTTTGCCTGTGCTACAGGTTGAGCTGGGAGCAAGGCTGGGTGGGAGCACTCAGGATGTCGGTTTTTTGATGTGCATGCTCTCTCCGGCTTTCAGAGCTGTAAGGTTCACACCGACACTGTGATCACCTGCCCCTCTCCAGCTGCCTCCAACATCACTGCGGGGAGCAAGCCTGCACCTGTTGATTTCTACCTCAACGGTCGCCTCTATGCAGACGACCGTCCGGCTCTGGATGAGGAGATGTACCCTGAGGAGGCCTTGCACATCAGCAAGTTCAGCCTGGAGTACTATGCTGACCCCCAGTTCTTCACAGCCAAGAAGGAAAAGTGGATCAAGCACCATCCTGGCGAGCCCTTAACTCTGGTTATACATGTAAGAGAGTGGCATTTACAGCTCTGCTCCTTCAGGGGTGTTGCCTGCTCCCCACTGGGAAGCTCTTCAGTCCTAAGTGCCAGCACAGTGACTGTCCACAAACGCAGGAGAAAGAAGGGGGGCGGATGAGGACGGGAGAGGCAGGAGCCGTGCAGGAGCAGGCAGTTCTTGTTCAGCCTGCTGCACCTGCATCAATCTTCGCCAGGAGATGCAGCCTGACCTGAGGTTGCCCTCTGAGGCATGACGACAGAGAGCTGCGTTTGAAGGATGTAATAGCAAGAAGCTAAATAAAATACTGGACGTATGAAAAAGAATGATAATGCACTGGCCTGAAATCAGGCAGGTACTCCAGAAGGTCCTGACAATAGATATTTATTCTTGCAGAAACAGGTCATGCATTCTTCTCTTTTGGCTACTGAATTCAGCTCAGTTAACAAGGAAGTCGGGGTACAGCAATTGAGTGGCTCGGACAATGTGTAATAGTAATTCAAAGGCCATTGTTCACTGCAGGATATCCTCACTGTTTGCAACGTGCTTCAGAAACGCACTCCCCCTTTCTCAGGCTCTGCAGACGCATCCCCTGGCTATCTATCTTCTCTGTTGTACGTCCTTCTCCCCTCCCAGGTGGGCGCTTAGATCCTTATCTGCGGTGCACAGCCAGAGCAGATCAAAAGCAGATTTTTCCAGGTTCCACGAGGGGCTTGCTCATCCCGTGCCCCATGCTGAGTGAGGAATGGGAAACAGGAAAATGGGGAATGGCCTGGTTCTGGGTTTCCTGTGGAGTGCTGGAAAAATGTCCTTGGTGAGGGAGAGTCCCCCCAGGTCTGAAAAACAGCAGGGAATACGGAAAGTAAAGCAGGAAAATCCGTTGCAATTCCGACTGCTACTGTAAAGACTGACATTCTGATTCTATTTCTGTCATTAGAAAGAGCCTGACAGCCTGGGCCTGGAAAGCAATGAGTACCAAGTGAAAATTGGCCTTATCTCGTGTGAGATCCAGATTGTTTCGGACAAAGTCATCCACTGTTCTGTCAATGAGTCACTGAGCACCTCGGAAAGACAGTTACCCGTGACGGTGAGTTCCAGGAGCCTCCAGGCTCTTGAGTGCGTGGGGCAGAAGGGGTCCCTGTTGCAAACCCTGTGTGCGAAGGAGTCAGCTGTGTGCACGGGCAGGACCTCCAGGCACACTCACAGGCAGCCTTGCAGAAAGCTGCACAGACAGAAGGGTGGACAAAGCACACTGCGCTTGCAGCTGTCCCCAGGGCGGCTCGTTGGTGGGATGCAGGCATAGTCAGTGCTAAGGCTGCCCTGAGTCATGGAGAGGGGCTGCCACGCTCTGAATCGTGGGGCACCGGCAGCTGCCTGCTGAGTTAACTGTGCTGTAAGCTGGCGGGGGGGAGATTTTGTCAGTTCTTGTAAGGCACTGTGAAATCCCAGGCATGTGATTTTTTGTCACTTGCAGTAATTTTCTTTCTGACCCTCATGAGATATGTTTGGGGATTTCCATACAGTTTTCAGTCAGCTGGCCTCTTACTGCCAGCAGAAGAGCTACAAGTGGACATGAGAATCCGACCCTTAGAAAGCACCAATAAGCCACTGGAGATGGGTCCCTGTGTGTGACCGGGGAGGGAAGAGGAGTACTCAGGGCTGGAAAGTTTCTTGTTGCTTCCCAGGGGCTGCCATTTTGTTGCTGCGAAGAGTTTGGTGTTCAGGGCTGTTGTTCATCTTTGCCTCTGCAAAATACTTTGTTACTGTCCTTTTTTCCACAGAGGGCTTGACTTACTGCTCTTCTCGCCCTCAGTTTCCCTCATGTCATATGCAGCCCATTGCCATGCAGGGGTGTGACTACGGCTCTTCGTATCTGGAGAGAAAATGCCTCCATCTCCATGGTCTGAGACCCTGCAGCCCCCCTCCCAGTCCGTGTGTTAACAGTGAATGGGTGGGAGCCTGCGGTGTGGGCAGGGAGGAGGAGGAAGGCTGTGAAGGGAGTTGAGGAGGCTGTGGACTTGCGCTGCCCAGAAGAAAGGCAGGAAGATGCACCACCAATTCACTGACAGGGTTGTCCAGTTTACTGGTTACAGTCTGTGGTATATGAAATTCTGTTGCAAACTGGAAACATGGAAATGCGGAAGTAGCAGAATTTCCCAAGTAATTTTAATGGAAATTTTAAATAGGGTAATTTTGGTTTTAGTGAGAACTGAGAAACAGGGAAATCCCTTTGGGGAAGAAAAGGAATTTATGAGTTTCCTAGTCTTGGTTTGACATAAAACATTCAGGGCAATGCCCTAGTAGGTCCCTAGGAAGCAGGAGAATGATACCCAGCCCTAAAGTATGACATAGCTATTAAGAGCGTACCAGCAGGGAGAGTGCAGCTAAATAATCAACTTGTATTCATGTCTGTGTGCACTTATTAAACGTTCATACGTGGTTTGAGTTATCGCCTGCTGGCCATTTCATAGGCAACAGCTGCCTTTCTAACATACTTGTAATAGCTTTGGTAACATGGGGCCAGACTTGCGCAGTGGTCCTTATCTGATCTGCATCAAGGACAGCTATCGGGGGCTGCAGAAGCCTCACCTGCTGATGCAAATTCTCTCTTCTGGCGAGCTGAGATGCCTGTTGTTGTGACTGCCCAGTTTGTTCTTGTTTAGATGGTAGAGCTCACATCTGCAGTGATCAGAGCACAGGAAAACAGCCCTTTAAAACGTGTCCCACTGTTGATCTTAATTCTGACCGTGATTTTGGGTATGCCTGTTCTGTGAAGGTGTTCTCGGGCCAGGTCCATGTTAGCAAGTCGCACAGGGCAGCAGGAGCTGTCTGCAGAGAGAAGGAGACGGTGATGAAGACGGGGCTCCTGAGCTTCCCTGTGTTTTGGGGGTCACTTTCGAGTAGCTCTTTTGGGAGTGCCTTAGGTGAGCTGAAGCTTGATTTTGGTCTAGTTTAGTCCCAAGGGGATCCCATTCACACCCTGGGAGGCTGCAAGACGGCTCCATCCCGTAAGCCGGAGTGCGGTTCCCAGTGACCCCCGAGGCAGCCCCGTGACCCAGGAGTCCTGCCCAGCCCCAACAGCTCTTCCCGGGAGTGGGGTGTCCTCCAGCCCCGGCCCCTTCTGCCCCCCCCCACGTGCTGGTGACAGGAAATGTTGCCATTTAACCTGCAGCCTAATTAATTCCCCTTACAAAAGATTGTATTGAGTAGACCTGTCCAAATAAACAAGAGAAGCTTGCTGAGGCCTTCAAACCCATTTTTGTTCATGATCAAACTGTTTAAACACTGAATTAAACAGCAAGCATGGGATTTCTCCTCTGGAAAATGCAAAAGGTTGAGTTGGTGGGAAAAAAAAAGACTCAAAACGCATCGAGGACTTTGCAGCATTTCAGACCACAGAGGTGGAAATCTTGAGGCTAGGCAGGGTGCTCTGCAGACAGTCAAATGAACCTCCGCAGATGCTTGTGCAGCGCTTGTGGCTCCCTGTCTCCATCCAGCATCTCGGCTCCCAGCCAGCATGCACCGGGTAGGAGACTGAAGCTCTTAGTGTTGGACACTGCCCAGAGGCAGCACCCCAGAAACTGTCAGCGCCAGAGTCTGTCTGAGGGCTGGTACAAGGGCACACTGGGGCTTGGAGCCACAGGAGCCTGGCCATGTGGTCCAGCACTGATGGTCGGAGGTGCTGAAGGTTTTCCTGACCCCGGGTGACGGCAACCGGCGTTGCCCATGGCAGGGCAGTCCTTCCTCTCTTGCCTGTGGAGGGAGCAGTGCAGGGGCAGACCTCCAGGCCTGTCCGGATGCCTTCAGCTGGCAGCATCAGTGCCCTCACCAGCGCTCCTGAGAGCAAGGGCTTGGATTTCCCGGCAGGCATTAAGCTGTGTGCTACGCTGTGTTTGATGCATGGACATGGTGGGAAGGCCCTGCTTGTGGCACTACTTTGGCCCAGCTGCTGAGAGCTGGCTGTAATTTAACCACAGTGTGCAACTTTCCCGGAGATGCTCCGTGACACAGATGTAATCATAAGATTATTCCATCTCTTCCCTACCTCGTTTCAGTTTTTTTGCTCAAGTTTCTCTCGCTTCTCATTCCTTGAGAGAAGTGAAACTCACATTTCCAGAAGTGAAAGACTTGGCATGGTCACGAGTTTGCCTTATCAGATGATGCTGTTGAACCCTTTCATCCTAGGGGCCTAGAGAGCTGTTTATAAACAGCGCTGAGTAAACCTGCCAGCCTGCCTGTGATGTGTGTCGGCCTCTTCCCTTCTGGTGATCAGGATACCTAAGGACTGAGCTCAAGTGGTTTGTGCTTGGTGTCACAAGAAGTACAGGTTGGGAGCAGAGCCAGCACCTCCTGACACCCAGTCCACTGCTTTAGCCCCAAGATCATTACTCGTCTCTGGTCTCATTATTATTTATTTTTATTCCCTTACTTTATTTGTATTTCAAAGACTTTAAAGTTTCTTTACCCTCCTTCTCCTGAGTGGCAGCAGTTCTGCTTTTGGAGGAGAAAGGAGAGTGCAGCTGGGATTCAAAGGTCATTCAGAGGCATAACAAAGTCGGATGATTAGTGGAAGTGGTTTTCTAGTAAAAGTAGTACAGGCAGTACTATATGGTACAGTGAGCTCTCTAAGAAAGGGTTGTCTCATGCTCTGAGGTGGGTTCGGTGTGGCCGTGACGTGGGCTGGAGCCTGCGACTCTGCCACCGAAGCCCTGTGGTGGCCCTAGGATGGGCACCATTGAGGTACCGCAGCCTGCTGTGAGCTGGCCTCAGCTTTCTGCCAGAGCATGCAGGAAGGGAATTGGGCTCTTCTGAGGCACAAAGTCCCTGAGGTCCAGCAGTGAAAGGCATAGCCCAGCCTCCCCACAAAGCCTGGTGGGCTGAGCCAGTGTGGTCAGTACATCCTTGGGCAAAGGTCTGCTGAGCACTGCCCCGTGCTCCCTCCTTGCTCGACCTCTGAGCTGCTTGGCAACGTGCTGCTCAGCTCCTGCTTTTCCTCCCTCCTTCTCCCTCTCTAGATCCAAGTTGGAAAGTTCAACTACACAATTGCGATGCTGCACCTTGGGGGAGGAGAGACTGCAATCATCGTCTCCATTGTCATCTGCAGCATCTTGCTGGTCCTCTCTGTTGTAGGTAAGGGAACAGAACGATGAGTTTCCAGGCTGTGCCAAGGTTTTTTTCTCATTGCAGGTGGAGGGGTGAAGATGACTCACTCACACGTTAGGAAACCTCTGAGTGCTGCAGTTGTGCAGTATCTGAAACTGCTCTGGGTGCAGCAAGTAGCCACTTTTCTTTGTACGGGACCAAGCCAGTACCCAGGATCAAAGCTTCCTGCAGCATGGAGCATTTGCTGGCTGAATCCGTAGTTCAACTCTGTTACTTGAGCCTGTGATACTTATAAACTTACCCTTTTCCCCCAAACACTTAGTAGCTACTATAATACAATACAATAAAGAAGGGTGTAAGAAACTGGTCTTGGACTCTTACTGATTTAAACAGGGCTTACTCACAGGCATGACTGTCCCAGACCATCCCAAAGGTCCACCTAGCCCGAGGTCCTGTCATCAGTAACAGCCAGTGACAGGCACCTGGCAAAGAGTATGAAGAACAGAGCAAGCATCCTTAGCTGCAGATCTGGAGCAGACACAACAGTTTGCTAACCTCACTGGAAGCTGTGCAACACACCTGTGTCCTCTGGCTAGGGTATCTTCTCATCGCATGCCCAGAATGACTGTGCAGCAAGAAACCTGTCAGTTCACAGCAAATGAGGTGTTTCTAATAGGGATTTAATTTATTTTTGATAAAGGTTATAATGCACACTATTTATTAAATGCACCACCCTTCATCAGAAACATATTTCTGGAGGCATGGAAAGACTGTCAGACATGAACACTGTAATACAGGTGGTAATCGTCTTTAAATCTGTATTCATTAATCAGCTGGAATACATTAATATACAGTTAAGCTGAATATAGACAGCCCAGACCTAAATTGAAGATGACAGTTACAGCATGATCATTAAATTCCAGCTGGTTTTACTTATTTACAGATGATCGACAACTGCCTGATCAGATACCAGTCTTGTTGTAGGTGTTAAACCAACACCGAGTTTAGCTTTCTGCACCCGTGTCAGCAGAGGACTGCTCTGATCCCAGCTGCAGCTGCTCCTAAGCCCTAGTCCCAATGGCTTGTTCCCTTCCTCTTTTCCAGCTCTCTTTGTGTTTTGCACAAAGAGCCGCAGAGCAGAGCGCTACTGGCAGAAAACCCTGCTCCAGATGGAGGAGATGGAGTCGCAGATCCGGGAGGAAATCCGCAAAGGTAAGTCGCTGTGCTGGGCATCAAGGAGGAGCCAGGACTAGGAGGGAGATGCTGGAATAGCAGGGTTGAAGCCGTTCATCTTCTACTCTGTAGAAGTTTATAGAATTATTTATAGGAGAATTTCTGTCATCACCTTTGAGCTTCGGCAGGGTTTGTGAATGAGGCTCAGTGGCTAGAAGTGCGGCTCTGCTACTGTCTTGCTGCCTGACTTGCTGCCTGACTTGCTGCCTGACTTGGGCGAGCCACTGATCTTCAGTGCCACTGGTTTCCCTGTCTCGGGGTTAATGGCCCTTGGCCATGTCAGAGGGTTGCGTGAAGGCCACACTAATCTTTAGTGTGCTTTAGGATTGGGTGCAACAAAAATTGCAGCACACTCCTGCTAGAGCAATGGGAGAAGCAATCCAAGCGTCTGCATCTGCCGTCCCCGTGGTACGTGACTCTGCAGCATAGGCTGAGGTCCTCCTCCTGCAGAACGAGACTGGGGGCTGCTCTCCTGGAGGCAGGGGAAATGTTCTCTCTGCCAGTGCTGCGGGACGTGATGTATAGTGCTGATGGTTACACCCTGATGGTAATCTGCTGCTCTTCGAGAAACCCTGCTTCAGCCCACTTGAGGGAAAGGCTCGAGGAGGCAGAGATGAGACATGCCATGTTTTTCAGTGCCAGCCTGCTTACTGTCTCAGCTGGTAGAGTATCGGAGCTTTTACCATCTGTGGGTCTCTTTGTGTAAGGTTTTGCGGAACTGCAGACAGACATGACAGACCTGACCAAGGAGTTAAACCGCAGCCAGGGGATCCCATTCCTGGAGTACAAGCACTTTGTCACCCGGACGTTCTTCCCCAAAGTAAGGCAATACCGCGTTTCATGGGCATCTAATCGCTCCCAGTTCCTTCCTAACCAGATCAGGGCTCTGCTTTCCCTCTGCTAAAGGGTTATTACAGTGTAACAAAATCATTCCACTGTTATATGTTTAGTTGTCACATATTTCAGCCTCAATTATCGTCAAAAGTGGAGCCGCAGCTCCTGGGGTGTGAAGTAAGGTCGGGCTTGCTTGCACACAATAGGAGCCCGGCGGCAGCACCATCCTGGGAGTTGCTCTGGCTCGCCCGTTTGATGCCGTTGGACACCCTCTTCTGAAAGCGCTCTTTCACATGAGCAGAAAGTGCTGGGGACTCCCCCTTCTCCCCAGGGGCTCCAATGTCACCCCACTCTGTTTGGCAGGGGCTGAGGCTGAAGGGTGGCTGAAGGGCATATCTGCCATCGGCATTCAGGGAGAGGAGGCTTTTTGTTCCATGCAGCGTGCCACTGAGCATCCCCAGCTGCTCTGTCGGTCCTCAGGAGCTTGTTAGATGTCTCTGTCTCCCCCTTTCTCTCCTCTCTGTCAAAGGCTGGGCACGTGGTGCTCCCAGTAAGACACCCCTTGAGCGCCCAGTCCCAGTCTGTCTACCCAGAGTCCTCCTCCAGGGCCGCACCAGACACGCCGGTGCCGTAATTCCCGTCACCAGCTGCTCCGCTGTGTCGCTGTGCGCCCTTAACAGCAGCTGTATTTCACCCCTGAGGCAGTTGCATTTCAGTGGTGAGGAGTGAGATGATGATTTATGACTGCAGAGTGTTTCATTAGTAGTTATTACTCAGGTTTTTAAGTTATCCAATCTCTATGTATCTGCACACTAGAGTCTTTAAGAATCAGGCTGCTATATGAATATTAGAGATTTAAACATTTTTCCCATCTGTTTCAAAAGTTACATATGTTAAAACACCCAGTACTCCTCTATTTTGACTTAGTCTTCTATAATGCTTTCTCTTCTGGGATTTTTCTAGCTGTCAAATTAGTCTATTTGCAGTCTCCCTACCCTAACAGCCTCGTGTCTGCGCAGACATCTGCCTCCCCCCATTCTTGTGGTGTTTGCTCATTCGAGAGACTCTTGCAAAGTGTTTAAAGGCTTCGTAAACCATACCAATGCATTTCTTCATAATGGGTGGTCTTCAGTTCCGATGACATGTCTCTCCATCTTGTTCTCTTGCGGTGCACGGCAAACGAGGAGGTCCCCAGCCGGGTGCAGCCACCCTCCCCTAACACTGTGCTTGGTTGCAGTGTTCCTCGCTCTATGAGGAGTGCTACATCCTCCCGTCCCAGCAGCTCAGCTCCCAGGTGGGCTCCCAGGTCCAAGAAACCCATCCTCTCCTGGTGGGGGAATGGAAAGTGAGTAACACTTTAGTAGCACTAACAAAACAAATGCTCTTGAGTGGTTGCTAACCATACTTGTGTGTGTTGACAATGCCATGCGTTTTCTTGTGGTGCGTGGGGGATGCTTGATCACTCAAAACAATTAACACATACCAGCATCGGATCAGCTTTGGCTGATCGGAGAAGGCAGACCTGTGGATCTGCTGTCACACGAAGGAGCTCTGTCCCGAGATTGTCCCCGGCTCTGGTTTGCACTTGCTCCAGTTTGCCAACGTCCATCTCGTAGCAGGGAGCCCAAAACTGGCCACGTACTCCAGGTAGCCTCACAAGTGGTTAACAGAGAGGAATGGCCACTGCCACTGCCCCGCTGGCTGAGCTGCTTCTGATACAGCCCTGGATGCAGTCATGCCCTTGCCAGGAAAGCATGCTGCTGACTTGTGTCAAGCAGAGGGAGTAAGGGTTCTTCAGCTCAGTACCTCTGCGTTCAGCAGGGACATTCTTGCAGTCAGGAAGGATAAAAGCTGGAGGAAAACAGCAAGCAGGGTTTTTCTCACTCTGCTTTCTAAATTTTTCTTTAGATTCCTGAAAACTGCAGACCCAATATGGAAGAAGGAATCTCGCTGTTCTCCACCTTACTCAACAACAAGCACTTTCTCATTGTGTTTGTCCATGCTCTCGAGCAACAGAAGGACTTTGCTGTTAGAGACAGGTATGAGCTTCAGAACCAAAGACCTGGCAGCTGGAGGAGACTGATTTATTCCTAACCTGTAAGCAATCCAGCCCATGTCTGGAGCCGTGCATTTCAGTTGAAGGTTGAGTTACACTTGCCTCCCACTTTTCTATTAGAAACGGACGGCCATAAACCTCTGTTATCCTGAAGAGCACCAAAAGGTACAATGAGTGACTCACTCGTGAGTGTTTGTATCCCTGAACACTAGATTTACCAGTAAGAGGGTGTGATCTGACCCAAGGTCCTGCAGCACTGAAAGAGGATTTGAAGTTTTAACACCGTTGAGAAGGCTCATGAAAATTGTCTGAAATACTGCCTTTGTGTTTTGGAGTTTTTTTATGCCAGTTGGCAGTTCAGTCTTGTTGGATTGGTGCTTGAGTCATCACAATTCTGTGTTTCAGATGTAACCTGGCCTCTCTGCTTACTATTGCATTGCATGGGAAACTGGAGTATTACACCAGCATCATGAAGGACCTCTTGGTGGATCTAATAGATGCTTCAGCTTCCAAAAACCCCAAGCTGATGCTGAGGAGAACGGAATCCGTGGTGGAGAAGATGCTCACCAACTGGATGTCCATCTGCATGTACAGCTATCTCAGAGTAAGAGAACCAGATCACTGCTGTTGTGGGTGCGAGTTCAGCACTGTGTGCAGCGGTAATGAGGGATGCGTGGGACAGCTGAGGACCTAAATACCTGCCAGCATTGCCACTTGAACGGTCACTAACGGTTGACAAACTCCAGTATATTGAAAGGTTCGAGTGTGGAAAAGCAACCTTAAGTTCAGTTGCTTCTCCACTTCTGCCTGGGGATTTGGTGAGATCAGACTTCACGGCAGGCCTTTCCTAAGGCCAGAGCACAAACTAACGTTTTCACCATGCTTGAGAAGAGAGCCATAGGGGAGTTAAAAAACAATCAGAACGGCTTGAGGTTTTGGAAACCGTTCCAGTTATTTGTTGTTTTCTCTGACCAGCTCGTGCAGCCGTACTGATGGTTGCCAGCCAGTTCAGTGTTGTCTGTCTTGAGTGTGAGAGCCCCAGCTGTCAGGAGGGATGGTGGTGCTGGGGCAGGGGGCTGCTCCATGTTGATGCCCATTGGTATGTGGGGCTTCTCGCATGGGAGGCATCCTCGTGGTTCCACACTGGCCAGACAGATCTTAGCAGGAGAAGTGGGATGTCTGTCCCAGAAGCCTGACTGTCTTCCGAGGGTAACGAAAAGGAATATATTTGGCATCTCAGAGCACATCAGCAGTCCATCTGCTCGCTGCTTTATCTCCAACGTTTGCCAGTTCTGGTTGGAATTTCCCAGAAGAATTGAGCAATAACTTAATTGATTCCATGGCAGTTAATTGGAGGACACCCCATTATACCCACAGGGGAGAGCCTTGAAAAAGCCTTTGAAAAATCTCTTTTCCCAAAGTGTTTGCTATAGCCACAGAAGCAATGCTGTATTGTCCCCATACATATCATAATGTCTTCTGATCCCAGCTGATGATCACTTTTTGTCCTAAAGCCTGTGGTTTTGTAGTTCATAATCTTTCATTTTAGCTCGCATAATTAGCCAGTATAATGAAAGAAAAGTTACAGGAGCGAATGAGGATGGCTGTGTCGATGCAGCACGACTATCCAGCCTGTAAGAGCAGAAAACAGTGAATTAGTGAATTTATTTAATCTTCAGTTTTTGTGCCTGTAGTTAAACCATTGGAGAAAAAAAGTGCTGATCTCTCCTTTCAGAGAGTGGAGACCACATGTGAGGCATCTGATCCAACTCCAGTTTGTGCTAAAAATGGACATTGTGCAAGAAGGCTTTTTCGGGGGGGCAGGGGGGGAAGAGGAAAGAAAGTCGAGTCTTAATCACGCGGGCCTGAAGTCTTGGGAATGTTACATAGCTAATTAATGGTAAGGAGCTCCCGAGTGCCGGCACGCTGCCCTTCCCTGGGGCGCCTGGTAGGGAGGTGCCCATCACTGCAGGCTTGTCCAGGGTCTGTGGCAGGGCCGGTGGCCGTCCTGTGGCTGGGGCGGTGCAGACCATGCTGGTGCGAGCTGTGGGCTGGCTTTCCCTTGCCGTGCAGCCCTGGCCTGCCCCACGGAGGGAGGAGGAAGGACAGGGTACAGATGGGAGCGGGTCTGCAGGGGGTGGTGGCCCTTCGCAGAGCTGACAGGCCACCAGCTGAACCTGCATTTCCATCCGCCTGTGGATGGGTCCTCAGCAGGGGCTAATGTTGCACACTGGGTTTGCAGTCCCCTCCTTGCTTCACATGCTCAGCCTGAAGCCATAGCAGTGAAGACCATCGTGGCACCTTCTACCGCAGCCTATTTCCCATTTCTGAAAAGCAAACGGTTTCCATACTAAAGTGCAATAAAGAGATGATTTCCAAGAGACTTTCACATCACATGTGCTCCACAGTGAGGGTAGGGGACCTGATCAGAGGAGAAACCATGCTGCCTGCTGAAATACAGAGGAGGAAGAGAATTGATCAGACAGAAATGTCCAGAGAGGCCCTTTGACTGTCCCAGGCGGACACGAGCTCAGCTGTGCAAAGGGACGGGGGGTCTCAGTCCGGATCGGCAGAGCTGGGACCTTCCCCACTGCACAAATGAGCATGGAGCCACTGCAGTCAGACAGACGGCACCTCCTTACACACAGGCTGGTTTCAACTCAGGGCTGTGATTTAAAAACTAGCGATAGTCAAACGCCTCCCATGTGCCTTGCGTTCCTCTGGATCAAACTCCGTTGCCTTCAGAGCGGCATTTCTTGGTTAAAAAAAAAGGCTGCTCGCCTGCCTGTAGCACTGGTCTGTCAGACGTGTGACGATGGGTCTGGTTTTCATTCCTGAATTATCCCCATTAATCACACTGTCTATTCAAAACAGCTGCTGCAAAGGTCCCTGCCGTTGTGCAGTGGAAAAATTCCAAGTGCTTGTATTTTCCCTTGTAAGTCAAAGCTACATGCTCAAAACATTTGTTTCGTATTAATGCTCTGCCTAACAGTCCGTCCATTTGTGTTTTGGGGGAAAATGATTTGAAGGAGCTGTCTTCAACTGGGAAGGAGTTGCAGGCCACAGTCACTAGTGGTCTGAACATGTGGAGGGCACCTGAAGGCAATGGAGTCACCACTCTGACAGGGGGAGGTTTGACTTGGTGCATGCAGGAGAGATGATGAAGAACTAGCAGGAGGCTTGCTGCTTGGGACTGGATTCAGAGGAAACTTGCAGCATTTGCACAATCAGTGCAGACCTCTGTTTCTGCCAAACTGAGTGAGAATCGTAGATAAAATGGTCCATGTCTCTACTTTCTGCTATAGCTTTGGTGGAAAATGCTGGGAAAAAGGCCTTCCCCATGAGATATCTTGGTACCATTGTGCCTGGCTCCTAACAGGATCAGGGGACTGGGAGTTAAAGGAAAATTAAGGTCCTGGAATTCAGCTTTTAGGTCTGGGTCCAAGCTTCCCAAAGTTTTGCATGTGGGCTGGAGCTGAGGTTTGATTCTTCACAGAATGCAAATAGATAATCATCCCAAAATTAGCAGGTACTTGGGATAAGCAGCTGTTTTCTGTGCTTTTCCCACCCCAGCCTCACCAAGACGTTTTGGAAAGGCTGTAACGTGTTCCTGGGAGGACACCTCTAATGACTTGTCAGCCTTGTTAATAAGACAGCAACATGTGAATCCAGTCTGTGCTCTAAACTGTTTTTTTTCCCCCAAGCATATAAAAACCAAGCCCTCCCACGCTCATCGTGCATGAAACAGTTCAAGTAATGCCAGCCTGAACTGTGCTTTCCATTACTGCAAAGTTATTTCGGTGCCCTGGGTAGCTTTAAGAGCCCATAACAGTTCAGCCAAAAATGAAAATGAAGTCTCATTAAAATACATTCACAATAGGAGGAAAAAAGGCCGCTGTTTTCTGTGCTTTTCCCACCCCAGCCTCACCAAGACGTTTTGGAAAGGCTGTAACGTGTTCCTGGGAGGACATCTCTAAACACTTGTCAGCCTTGTTAATAAGACAGCAACATGTGAATCCAGTCTGTGCTAAACTGTTTTTTTTCCCCCAAGCATATAAAAACCAAGCCCTCCCACGCTCATCGTGCATGAAACAGTTCAAGTAATGCCAGCCTGAACTGTGCTTTCCATTACTGCAAAGTTATTTCGGTGCCCTGGGTAGCTTTAAGAGCCCATAACAGTTCAGCCAAAAATGAAAATGAAGTCTCATTAAAATACATTCACAATAGGAGGAAAAAAGGCCCCAGACTGTGTTTTTTTAAGTATTTTTTTGTCCTGAATCAGCACTGATCTCTTCTAGTTAAACTTCCTTTCTCCCAACTAGCCAAGTCCAAAGACAGTTTTGATTTGTTTCCAGATGAGTTTTCTGAACAATGCTTGAGGTTTCCAAGTTTGCCATTTTATCTCTAGTCCCTGCCTGCCAGCCCTTCTTTCCCCTCTTTGAAATTTGCTGTCTGATTAGCACTTTTGCAGATTTCCATAACATCCCACAGTTCCTGAGCCTGAAAGCCAAAAAGCCAAACAGAAATAGGATCTCGCCGGCGGAGCGGTGTCGTTATTTCCCGTGTGGCCAATCCTGGGGCTGATCCTGCTCATGCATGCTGCGGGGAGTCCAAAACGCCCGCTCCTCCGCTTCCCCAGGCTGCCCTTTCCAGTGCAGCTTTATGTGTGCGGGAAGGTGCCACACAGTCAGCCCCGACCCATGCAGCCTGTGCTGGTTTCAAGCCATAAAGAGGTCCTATATCAGCAGGAGTCACACTTTTTTGTTTTTGGAGGCAGCCACGTAGCCGTCGGCAGCCCCCTCATGTCTCTCTGTGGCCGGAGCCACGGCCAGGGCCAGAGCTTCCCATGGGGGGACAGGGCAGGGTCCAAAACCCGGTGCTGAATTTAGCCTTGGGTTTGTCCCCGCTGTGTGCTCATGCACATGCAACGTAAACGGAGTTCCTGTTCGTAGCAGGGCCATCATCAGGATTTGTCAGCACTTGTGTAGGGTCAGCTTGGCAGCGCTCCACAGTTCACGTCACTTTATGGGGAAAGCAGGTACTGCAGCCTGGGGATGTCTTGGTGTCAGTGTCATCCCCTTGCCTCTTATCTCACACTCCCGCCTTCGTCTCAGAAACTAACTCTTCTTCATGTCTTCTGATGCTTTCTCCACTTCGTTCACAATCCTCAACTTCTCTGCATCCCACGACTTCACATCTTTCTCTGCTTTCTGGAAGCCGTGCCTTCCTCCATTCCAGCACCGGCAGCTCTGCTGCTGAGCCCGTTTTATGCTGCGTGCTCAGAAGGAGCATTGCAGGGAGTCATTAAACCCCAGCAGAAGGCCCAAGGAGCTTCCCTGTGTTCATAAAAAAAGTTGCCCTCAGAAAATAAAGTGGGTGCACCATTGGCACAGATGGTGTGTGCCCACGTACAGCCCTGCTGTAGCGTCTTATCATCAACTGCAATGAATGCAGCCAAATCAAAACTGACGTCAAACTAATTGCTTTAGCAATTATAAGGCAATTAGAATAAAAGAATCACCAAGTCTTAATTAAGAAGCAGAGTGAACAGGATTTAGCAGCTCCTAGCTGAGAAATATCAAAACCATTTGATATCTGTTGTCTTGAGTAGGATTTCAGATGGCAGGAATGTTTGTGTGGGGTGTGTGTGATGCTCAGAAAGTACATAAATGTGCAATAATTTGCACTTGCCTCATTGGAAGGAAATTGCACATGAACATTAGGGAGAATGGGATGTACTCCAGTACTGAAAAGTTTCTTAAGAAAATAGCTTATGTTTTACTTGCACATCAGCGTAGCAGACAGAAGTGGATCAGAAATCTGGCATTAAACCATGTAGCTGAACCGCATCACAAATAGCTGGTCCCTGTTATGTTTTTTGTTTTCATTGCAGCAGTGTCACAATTCACCTCCCTCCCGTAAGACGAAGTTTGATGAATGTAAGGAGTTAAATGGTGTGTTTGCTTGCTGTCGCATGGGAACAGCTTGTTGACCCTGATCCTTTCTGTTTTGCTGTGATGAGGGCTGTGCTGTGGTATGAGAAGTATGAACACTAGTTCCCAGAGCCACAGGCACACGCAGTGGGCTCACTTCCATGGATTTCAATGGCAAACCAGGCAGTGCAAAGAGGGGTTCAGCTGATACCTTCATGAGAAAGCTGGGTGCCCAAATATCTCTGCAGACCTGGATTTTTGTGCACATCAGCCCTCTCCTTGTCCTGCTGAGTGCAGTACATTGTACAGTATGTGCTCTGTCAGATTGCAAGAAACATCTCTGTACTGGAGTATGCCAGATTCTTCCTGAAGTTCATGTGTAATTTCACATGTAAATTAATGCACATTTGTATTTTGCTGAGCATCGTGCATGCACGTACCCACTCAGCACAGCTACACATATGCCCCTACCTTCTGAGCAGTACCCGAGCACTCTGTCCGTGAGACAGCAAATGCTGGCACAGCCTGTTGGTGGCAATCCACAGCCCTACAGTACTTGCTGTAGAAGTTGGATGGCGCATGTTGGTGCTGACAATCACAGTTCACCCTCCCCAGAAATTGCCTGTGGCTGTTGTCGGTTGTTATGTCCTCTTTTTCGTCTGCGCTGTCACATTGCCACAAGTCTGAAAACTCCTGAGCAGCCTCAAGGAGATGCTGGTGGGCGATGGCACTGAGCACCTGCCAGGGGTTCGCAGCACCTGGCATGGACCAATCCTGCTTCCAGGTGCGCGGAGGCACACCAGGGTTTTCGCTTGCCTTCAGTGTCCATGCAGAGCCAGTCCCCCACACTGCTGGAAGGAATTACTGCCACCAGGTCCAGTTTGCTTACTTGGTCTTCTTTCCTTCCCCCAGGAGACCGTCGGAGAGCCCTTCTTTCTGTTGATCTGTGCGATCAAACAGCAAATTAACAAAGGGTCCATCGATGCCATCACGGGGAAAGCCAGGTACACCCTCAATGAGGAGTGGCTCCTGAGGGAGAACATCGAGGCAAAGCCGAGGGTGAGTACCTACACCCCGGGTGTCTGACAGACATGTACCTCGGCGGGGTGGTTGTGCAAGTGGCTGATTTGGTACCCGTGCAGGTGCAATAACCACGTAAATTATACACCTGCACAGGCACCTTGCCGCTGCCTAAGCACACGACTACAGAACAAGGCTCGTAATGACTGTTTGTTTTCTTGTCCATCCCTTGGTGGGTCACCTAAGTACCTCAGATTAGGGGTGGAGGGAGGTAAGAAAATTTGTTCTGTCATATTCAGAGAGTTAAAGCAACAGGTTTACCATTCCCGGCAAAAGAGCATCTTCACAAGCAGTGGGAAGGTGCTGGCTGCAAACCTGAGTCCCGGGGTGAGGGCTTTGCCCAGGCTGTTACAGGAGTGGTGCTGAAAAGCGGTTCTGCAAAATGCCTCCTGTGGGAACAGGGCAGATGAGGGCTGTGCGTGTGAAGGGCTCGGTTCCCTCCAGTGCCTGACACAGAATTCAGCAGACGCCTTTCCAGAGCCTGGGTCAAATCCTGCTTTCAATTACCTGGCATAAATCTGGAGCAGCTTCACTGAATTCAGTGGGTTACCCCAGATGTGCATCACCGTAACTCAGAGCAGGTTCAAGCTCCACATCCTCTGCAGATTCCTGTTACCAACTGACCTGTAAATTTACAGTGCAGACCAAGAGGGGTTAGCAGCAGGGCGCAAAGTATTAGCTTTCTCGGCAGAAATGGTAACTTCATAAGTCTGAGCAGGGGAAGCGTGGCTGCTTCCTACTTCGTTTGCAAGAAGAGAAACAAAAGTGAACAGGGTATGTTGGAGGAAGGAGAGCAATGCAGGGTTAGTGCTAACTCACAGGCAATCCCCCACGTTGCTGGTAACTGAACCTCTGCTTTAAAAAACACCTGCACAGTATACAATGTGAAAAAACATCTTCATTTAATGCTGTGGAAAAAATTGGACTTCATCTGTGCATTCACATTGTTCTCATAGTCAAGGATGCTAACTCTGTATTCTGATACTTAAAAGCAGTGTTTGCAAAGGAACCTCTAGGCTGTGAATATCCCAGCCGTAAATCTCACGTGTACCAGGTGTCCGTCTAAGAGGCAACTGTGCTTATGCACAGGCAATGCTCCTGGCATCTGCAGCTTCCTGCCCTGGGCTTGCCAGTCAGGCAGTGAGATGGCTTCAGGGTTGCATCCACCACTAAATGAAGGTGCAGTGTTGCCCTCAGGTTCGGGCACACCAAGGAGTGGAGGACTCAAGCAGAGGCAGAGCTGAGGCTGTCCCAGAGCAAAGCCCCCGGGCAGGAGGAAGACATCATGCTTGTAGCGTTTGGGTCTCCACAGCTTGCGAAAGAAGGAGGCACCTGGACTCTGCCTCTCCTCGCTTGACTGGTGTGGCAGCAGCTCCCAAAAGAGGAGTGGGTTTTTTTATAGGAAGAGTCACTCTAATTGCCCTGCAGCTTTCTGCTGTGACTGGAGCAGTATCTGGGCATCTCTGAGGTCTGAGCTGGTGTTGGTGGCAGCCTGCAGCCCCTTGCAGCTGCTTGTCCCGCTGTTCAGTACATTCTCAAGCAGGTTATTGGGTGGTGCTGGTGGTGGACTCCAGTGTTGCAGCAGACCCAGCCTGAGGCGTGCTTAAAGCTTATTTAAACAAAGGAGCTCGGCCCATTGCGTCAGGGAGAGGCTGAGCAATGAGCCTTGGCAGTCCCATTTGTCACCAGTCGGAGCCAAGAAGCTGAGGACATGACTGGTTACGGGGGCTGACCTTTCCTCCCACCCCTGAGGTGGTCTCTGCATGTCAGGGCTAAGGCCCATTAGCAAGGCAGCCGTGAAGGGAGGTTGCAGTGTTGTTCCCTGTGTCCTCCTGGCTCCATCAACAAACAGGGGCCTTCAGACTCCAGGGGCTATAAATCAGCGCCCTTCACTAGTGGTAAAGCCTAGATAACTGCCTTTGTTCAGCCTGATTTCCAGCAGTGCGGGGCCCAGAGCGCACCAGCGAGAGCTGTGCAGGCGCAGCAGCCTCCATGCATCATTGGAGCCAGCAGAGCTGGGCAGATCACCCCTAACCCAGCCTCTGCCCGCAGAACCTCAACGTCTCCTTCCAAGGCTGTGGGATGGACTCCCTGAGCGTCAGGGCCATGGACACAGACACACTCAGCCAAGTGAAGGAGAAGATTCTGGAGGCCTTCTGCAAGAACGTCCCCTACTCCCAGTGGCCAAGGGTGGAAGATGTCGACCTCGGTAAGGACCAGATGCATTGGACCACCCATTCCTTAAAACTAGATGAAGCACCTGATGTTGCATGGTAGCTCTTGGTGTCTTATCAGAGGGCAATGGGTGAAGCAGCATTGACAAGAGGGCAGACATCAAGGCAGCCTTTTCCTGAGGATGGTCTTCAGGAATGAGTGATGGGACCAGATCCTGGTGGGCAGGAGGGAGCCATGTAACTGGAAAGAAGCTTTAGGAAAGCCCAAGTTGAGCAGAGGGATGTTTGGACTTGCACCCTTTAAAGCCTATAGTCTTAACCCCAGAACAGGTACCCTCTAAAACAGTGCTGAGCCTGCACATGCCTCGTTAATACATGTCTCTCCATAAGCAGCTATAATTGAGCCCATGGACTCCTGTCCTGCCATAGATTCAGATCTGCCATTTATCTACCCAGTGGCCAACTTCTTATCCCAAAATTTAAGAAGGATCCAAGCCCCGTGCTGGCAAGAGAAGCCCATGTTGTCTGTGGTGCCTCCGTGCCATGCAGCGGGCCATGGAGACACACCCTACCTGGCAGCAGTCGCAAGGTGTGATGTTCAATGTAGTCAGTGCCAGAGCGAGTCTCCGTAGAAGAATGCCCTGGGCTGGAGCAGTGATGGGCCCCCACTCCTTTCAGCTGGCACATGTGGCATGTCCCCCGGTCACAGATACATGACCAGCTCTGCCCTGTGGGGAGCTGCCACCAACCTTCGGTGGCCACGTGCAGGCCAACACAGCATCTCACCTGCCTGGTGCTCCACAAGGCAGGTCCCACATGACCCTCAGGGGCAAGAGCGGGAGAGGGGAAGGGGGAGATGTGCTCCTCCCTGTCTCTCCGAGCAGAGCCTTTGTCACCTCTCCCAGCTCCATCCAAGTCTGCTCTAGTCTGGAAATCCCCACTCCAGGGGCTAACCCTGGAGGCCATTGCTAAACATCTGCTCTGGTTTCACAGAGCCCCGGAGGCCTTGGCAGCAGGGCTGTGCAGCCCCCCAGCGCTGCGTGGCTGGTCCCTGGACCCCCAGACCCTGCTGCACGTGCCTCCTTTGGGCTGGTGTCTCACTTCTCCCTTCTCTGTGTTCAGAGTGGTTTGCCACCAGCACTGACAGCTACATCCTCCGGGACCTTGATGACACCTCGGTGGTGGAGGATGGCAGGAAGAAACTCAACACATTAGCACACTACAAGGTAAACCTGCTAGTGCTGCAGGAAAGCTTTGCTTCCTTGGAGCCTGCCTGGCCTCAGGGGCGAGCTGCAGTTCCCCCTCCAAAAACAGGATTATCAGGAACAAGCAGGGAGGTTGCCATAGCTCCGTGAGAGCTTCCGGGGAATAGACATCTGCCCTGGCGAGAAGCTTGTTAATATTGCAACACACTGAAACTAATTAAACACTCGTCATGCAAAACAAGTTATTACTGACAACAGAAAGAGGAGGAAAAAAAGCTCCTATTCCCAACGGCCACCAGCTTGGCTGATTAGTATCACTCTGCTCTTGATCCGTGCTCCTGCTGAAATCACTGGCACAATTGTCACTGCCTGCCCTGAGAGCAGGGGCTAGGGATGCCATGAAGGAGTGGAGGCCAAAAGTGTGGGGAAATGTGGCAAAACAAATTGTTTTCTTGACCATTTTACCTTTTAAAATAAAATGAAACCAGAAATTCTTACATGATTTCCATATTCCCTGCTATGCCCGGGAGCATAATCCTCACTGGTCTGTAACACTTCATGGAAAATCAAAAACGGAGCTGAGTACTTATTAATATTACTATTTGTGTAACAGCCATGCTGTGGAGCCCCATTACTGGCACGGTGCCCTGCTGCACTGAGAGACGGAGCTGCAGCACAGAGATGTGGTACCTGCCCCACAGGTCCAGGCTGCAGCTGGGTTCCTTCTCCCCTCCTGGGCAAAGGCAAAACAGCACCTGCACAGCGTAACACTCTTTGCTCTTCAAATTACCTGGTGTCGACATCCAAAAATGTATCGTCTTGGATACATGTATTTGCCTGATTCCTGTCAGATTTGCATTTAAAAAACCCTTTCCATGTAGGGCAGTGCTGTTACTGCCCGTTTCCAAGCCGGGAAGCAGGGGCAGGGCAGGCGCGGAGGACGTTCATGGCAGAGCAGTGATTGCACCCGTGTCTCCCAGCTCCCGGGATCTCCCCGGGGCTGTCCCCAGCTCCGTGGGAGGCACCATTAAGGCCCCCTGTCATCAACATCTGCTCTTCCCTTCCTCTGCAGATCCCCGAAGGCGCATCATTGGCCATGAGTTTGTCGGACAAGAAAGACACCACGCTGAGCAGAGGTAATGTCTCACCTCTCTTCCCCTGTTGCTGGTGACTGGGCAGAAACACTTGTGTTTTTAGAGGGGTGTCTCTGGCCAGGGGTGCTGAGAGCCATCTACCAGCCCCCTTGCCTGGATGTTGAGGTGTGGTGTTAGCCTGTGCAGGGCTGGGTCTGGTGTTGCCAACACTCGTAGAGCACCCTTTTGCAGTGGCATGTTGGGCAGAGCTGGGCGTCGGTCGGGCCAGCTTTGTGCCTGGGAAGACACTGAGCATGGTCTGGGACTGCCACCGCCAAGCAAGCTGGCCAGCCAGCAGCCCAGGGCGTGCTCAGGAAGCCCTCTGGGTGCTGCAGGGTCGCCACTGCTCTTCTGCAAACCCCCTTCGCCCATGCTGTGGCGTATGTTTGGGGCAGAGATAGCTGTGGAGTGGCAGGAGATGTACCTCCCTCCTTCCCGCAGGGCTCCCCCTTGCTATGGCTGAGCAACGCACCCGTGCTCCCTGCGGGGACCAAAGGTCTGAGTCCTGCCATGCAGGTAGCGGCAGTGCAACCATCCCAGGTGGGACTGATGGCGAGACAGACATGCGGAGTGGAGACACTTAGCACTGTAATGGCTGCCATGTGTGGTGGCATTGCCTGAACCACAGCCAGCACCCGGGGGGGAAGAGGGATGCGGGTAGCTGGGAGCAGGGCTTCTGCAGGGCGTGGGCAGAGCAGGCACGCTGGCCCGCAGGTGGCCAGGATTGTAATAGCCTCAGCACGAGGACATCCATGTCAGTGCTGCTGAATAGCCCCGCCTGTCACTGCCCATCCGTGCAAGGCTGCTGCTGGGCTGTGCGCTGCCCCTTCCCCTTCGCAGCAAATGCTCCCCACCAGGCGCAGGCAGGGGAGCTCCAGACGGACTCGGGGGACGGGCAGCAGGTCGAAGCTGCAGTGGCCACTGGAGAGGTCATAGATCCCCGAGTCTGGGACTGATCCTGGAGAGTGGGCAGCTTCCACACCCCTTCTAACTTTAAGGCTTGCCTGTGTCACTTGCAAAAAAGTGGGGTTTTGTGCCCACTTTTCCTTCTGTAGGAGAAATGAAGGAGGTCTGGGAAGTATAGATTGCTGATATATACACTCATGACACGCAGGAGATGCAAGTGTCATGCTTGTGGTTTTGCTTTAAAAATGTGTTATCCAGTATCCTGCTCTCTCCACTTGCTGGGGTGCTTAGTGCTTTCCCAGCCCTTAAGCTAGAGGTGTTTGCACCTTTCATCTCACATCTTTATTAGGGATTTGCAATCAGTGCTAAGAAAGTGAAAAAAAAGAAGGATCTAAAACCACTTGATTGGAAAAGCCCTTTCCCTCCCAGTTACACATGTTCAGTTTCTTGCCGGCGTATTTCAAGGTTTCAGGCTGTGCAGAGAGTCAAAACAGACCAAGGGAGACAAAAATTCACATTGAACAAGGAGTTTCAAACCCTGTCTCCAGGCTGCTCACACTGAGCCTGTCTCTGCAGTGGGAGTCCTTTTGCCTGCTGGAGCGAGGAGCTGCTCGGGGCTGCGGCTGCCCCAGTAATGAGGCTGGGAGATGGCCCAGGGCGCGTGGGGCTACGGGGCATTGCGGGGCATCACAGGGCATTGCAGAGCATCATGATGCAAGAGTGCCCTTGTGCTGATCCTGCTCTTGCACCCTCTTGGGTCCCTCTTAAAAGACCCCGTGGGAGACTTTGAGTCCTCCTTAAAGTACTTCTTGAGGTACTCGCCATGCACCCCAGAAGGCGATAAACGCCACCATCACAAAAATGCTGAGGTTGCTTGGGGTGGGAACGCCAGCTCGGTGTTGGGATTCTTGGGGAAAGCGAAACGCCTCCTGACGTGGAGGGCATCTGCAGAGGCGGGTTTCGGTTTGGGTCCCCTGGCTGAGCTGCTGTGTCTCTCTCTCTCTTGTGCTTCACAGTGAAGGATTTGGACACTGAAAAGTACTTCCACTTGGTAAGTACCCTGCTCCCAGCTGTGGAGGCTGGTGGCTGCGTGGCGGGGGGCCAGGGGCCACTCTCCCCTCCAGCCCTCCCAGGGGAGTGCTGCTGGGGAGCAGAGCCATCGCTCCAGGATGCCTGCTCTGCAGCGCGGCACCAGCATGCCAGGGGATGGGTCACAGCGGCAGCTCCGCTCCCCCAGACCCCTCCTGCCGCCCTGACAGTGAGGATGCTGGCAGGGTGCAGGCGGGCAGCATGGCTCAGCCCAGGCAGCCAGAGGGGCGCTGGAGGTAGGGCTCCTTGCAGCAGTGGAGGGGTGCCCGTCTAATCTCCTGCATATTTCGACATATTTCACCTTTATGACGGCTGCCCATTAGCAAACAGTGGAAGCTGTTGCTTTCATCTGTGCAAATGGGTACTGAACAGGCCGTTTCGTCTCCAGCAGCAGCTGGCCCCTGTGGCACTGGGGCAGGCAGGCCCTGGGCTGTGGTGAACCCTCAGCCAGGCAGGGGGGTCAGGTTGTCCTCTGCTGCCAGGCTGGCTGTCGGGCGGACGTGCCCCCGGAAGGCAGCAGCCTGGAAAGTGCTGGGAGCAAAGAGGTGACCAGTCAGGCTGTGCGCGCACAGCGATCTCTCATCTCTCCTGCATTTAAGTCTATGGGTCCTGTTTTTTCAGTGTATGTGATGAAAGAGGAGAAAATCTTCTCAGCCTTGCTGATATTAACTTAATTCATCTCTGTGGGCTGGAACGTCAGATGTGATGAACAAGCTGGATCAGGGCTCGTTAGTTTTCTTCAGAGGGGCTCAAAGAGGCGCAGAAAGGTTATCTGTAGACAAGCTTTAGTACTATGGGACATAATAAAAAATTACCAGGATGGCAAAGCAATTGTTGTGCCTGATCTAGCTGTCAGCAGCCACAGAGAGTTCAGAAGCGCAGTCGGAGCGCGGTGCAGCGCTGCTGGCAGCACCCTGCACAGCCTTGGTCAAGTCACTTACCAGCAGCTCCTGGCATGCCGCCTGCTTCCCAGGGCTGGGGAGATTTATTACTTCCTGCTTGTGCGCCATGCTAGAAGTACGAAGTGCTAAACATTGCTAAAAGCTGCTATGAAAAAAAGTGTTATGGACAACAACAATATTTTATAGCCTGATTTTTTTTTTTCTCTGCTAAAGTTTCCATGCTGAAATAGAGTACAAGCACACAATGCATGCACGCGCGTGCATGCACGCACACGTACACGCAGAGCAAGGAGGGAGCAAGGATGGGAAGCTGAATGTCGACATGTGAAACAATGCCAAGACGGACTTAAATGGCTTGCTACGTCATTATAGAGCAGTAATTAACTGACCTGACCAGTGGAATATTTATTTTTGTTTTTAAAAAGCCCAGGGTAGGAATATTGGCTGATCGTTCTTGCACTTTTTCCAAATCTAAGAAAAGCTGGTTTCCACGGAAGCCTAGTGTGTTGCTTCTGGGAGCCTAAACTGCAGCCACACAGGAGTACTGCACAGAGCCCAGGAAGGCGAGCAGACTAACATGCAAAGTGAGATTGATTGTTTCATTTTCTTTGTCTAGCTTGAGAGAGGCAATGAAGAGCGCAAGAGAAACAAATGTCAGAAAAACTGTGTATTATGAATCGCTTTTTTAAAGCCATATAAGGATGTATTTATAACACAGTAACTGCTTTTTAATTGAATTTTATATGCAGTTGAAATTCTGTACTTAAAGGAAAATTCAGTGTGACACTTCCAGAGAGGAGCTCTCTGAACATGTGTTTTATATCGGACCAGGTTCTCCCAACTGATGAATCAGTTGAACATAAGAAGTCCCACAGACAGAGCCATAGGAAGAAAGTCCTACCGGAGATCTACCTGACCAGGCTGCTCTCCACAAAGGTAGGAGACGGGACAGCCTCATTCATGGCAGGTGGGATTATTGTTTGTGGTCTGTAGCAAGAAGCCTACTCTAGCAAAGGAGCACTGCAGGGCCGGTCGCTCTCGAGAGGCAGTGGGACTCTTCTGTCCTGGACGGCTGGAACGTGTTTAGCAAGGCTGCCAGGCACCACTAGCTCCTTGGGTTCCCTCCAGCTTTCCAGCTCACCCTCTGAGCAGCAGTGCTGCTGCGTGAAGCCCCACACGATCTCCCTGGGCTGGTCTGGGGTCTGTGCACATGAAAGGGATGTTGACCACCTCAGGGCTCATGATGCACAGTTTAGAGCTGAACCCATCTCCCCAGCGAGAAATCCTGCTGGGAAAGGAAATGAAGATGCTCAGCTCTGGGAGCAGGGGGAATGTCTGTGCAATCTTAATTCAGATTTGAACTTCCCCACTCCGCGAGTGCTCAGCTCCAGCAGTTGGGCTCCCAGCCCATCTTTAATCCCAGCATGATGCTTCACTGGAGCAGAGATCACAAGAATGGCCAGCAGTCTACAGTCTTCTTTGTATTTACTGTGCAGAACAATCACAGATGTGATATCCTAGCAGTAAGAAAGAAAATCTTGATGCCAAAAGAAATTAAACCCAAATGCAAGCTAATTATATCACTATGCACAAACAAACCTTTCCCTCCCTGCTTCGGCATCCCCTTTCTCTTCTGATTTATCCAACTGGCAGCAAAGGATTTCCCCTTGTGCACAGCAGTCGCAGCCCCTGACACTGTTTCCCTGGGCTCAGGTGCTGCTGCTTTCCCCAGTCTCCATCATGTGTGCTTGTCCCACAGGGCACGCTGCAGAAGTTCCTGGACGACTTGTTCAAAGCCATTCTCAGTATCCGAGATGATAAACCACCTGTGGCCGTGAAGTATTTCTTTGACTTCCTAGAGGAGCAAGCAGAGAAAAGAGGGATCACAGACCCTGACACTATGCACATCTGGAAGACCAACAGGTTTGGAAGAGGAAATTTCTTCTTTCTTTCCTTCCTTCCATCTCTCAGGAGCAGCAGCTGCAAAGCCTTGGTGTCCTGGACTAATCATTAGGTTGCTAAAAGTAGAAGAGGGACTTGGAAAATAGGAAGGGTGGTGGAGGGGGCAGCGAAAGATGAGGCCAAACACAGGCTTGGAGAGCTTTGAACAAACACAGAGCTCAGGGGAACGGCGAGCTGGAAGAGGAGGCATAGGCAGATAAAGGGCAGAACAAACTGGCACACTAATACAAATAATTAAAGGAGAAACAGAAGGGCGACAGGATGACGGGATGGCGTTAGCTCCAAGCACTGGAGATCTGAGACAGAATCCAAAATCATGTCAGATCTTAAAACATCATGGAGATTTTAAAAACAACATATTTGGCTCCTTTTCATTTGCTTTCTGGCTTTTCAGCCCTTGGGGGCACTTTTCCCAACTTACCTCTGTAACCAAGCTGAGACTCCAGGGTATTCACAGGACTCCAGGAGCTGGTGCTGTGACAGTAGTGGGCTGGCAGGCACCGCAGCACTGGGGACCAGCCAGGAGCGGTGCTGAGGGACGTGATGAGCAGCAGGAATGGGGTGGGACAGCCAAAGTGAAGGGGGGAAATAGAGCAGGGAAGAAACCAGAAGATTTAACCGGGGAGAGCAGGGAGCTTGGAGGGAGTGTTGAGGAGACACTCAGCACTTCTGAGGCTGCAGGGACAGTAACTGTTTCCAGCCCAACATGTGAAAATTCAAAACAAATTTGGCTGGGATAGCAGGTGTGCAGACACAACCATTGAGCTACAGATTTGCCTACCCTTCATTACCTTTAATTGCCAGTAGAGCAAAGACTTATAGCAGCTTTCACTCCTCAACTCCTCAGCTGCTGAGGAGGGATGGTAGGAAGGGCGAGCAATGTACTGAAACTATGTTGTGGCCAAATGAGCAGTGAAATAACTGGAGGAGAAAATGATGAGAGAGCAGAAAAAAAGACACATGAAATGCATTTCATGGGGCCAGGCTTACCAACAGAACCAGATGATGGTTACTGTCGGGAAGAAGGAAAAGGAGCTGACACCATTGCTACAAAAATCAGCAAGTGGGGAAGCCTGATTCAATAGCCCCATGCAGGCAAACCTGCCAGTGGCTCAGGGAGCTGCTGAAGGATCAAGGGTGTATGCTTGCCTAGACAAGGCTGTACTTGAAGTCTCCTGGCCGCGCCACGTGCTTCAGCCTGAAGAAATGTCTCTTCAGGGTGAAGACGTGTGCCTGCCCCTCTAGCTAGGCAGAGGGCCATACGCTACCAGGATGTGATTAAATAGCAGAACCTGGCTCCTCATTTTTTTCCTCTCCACTATTCACTTTCTGTCATCATCTTTCCTGCATTTCCTCCCCTCTCCCTCTGGAGTACACCCAGTGTGTGTTCCTGGCTTGTTTTCTTCGCAGCCTACCTCTGAGGTTTTGGGTCAACATCCTGAAGAACCCGCAGTTCGTCTTCGACATTGACAAGACAGACCACATTGACGCCTGTCTCTCTGTGATAGCCCAGGCCTTCATTGACGCCTGCTCCCTGTCTGACCTGCAGCTGGGCAAGGTACTGTCCAGAGACGACATCTCACTCCTGCTCGGGCAGTCATAGACACAGACCAGTGCGGGAAGGGACTGTCAGAGGTCACCCAGTCCAGCCTCCCCCAGAAGCAGGGCTGGCTGGGAGCCACTTGCTCAGGTTCATGCAGTTGAGTTTTGGCTGTCTCCAAGAATGAGTTTTCCGCCTCCCTTCCCCACCACTTTGTTCAGGCTTGAGCTTGAATTTGCACCCCCTCTGTCACAAACAGTGGTCAGGGAGTGGGAACACACGGTCACAGGCAGGATGGACAAAGGGCAAGGCCCCAGCCCGGAAGGCTCAGGGGTTGGAGGGAGACCCAGCTGCTGGCTTATGTGTTCGGTGTTACCCAGTGGCTGTATGAGTTGTCCTGCAGTCCCAGGAGAGCACCCAGCTTAGCGCAATGTCTGTAACGCTTCCTGACGGGGCTGAGCTGGTGCATGAGCAGACGAATATTCTCTGTTGTTCGCTCGGGCAGGGGTGTAACGTACCAAGGCGAGCACGGGTGGGTGTCAGCTCTGCTCTGGGCACAGGCACGGGGCACAGGCAGACTCAGCACGGGAGCCCAGCTCCCTCAGTCAGGGTTGGTTTAGGGGACGGCATTAGTCTAACAATCCCGTAACAGCAGCTGAGGGACGATGTAAACTCCCAGTGGCAGGATGGAAAATGACGTAGCTTCAGGTGAAGCTTTAATCATTGCTGTCAGTGGTTTCTGCACAGCCTCTCACCTAGGAGAGCCGTGAGAAGCTCGGGAGGCGAGCCGAGCCTTCATGAACATGGGCTGCGCCTGCCCAGGCAGCACAGACCCAGCCTGGCTCACGTGGAGGTGTGGGGACTGTCTGGGGCCATCCCGTTGACGCCATCCATCAGCACGTGGGAAGCACTTGGCAGGCGCTGCCATAGCCCTGCCTGTGGAGCACCTGGTGCTCCCCTCCGGTGGGTGCTCCCCTCCGGTGGTAGTGTCTCCATCACACGCTGGCCACCTCCGGCCAGCGGACTCGGCACGCCTGCCTAGGAAGCTACGCCTGCTCCGAGCAAATGCGAGCCTGCGCGGGCCAGGTCTCCTCTTCTGCCATCGGGCTCCCACGCACCATCCTGCGGGGCTGGCAGGCAGCAAGACGTCCAGCACGCATGTTTTCTGTTCTCCCACTTGCTTGGCTGAGTGCAGCGTTGACATTTGAAACTTCCCGACATAAGTTTTATTAAGAAATGCTGTAAATCGTCCCCCGCCATCCCCCCGCCCCAGGGGCTGGCAGCAGCACGGTGTGTGATGTAGAGGGGACCCTACAGAGAGAGGGGCGGGAGGCGGGCGCTGCTCAGTGCATCCCCCAGACTGAGAGCAACAGGAAGCCTTCACTGGGAGAGGTTAATACTGGAGGAAGATCTAATGAGCACTTGATTTTTTGTTTGTTTGGGTTTTGGACTTTTTTTTGCATGTCTTACGAAACACCTACAATTTGTCCTTGTCAAGCTGTGGATGAGGGGAAGAGGGGTCAGCTGGAGTCAGACAGCAGATGGAAACATTTTTCAGGAATACAATAGCATAAGTGAAGGAATTGTTGAGTAATGTGGGAAGAATAAATCCTCAGCATAAAAATCAGCTTGCATATACACCCAGTATATCACTGAATGTTTTCCAGGCTGGATTCTTCCCCTGGTTTCAGCATTTTGCTCTTGATACTGCAAATGCGAGAGCAGACTCAGACTCCATACATCTACAGTGCGCAAGCAGTTAATAAACCAGTACCCATCTCTTCATAATACAGACAAATCAGACACGAATTAAAAAATAACTTAAAAAAGAGGCAGCATGGGTTTCTTTTGTGTTTCCAAGGGGGAAAAAAAATGTTGTGAGCAGGCTCTGTAACTTGGCTATATTCCTGTAATGCCTTGTCATTGGGTTTGAAAATAAACTGCTGTGGGATCTGGTGCCACAGCCTGGTGCCCATTTCCCATTTCCCCTGCAGCATTAGCCACGCTACATATTGCAGCAGCAGATTGCAGTTACCCTGGGCTTCCTTATTTACTGCCCGATACAGCTGAAGATGCTGCCTCCACGGCTAGAGCCCTGCCACGCTTGTCTCTTCTGAAGATCCTCCCTCCCCTCTCCACCTGTCAGAGCATCAGGGAGCAGTCCCGCACTCCAGTGTCGGGGCGGCAGGACACGTTGATCTTACTCCCCTCTGTGTCCCCGAGCCTGGGGCTGTTTCCCTTCGGGATGCAGCGCTAGGCCACTCAGCCAGGTTCATTCCCGGGGTAATGATATCAGCGGGGCAGGATTGCCTTGAGGTTAAAATCATTCATGCTTGTGTTTGCAAGGAGTGCAGGAGGGGTTATGCCTTCACTGGTACAACCCGATCGTGTGGCTGGGAGGTTAAGACTGCTTTGTCCAAGCTGACATTAATCAAGAGAACTCAGTATTTTCTGTTAATTACTTTACATGCACTCAATATAGGCCAGGCAGGCTGGGTTAGCCAATGCAAAATAAATCAAAGCTACATGAAAAATCCAAGAGCAACATTTCAACTGACAAAGTTCAGCTTGTAAGAGAGCTTTGTTCTTCAGTTTAAATCAAGCTGGCTGCTCAAGAGACCCGAGTAAAGGCATGCAGAAGCCCTTCCCTTGTTACCAATTTCCACATGCAGAGCCATGGAGCACAAGTGTTTTATCTAACACGGTTGTGCTACACTCATCTGCAGAGCATCACCTGGCAGCAAGCCACCTCACCTGAGCCTGTGCATGCTTTTTAGCCTGCCCTTGCTGCACATCAAAACACATTCACATAGACCACCTTCACTGGCATTGTAGCTAACAAACGTTTAGCTCATGCTAGGAAGAAGGGCAGAGGGATGGTGCTGTGGCTCCGCAGGCGGGTGGTACCTGTCTGCAGCACCTTGATGTGTTTGAGCAAGCACCTCTGTCATTAGCTGTTTTGTGCCTCAGTGCCATCCCATCACACTCCTGTCTGTGTAAAGCCAGGACCAAAGACGTAGCTGTTTCCTGAACCCAGCTGTAGCTGAAGTCAGTGTCTGATGGTTAGCACTTTGGTCAGACAAACAGGATAAAAAGTTTTCAGCCAGGAACAATACGGTGTGCAGGGCTGGCTGGGAGCCACTTGCTCAGGTTCATGCAGTTGAGTTTTGGCTGTCTCCAAGAATGAGTTTTCCGCCTCCCTTCCCCACCACTTTGTTCAGGCTTGAGCTTGAATTTGCACCCCCTCTGTCACAAACAGTGGTCAGGGAGTGGGAACACACGGTCACAGGCAGGATGGACAAAGGGCAAGGCCCCAGCCCGGAAGGCTCAGGGGTTGGAGGGAGACCCAGCTGCTGGCTTATGTGTTCGGTGTTACCCAGTGGCTGTATGAGTTGTCCTGCAGTCCCAGGAGAGCACCCAGCTTAGCGCAATGTCTGTAACGCTTCCTGACGGGGCTGAGCTGGTGCATGAGCAGACGAATATTCTCTGTTGTTCGCTCGGGCAGGGGTGTAACGTACCAAGGCGAGCACGGGTGGGTGTCAGCTCTGCTCTGGGCACAGGCACGGGGCACAGGCAGACTCAGCACGGGAGCCCAGCTCCCTCAGTCAGGGTTGGTTTAGGGGACGGCATTAGTCTAACAATCCCGTAACAGCAGCTGAGGGACGATGTAAACTCCCAGTGGCAGGATGGAAAATGACGTAGCTTCAGGTGAAGCTTTAATCATTGCTGTCAGTGGTTTCTGCACAGCCTCTCACCTAGGAGAGCCGTGAGAAGCTCGGGAGGCGAGCCGAGCCTTCATGAACATGGGCTGCGCCTGCCCAGGCAGCACAGACCCAGCCTGGCTCACGTGGAGGTGTGGGGACTGTCTGGGGCCATCCCGTTGACGCCATCCATCAGCACGTGGGAAGCACTTGGCAGGCGCTGCCATAGCCCTGCCTGTGGAGCACCTGGTGCTCCCCTCCGGTGGGTGCTCCCCTCCGGTGGTAGTGTCTCCATCACACGCTGGCCACCTCCGGCGTGTGGTCAGAGCCCAGCGGACTCGGCACGCCTGCCTAGGAAGCTACGCCTGCTCCGAGCAAATGCGAGCCTGCGCGGGCCAGGTCTCCTCTTCTGCCATCGGGCTCCCACGCACCATCCTGCGGGGCTGGCAGGCAGCAAGACGTCCAGCACGCATGTTTTCTGTTCTCCCACTTGCTTGGCTGAGTGCAGTGTTGACATTTGAAACTTCCCGACATAAGTTTTATTAAGAAATGCTGTAAATCGTCCCCCGCCATCCCCCCGCCCCAGGGGCTGGCAGCAGCACGGTGTGTGATGTAGAGGGGACCCTACAGAGAGAGGGGCGGGAGGCGGGCGCTGCTCAGTGCATCCCCCAGACTGAGAGCAACAGGAAGCCTTCACTGGGAGAGGTTAATACTGGAGGAAGATCTAATGAGCACTTGATTTTTTGTTTGTTTGGGTTTTGGACTTTTTTTTGCATGTCTTACGAAACACCTACAATTTGTCCTTGTCAAGCTGTGGATGAGGGGAAGAGGGGTCAGCTGGAGTCAGACAGCAGATGGAAACATTTTTCAGGAATACAATAGCATAAGTGAAGGAATTGTTGAGTAATGTGGGAAGAATAAATCCTCAGCATAAAAATCAGCTTGCATATACACCCAGTATATCACTGAATGTTTTCCAGGCTGGATTCTTCCCCTGGTTTCAGCATTTTGCTCTTGATACTGCAAATGCGAGAGCAGACTCAGACTCCATACATCTACAGTGCGCAAGCAGTTAATAAACCAGTACCCATCTCTTCATAATACAGACAAATCAGACACGAATTAAAAAATAACTTAAAAAAGAGGCAGCATGGGTTTCTTTTGTGTTTCCAAGGGGGAAAAAAAATGTTGTGAGCAGGCTCTGTAACTTGGCTATATTCCTGTAATGCCTTGTCATTGGGTTTGAAAATAAACTGCTGTGGGATCTGGTGCCACAGCCTGGTGCCCATTTCCCATTTCCCCTGCAGCATTAGCCACGCTACATATTGCAGCAGCAGATTGCAGTTACCCTGGGCTTCCTTATTTACTGCCCGATACAGCTGAAGATGCTGCCTCCACGGCTAGAGCCCTGCCACGCTTGTCTCTTCTGAAGATCCTCCCTCCCCTCTCCACCTGTCAGAGCATCAGGGAGCAGTCCCGCACTCCAGTGTCGGGGCGGCAGGACACGTTGATCTTACTCCCCTCTGTGTCCCCGAGCCTGGGGCTGTTTCCCTTCGGGATGCAGCGCTAGGCCACTCAGCCAGGTTCATTCCCGGGGTAATGATATCAGCGGGGCAGGATTGCCTTGAGGTTAAAATCATTCATGCTTGTGTTTGCAAGGAGTGCAGGAGGGGTTATGCCTTCACTGGTACAACCCGATCGTGTGGCTGGGAGGTTAAGACTGCTTTGTCCAAGCTGACATTAATCAAGAGAACTCAGTATTTTCTGTTAATTACTTTACATGCACTCAATATAGGCCAGGCAGGCTGGGTTAGCCAATGCAAAATAAATCAAAGCTACATGAAAAATCCAAGAGCAACATTTCAACTGACAAAGTTCAGCTTGTAAGAGAGCTTTGTTCTTCAGTTTAAATCAAGCTGGCTGCTCAAGAGACCCGAGTAAAGGCATGCAGAAGCCCTTCCCTTGTTACCAATTTCCACATGCAGAGCCATGGAGCACAAGTGTTTTATCTAACACGGTTGTGCTACACTCATCTGCAGAGCATCACCTGGCAGCAAGCCACCTCACCTGAGCCTGTGCATGCTTTTTAGCCTGCCCTTGCTGCACATCAAAACACATTCACATAGACCACCTTCACTGGCATTGTAGCTAACAAACGTTTAGCTCATGCTAGGAAGAAGGGCAGAGGGATGGTGCTGTGGCTCCGCAGGCGGGTGGTACCTGTCTGCAGCACCTTGATGTGTTTGAGCAAGCACCTCTGTCATTAGCTGTTTTGTGCCTCAGTGCCATCCCATCACACTCCTGTCTGTGTAAAGCCAGGACCAAAGACGTAGCTGTTTCCTGAACCCAGCTGTAGCTGAAGTCAGTGTCTGATGGTTAGCACTTTGGTCAGACAAACAGGATAAAAAGTTTTCAGCCAGGAACAATACGGTGTCTGATTTTGGTATCTCGCCCTCACTCTAGGACTCCCCGACCAATAAACTGCTGTACGCCAAGGAGATCCCCGAGTATAGGAAGATAGTGCAGCGATACTACAAGCAAATCCACGACATGCCCCCGCTCAGCGAGCAGGAAATGAACGCCCACCTCGCGGAGGAGTCGCGGGTAAGGCGCGCTGGGCTGCAGCGGGTGGAGGGGGGGCTCAGCCGGTGCGCGCCCCCGTGCCGGGGATGGGGTCGGGTCTGCAGTCTCAGTGCCCTGCCAGAGCGAGGAGCACCAAGCCTGCTCTGCTCTGGCTGACAGCAGGAGTCTGGGAGTGGCAGGGAACGCAGATAGGCTGCAATCAGCTACTGATTAGATGCTGGAAGGAGCAAACGAACGGATATTTTGCCTCAAACTTCCACGCACAAACTTCATCTGACCTAATTCCAAGCATCTTCAATTACTGCCAGAGCTGCAGTAAACACCCATGAGTTAGCTTGAACCTAACTAGCTTTGGCACCACTGGGAGTTGAAAGCGAAATTCATTGCCAAAGAGCCGGGAAGTTTAGAAAAGGATCTGCGCAGCCCTGCAGCCCCCTGGCCAGCTGGCCCCCGGGCGCCAACTGCCGGGGCCGGCCCCAAGTCCCAGGCAGCCCGCTGGCAGTCAGCCCTGGCAGCTGGCCCGGGTGCGGGATGCCGGCCCTGGTATCAGCTACGGGAGCTGGCAGCCACGCTCCGGATCCGAGTCCTGCCAGTGATACGCCACAGCTTCCTCAAAATCAAACCATCTCCCCGCGGCATTTTAGCTTCAGCCACCGAGCGGATTTTTTTCCGTTGGCATTCCTCTGCCCAGCTCTCACGCTGCCCCATCCTTTGAAATGGCTTTGAGCGTGGAGGGGTAAACAGTGTTACCAAGTGTGGGCATTTAAGGCTGGCTTTAAAAAGACTAAGACCGTTTCTGATGCAAGCAAATGCACCTTCCTTAAAGGAGTAAGTCAAAAGTCCAGCTGCATCAATGCAACAGTAACAAAAATACCCGGGCAAAACCTTCTTTTAATCTAGTTAATGCCTGCTGATTGGGCTTGAACTCACTTGCTGCATCACGTTAATATTCCTCGCCTCTTTGTTCTGTCTTTATAAAGAAATACCGGAACGAATTCAACACCAACGTCGCCATGGCTGAGATATACAAATACGCCAAGAGATACCGCTCCCAGGTAAGTGAGTTCAGCTGCACTCAGGCCCCAGCGTACCTGTGGAGGGAATAACAAGCAGTATGTTGTAACCAAGCGGTCAGACGCTTGCATCCAGTCCCACAGAAAAGGGATTATCGTTTTTTGCATAATCCCACGCACATATGTAATATATGCACACACAGATGCACCTGCTCTCCTATCCCTTGGCTGACGACTTCTTGGAAGAGAAGGCCAGCTATTCCTGACTGATTTTAACAGCCTTTGGCTGGGCCGGGCTGAAGCAGGGCTGCCCGATGTGTAGACCCACAGATGCTTTCAGTAGGGCAGAGCACGCTGATACAGTCCACACCCAAAATAACTTGCTACCCGCCACCCCCAGCAGAGGCACTGGCCCTGGCTGGCTCCTGACCCCCTGCACTCCCATGCTGTGGGCTGGCTCTGCGCTGTGAGCTTTATTATTACAATGGTTTTTGGTTGCATCCCCCTCCTCTCCCATCCCCTGCCCAGGGACTCAGCTGTGCCCTGGAGCAGCCGGAGGGTGCTGGGGTGTGTGAGCACAGGGGCTCTGGGGCAGGGTGGGCTCTCCCTGTCAGAGGTCCGGCTGGGATTTGGGCTCAACAGGCTGGCGGGGGGAGCTGGGCTGGTGGGTGGGCACCCCTGCCTGCACTGCCTCAGCCACCCATCTGCCCGCGTCTTCTGCAGATCGTGGCTGCCCTGGATGCCAACCCCACGACGAAGCGCACCCAGCTCCAGCACAAGTTTGAGCAAGTGATTGCGCTCATGGAGGATAACATCTACGAGTGCTGCAGCGAAGCCTAGGCTGACTGCAGCCCTGGAAGTGACCTCCTCCGTAGCGCAGTGCCGTAGGGAACCTGCCTTCAGCCGCGGATACACCATGGATCCACCGTGGATCATCTCCGCCAGGGTCATTCTCAAACCAGCCTTGTGGTGGGGGTGGGCCTGGCCCGTGGCTGAAGGGCTCCCTCACCTAACAAGAAGCCACAAGACACCTTTCCGAGCAGCAGAAAAACCCTCTGGTCTGCACTGTGGCACCCATAATTTATTTGCTGCCAGTGAGAAATGGAGACGAGACACTTGTGGCAAGCTCAGTTCACCACTTCCCTCTGATCAGCGTCCGAGCGGTCAGCAGCTCCCTGCATCCCTGTTTGTGGTTCCTCAGGATGAGAGACGGGGCTGCAGAAGCCATAACAATAGACACAAAACAGTAGGGTAGCCTCAGGGAGTAATGAGCAGAGATGGCAAAGGCCATCGGAGCAACACCTGAGCTCCCTTCCACACCATCCCTCTGACATCCTTGTTTTTCCAACACCAGGGACTCTATCAGCTGTTCACTATCTGCTGCATTCTGTGTATTTTTGTGCCTTTTAATTTTTGTGCTGTATGTGTAAACATAACCACTCCTCCATCTGAGGATCGTCTTGGGCAACACGGGGAACTCAGGGCTGAGACAAAGCAGTTGCTTCCCAAGTAGCTAAGGCATGGTGAAAGCACTTTATCCCCTAACAGAGACAGCTGTTACGGAGCTGGAGGGAGCGTGTTACATGTCAGACAGTGTGGGAAGGGCTGCTTCCCCTTCCCCAGGTTCCCAGATCTGCATGCACAGTGAGCTGGAGTTGCAGTGGGTAGGCAAATATCCCCTAACGACCCACCTTTCAGCCAGCTGGTCACAGGCACAGCTTCTGCCTAGAAGCAGAAGACGAGATGCAGTGGGTGAGGGGAAGGACTTCTGCCTCGCACTCCGGTCGCCCTGCTATGCTGGCTGTGCACACATCTGTAGCACTGCCCCAGCTCAGCCCTGGTAACGCTGCTCATGCCAGCAGGGGTTAGCTCCTGCTGACAGCCCCGTGACAGAGCGGGCTTGAGCCACGTGGAGGGCAAAACACCAGGTAGCATCTTCCCTCCCTCTGCCCCATGTGCTCCAGCATCTCCCTGTGATCATCACTGAAAACAAGGTCAGTGCTGCAGAGGTGTCTTCCTAAAGCAGCTTGTTCTGCTTGCTTCGGACCCAGCCCACCATGGTTGTCGCCTGAGAGCAACCAAGAGCACGCGGTTTTGCTGTGTATCCAGTCTTTTTTTCGGCCCATAAAGGCAAAGGGACTGGACCCCATCCACCTGGCAGCACAATGCTCTCACTCACGCAGGCCAGCAGAGCAGCTCCAGCACCCCAAGCTGCAAACAAAGGCAGAAAGTGTCCCATGCCTCCTTACACTGGGGTCAGTGAGCAGGGTCCCACTGCGCAGACCTAGAAACTTCACTGCTGTTCCGTGGCATCTGCGCTGGGGCAAACCCCCTGTCCCAGCTTGGTGGCCCATTCTCCTTTCTGCTGGCAACTTTGTCCTTTCTGCAGCCAGGGGAGCTGTGACTGCTCTGGTCTTCTCCAGTGTCACCCAGGCCCCTCTGTAGAGGCTGGACTGCAGCTAACACCACGTGCTTGAAGCCAGCATTCACACGCAGGCAAAGGCAACCTGCCCATGAAAGCTAAACCCAGCCGTAGCCACCGCATTGTCAAACTGCCAAATAGAAAAGAAAAAAAAAAAAAAGAAAAAAGTTACTACCTCACTCCAGGCAGGGTCTAAGGTGAGCCTCCGTTACTCATCCAGCTGGCAAGGATGCAACCTGGTATTAGATGACTTTGGTCCACCAAAACTCCTCCTGGGTGACTCACTGCCATGGACAGGTGGCCTCCATCCCATTGTTTCCAGTAATGCCACATCTGTCAGAAATTGGAACATCAGAATTGTGTATGTGTATATAGATATCTATTTTAAAACAAATGATAGACTTTATCCTGTATGTTAAAAGGGAGGGGAGGGAGGGGAGGGAAAGGGGAAGAACAGAGGTTTGTTTGTTTTGTTTTGTTTTTTAGAACTACAGAAAAAGTACATACACTGTGGAGGTTTCAATGTCTTTACTGAGGATGTGGCTTCAGAATAGAAACTCTAAGAATGTAGCTGGGCTACATTTTATTTTGAAAGTGATTTCACAAAAAAATCTTGAATTTTTTTTTCTTTTAGAAACTGTGAATAGCTGCCAGAGATATAGGCAGGCCCAGCACAGGGAAGGCGAGGTTGAGAAGGACCAAGGTAGCAGAGAACGTTGAGCTTGGCTGGAGGTGGGGAAAGGGCCATGGAGCGATAGCCCCATGTTGTTACAAGGAAAGGATACAGGTGAGCCGACAGTATAGTTTGCCTCCAGGTGATGTCACTGGGCCATGTATTGGGGCCTATTGCTTTATTATTTAATTTTTTCCAAAGCAAAAAAAAAAAAAAAAAAAAAAAGTAGTTGCTACAACCATTTTAAAGGAACAACTTTAACGGAGCAGAAGCTTGAGGGTTTCTAGTGTTGCCTTGAACCCCCAAGCCCTTTGTAACATGTTTTTAAACTTTGGCACGTGTTGTGGGTGTAGTGCCCTTACCTGCTGTGTAGTGGAAGTGGCAGACTCTTGGAAAAGCCTATCTTTGTAATAAAACAAGGTGCTGAAACCTGTGTAGTGAAGTTCCTGCCTGTGTGCACACAGAGGACACACACTGGGGAAAACACCCGGCGCCACCCACAAGGTCAGGCTGCTGTCCCTTGCCCAAGGACGGGGTGCCTCTCCTCCCATGCCGTCCCCCCCCCGGCCTGCCGACCACCGCACTCACCCAGCGCAAAGCACAAGGAGGAGGGCAGCTGTCGGGTGCGCACAGCGAGCTTTGCATGTACAAGACGTACCATGCTCAGGGTTGGCAGCTCAGCCGATAACCACCTTGTTTCCATAGCAGATGGGCTTTTACCCCTCTGGGCTGCAGAGCCCTGGTTTCCTGCAGAGCACGCTGTGACCACGCACCGCTCCTACCCGGTACCACAGCTCCCACCAGAAAAGGAGCTGGCGCAGAAAGGGGAAGATCTGCGTGAGGACACAACCACGCACCTGAACTGACTGCATGCTGTGCTGCACACACAACCAGTAACACCACAGGAGCGCCCAGGGCTGGGCACCCTTGCATCTCCAGTGCCATCAGCCCACAAGACGGTGTCTTCTCCCAGCCCTGGGGAGCCCAGCGCCTGCTGTGCCCCACAGCTGCTGCCAGCCCTCGAGGCTTCTGGCTTCAGTGCCGTAACACCAGCCGTGGCCCATAGGTCTTAATAACCATGTCATTGCTCAATCCTCTCTCTTCCACCTCCCCCAGTAAAAGCTGCTCTTTCCAGGCACCAGAGGGATTTTCTTTTCCCACTAGAAAGTTGATTCTTAGTAGAGCTAAATCCAGCCATTAAATTATTTGGCCTCTCTCAAAGCAAAAGAGCCTTGTGTTTCACACTGGGTGCCTGGCGAGAGAGGACACAGCTCCTGCCTGGTTCTGGTTTTGTTACGGGACATTTCCATGCTAGCGACCAGTGCTTTGTGAGGTTAACCATCACCAAAGGGCCAGGTGACCTCTGCTCAGTTATTACCACAGCATCCCCCACCCTGTCCCTGGGGGGACATGAGTTTCGGCTCCATTAAAGATAGATCAACATGGCCAAGGCTGAAGTTTAAAGAGAAGTTAGTTTGCTCAGCTCTTGCTTAAGCCCCAAAGCAAGGCCAGGAGCCTTGGAGGGCATTGGCAAAGCCAGCTGAAGATTAACAAAATCCTCTTTAGGAAGAGAGTTTTACTTCCACTTATTTTTTGCTGCCCAGGAGGACTGTAACCCTTTGCATTATCAGGCTGACCTTCAGAAGGGCTCTGTTCTGTGCAGAACGAGAGAAATTCAGGCATTTGAAGCTATTAAAGGAAAGCGTTCATATGTTGACCCACAGGAGCTAGGAAGACAGGTTTAGAGGTGGGCACTGTGCCACTGATAGATAACAAGAGCACAAGCAATGCTGCAGTCTACAACAAACACCCCAAACTCTTTTTTTGAGCCCTAAAACACTTCTATCTTCCTCTTACCATGGTTAGAGCACAGGCAGCTCCCCCTGGCACTGGGGACCCTTGCCCATGGCATGCACCCGGACCTGCTGCCCTGGCACTCCTGTAATCCCAGCTCAGCCAGGCATTAGTGCAAGGGCAACCAGGAGGGCAGAGGACCAGACACGTACCCCACACCAAGGCTGTGGACGCCACGGCCCCGCACCAGCAGGGCTGGCCAAGCCTGAGCTTCGCAGTGCCCAGGGGTGCCACCGTGCTGCGCCCCAAGGCTCCCAGGGCCCCCTGCCTGGGCCATCACCCAGCACTGGGGCTCACCACCAGCCTGCACACACACACAGCCCCCCAGAGCCTGGCACTGCTGGCTGGCCAGGTGTGCCACTGCAGCCAGCAGCTGGGGACACATGGGTACAGACAGGGCACCTCTCCATGACAGCAGGCACAGCAGGCAGCTGCCTGCAGCACCAGCTCACCACCATGCCACACAGGGCTGGGGGGGATTTTGCCCCTGCACTCCTACCTCCCAGCAACAGAGACAGGCAGGGCAGTAGTCACACCATTTCATGAGTGGAGTGAAGCAGCTTTATTATCAGGAGGTGAACACAGAATTAAAACCTGTCCTGAAGACTAAAACCGACCCAGACCCCAAGGGCCCGGGCCCAGCTGGAAGCAGGGCTGGGCTCCCACAGGGAGCGGGGCTGCCTGGGACCCCCTACGGGGCCTTCCTGCCTGCTGGTGTGGGGGCTGCCTTCTGCAGCCTGGCCTCCCCCTGACTGGCTCCCCGGGCTGCCTGGGGCTTCCTCGCTTTGCCTTGACCCCCCTTCCCCTTGGGGGCATCTTGCTGTGCTCCCTTGGGTGCCTTCCCCTTGCTCTTTCCCACTGGGGCCTTTCGGGGCCCCTTTGCCCCAGCACCCGCGAGGCTGTCACCATCGCCCCCTCCTGCATCCTCCGCAGCCAGAGCCACAGGGGGCCCTGAACGCCCTTTGCCAGGCGCCCGGGCACGGCTGGCAGCCTGCAGGGTCTTCGCTCCATCGCTCCTGGGCTTCACTGCTGCTGGTGGCCGGGCCTGGAGGGGAAAGAGCACCTCAGACTGCCGCCATACCATGAGCCACCCAGCCTCACTGCTGGGCCCTACTCACATCTGTAGGCTTCGCCCTCGGCTTCTGCTTCGCTGCTGTCGGCTTCTCCTCCGCAGCGCCTGTGGGAGAAGGGGCAGTGGATGAGCCCAAGCAAGGGCCTCTCCATGGGGCCGGGGCAGCCCTGGGGTGGCTCGTGGTACCACCAGCCCTTTACCTTGCTGTCGCACACCTGCCACGGGGGCCCGGGGGGGCTTAGTGGTCCCTTTCCGTCCCAGCTTCGGGGCCTGTGCTCCATCAGGATCCACCTGGCCCGGTGGCTGCTTGTGCTGCAGCTTCTTGGGGGCTAACTGGGGGTGAGAGAGGGGTGGAAGTGAGGCCAGGCAGCACCTCAGCCCCCAGCCCCACTGCTTCGGGGCCAGCAGACCCCTGCTCACCTTGAAGCGGCCAGTGGCCCCCATGGCGGAGGAGTTGTGGGGCCGCACCAGGTCCCCACGGCTCAGCCCCTTGCTCAGTGCCTGCTTCAGCAGGTACTTGAGGCGGACGGGGTCCACGGTGGGGTACTTGGCCAGGATGAACCGCTTGATGGCAATGACAGAGGCACCCTTCCTCTCATCCTGGGCCCGCAGAGCCTCGATGACCATGTGCAGGGTGGGAGGGTGGGAGGGCCGCCGGCCCCGGGCCAGCAGACCCGGGAGCCGGGCTGCGCCAGCAGCTTCGGCTGCTGGGAGAGGCAAGAGGCACCCCTTGGGACCTGGGCTCAGCCCCAAGGCACTCACACCTCCAAGGGCTGCAAAGCCCCCTAGAAGCTGAGCAGCCACGACCCCGCTCATCCCTGCAGCCTCACAGGGACCACAGCCACCAGAGCTCGAGCCCGAGCAGTGCCCCAGCCCCACAGGAGCCACAGCTCTGCCGGGACCCCACAGCGCTTGGCAAATCCCTTACCCAGCTGAGGCTCCATGGCAGCACACGCCCACCTGAGCACACCAGCCTAAAGCCCCAGGCCCAGACAGCCACAGCTCTTGCTCACAGGCTCACTTCACTTCCAGCTAATTTATCTGATTAGCACCCTAACTGCAGGGGCTGGTTAGCAGCTGCTAATTGCTCTGGTTGCTGCCCCGGTGGGAGCAGGTGGCTGGGAAGCCGAGTGCCCTTTGCCAAAGCTTTTCGAGGGGCTGGAGGGAGAAGGGGCATGTCCGAGCCCTGAGGGTTTGGAGGGGGGCAAGAGATGAGGGGTTCGCGGGGTGATTGCCCTAAACATGCAGGGGAAAGGCACCTACCCGCTGCTTGGTTGGTGGCGGGGTGCTGGGATTGCAGCTTGCTGACAGTGCTTGCTGTGGGGCAGATGGGGAGCCAGCCCATGGCATGGGGCCCACACGGGACCCGTTCCTGGTGTGCTGGTGTGACCCGCCGGCTCCCTTCGCCGGGGATGGCCCCACTGGGAAGCTGGGGGCTGCGCTGCCAGGGGAGCCTGATACGGGGGGCAGAAATGATCCCACAAACGAGAGGAGGAAAATGGAGAGCTGCTTTGTTGGCCAGCGAAGGTAGGAGGAGCGACTCTCCCACAGTAGCCCCAGGTGTGCACTCATGAGCAGGACCCCCACTCACCCCTGCCTGCCGAATCCCACCATGCTCAGGGGAGAGCACTCCCAGCCCCACACGTGGGTGGCTTCTCCATGTCCCCTCCATGCCGATTCTTGGCGTAGCAACCGCCCCATGCCAAGGACAGCATCGTCCCATCGGCCAGGTGTGAGCTGAGCCCTTGACCATCTGGAGTCCCCGAGGCGCCCAGGGCACTTCTGTGTCATGGCCGTGTTAAAAATAAGCCCTCTTGTGACCCTATGGACACTTTCCCCGCTGTTACAGTGGGGTAGGATATTTGTGCTACTTTCTGTTCTGCCTGGGCTCGCAAGGCAAGCCTGAGTAATTCACCAGCTGCTCCTTGGTGCAGGAACAGCGCGAATGTCCCCACCTTGGGGACCACTGTGTTTCTCCACAGTGTGCCATGTCAGTCCCTTCCTCTTTACGCAAGAGGCACCGGGATTTTGTACACATCATCTGTCAAAGCCGTGGGGGAGCTGCAAGCCTGAGCAAGGGACGGGATTACGTGATGGCAGGGCTGGTTCACCGCCCAACTTAGCAGACATGTTACCATGCCAATGTACGTGCAAAGCGCTGCCCAGAAAGATCTTCGTCAAGGTCTGTGCCCACCTGCTGAGTCCGAGGTCCAGACCCTGGCAGGGGACTGAGGGGCCAGCAGGAGCCAGGTCTGGAGCAAGGAGCTGGGAGAGGCACCCACTGCCCGAGCCCTGCATGCCCGGCTCCCCCCGGACCAGCACCACCAGCCTGTTCCCTGCTCCACTTCCAGTCCATTCCTGAATTCCCCGGGAAGAAGGCAGTGGGGACACTGGGGGGCTGCAGGGGCTGGCACCACAGCAGGGATGGGTGCATCTCTTCCAACCATCTGCTCTTCCTGGATCTGGCCATCACCTCTCCGGCAGCTCCGTGATGCCTCCAGCACCCACCTGGGCTGGCAGGGCAGTCCCAAACCCTCGCTTGCCCCTACCACCGCCAGCAGCAGCCATAGGGCTGGGCATCACATGGGGCGACAGCCTGTGGGCTCGGGGCCAGGACATCACTAGCATGTGCTGGGGCTGGTCCAGTGTGGGCGGGAAAGCTGCAGTGCCAAGCATTGCACAGCTCCCGTGGGGCACAGCCTCGCGGACAGCAAATAAACACCAAATCCTTCCTCCTCTTCCCTCCAAAACTAGCTCCCACATTTGAAGTACATGAATCAGACATCAGCCTAAACACTGAATTATTCATAAACCTCTAATCTTTAGATTTCACTGAATATGCAGAAGTATCGATAAAAAAAATGAGAGAATTGTACTTGCAAATTGCTCTTTATTAAAGGTTTAACTTGCATGGATTCTATACATTCCCTATTAGACCTTGCAAAGCTGCATAGAATTAGAAATCAGAGAGGATAATAATGTACAAAAATAGTTTCAAATGTTGATAACACTGAACAGCGAGAAAAACATCTTATTTGTATAACTGAGCTAAAAATAAAAATGAAGAACACTGCTACAATTGCAATATGCCATCTTGTAGTGCTTAAAACATATGTCAAAGTCTCTGAGCCATATGCTCCCATGTCTTGCCTGCTACAGCGCGGAGGGAAGCTTAGCGATGCACCAATCAATCCTCAAAAGCACAAGCACTGGCCAAAACCTCCTACTTGGGCTGATGCCAAACTGATTGCATCTGAACCGGGGAGGTGTGTGGGAGGACCGGGAGGAGCATGCCTCGGGGCATGGCCCTGGGCCGCAGGGGGCCCAAAGATGCCTAAGGATGAACGGCGGTACTATGGGGAGGGGGTGCTTCCTGCTGGGGGGACATCAAGTGGGGCTGCTGCTGAGGGTGCAAACACCGTGTGCATGTTGCTGTGCCGGGTGCCTGCAGCAGCAAGCACCGAGCCCTCCCTGAGCACATCCGACTGTGGCTGCACATGGCTGTGCTGTGCCATGCCGTGCCATGCTGTGCCGCCAGGTCCCCTCTGTGCCACCTGCTTGCTGGGCAGGATTGCAGCCATCACCTCTGCAGCATGGAGGGGCCCATGTACACTGCTACCCTGTCCTGTTGCCCCTGGAGGGGTCATGGTGCCTGCCGGGGCTTCTGACATGCTGGAGGTGGGGCAGGGCTGGAGCTGGGAGCACCTGGCAGGGCTGGGGGCACCTCGCAGCAGCCAGACTTGCCCCTGGGCAGCCGGCGCACGGTGGGGCTGAGCAGCTGGGTGACACTGGCCAGACTCTGTCTCCGGCAGCAGAGCCGGGGGGTGGCCCCACCTCTGGCCCCCACAGCGGCAGAGGCAGGGATGCGCCCAGGCCCCAGCCGGGCTGTCGAAGTGGGGTGAGGGAGGCGAGGGTGGCTCTGCCGCGGCCCGGGGCTCGCGCATGGCGGTGCAGGGTGTGCAGGCGTGATGGGGGCATCAGACCCAGGGGTCTGCACTTGGAGCAGGGGGGGCGCGAGCTCTCAGCAAGTCAAAAGAAAAGCATGGATTTACGCCAGTGGAGGAGCTAAGCCTTTGCATTTTAATTACAAAACGTGTGTACACATTTACAGCCTTGTTCCCAGGGTTCCTAGTGCCAGGAGAGAGGAGCCCGCCCTGCGGGGCTGTGGCCGTGGTGAAGCGGGGGCGGGTGGTGGCAGCATCGTGCTCCCGGGGCGGCGACGCACGCCCCAAGGACTGGCCGCTCCAGCGGGGCCTACGCGGGAGAGACCTGGCTGGTGGAGACGGAGGAGGTCGAGGTCTCTGTCTTGACAGCAGACGTGTCCTCGTCGCCCAGCGGGTTCTTGCCGCAGCAGAGGGTTGTGATCATGCAGTTACGGAACTGGAAGAGAGGGAAGCCCGGGGTGAGGCAGGTGGACGCCAGGTGGCTCCGGCTGCGGGGCTGCCTCCGAGCCTGGCAGAGCTGCTTGGAAGCCCCCACCACCACAGTGCGGGAGGTGCCATGTCAGTGGAGCCTCCTTCCCCGCTGCCTGCTGCCTGCCCTGCCTGCTGCTCAGGGCCGGCGTGAACGCAGCTCCAGCTCCTCCACCGACCTAGTGCCTGGGTCATTTCAGACAGGATGGGCTTGCATTTATGAGATTTATGCAACGCCAAGGATGAGCTGCACAGTCACCCTCCTGCATGCCGAACAACATCACCTGGAAACAAACTCCCCTCCCAGACCACTGGTACCTTGAGGTGCTGTAACTCTCTGCAAGCTGTTATAAAGCGAAACACAAAAAAGGAGATCGCCTGGCATCCTGCCAGTTACCTGTTTGTTCATTACGATGTAAATCACAGGGTTGTAGATGGCGGAGCTTTTGGCAAAGAAAGCCGGGATGGTCATGAAGATGGGCCCAAAGTCCGCCCCCTGGTTGGTGAAGATGTAGATAGCGACGCTGGCGTAGGGGACCCAGCACATCAGGAAGGAGATGACCATGATGATGACCATGCGGGTCACTTCCTTCTCTGCCTTCTGGGTGGTAGCAGACTCTTGCTGCTGGGCGGCAGCCTGCGGGCAGAAGGGAATGGAAATGTGATGGAGCTGGGGAGGGCTGCGCTGGCATGCCACGTGGGATCAGGGCTTGGGGTAGTTGAGCTGCCCATCTGGAGTTTGCTATTTCCCCCTTCGTGGAGGGCCCTTTCTGTCACCAGTCTGGAGCCTGGCGTGGGCCCCTTCCCAGCACTGGGGACGGGGGCGGCCCCTGGCCCACCACCACTGGCAGGTACCCACCTCCTTGACAGTGCAAACCAGGTTCCCATAGCAGAAGAAAATGATCGTCAGCGGGATTGTGAAGTGAACCACAAACATGTAGATGACAAAGGATTCGTTGTTGATCTCTGGCTTTGGAGTGTAATAGTCGATCCCACACGAGCATTGCATGCCCTCGGGGATGTACCTGCAAGGTGAGCGAGGCAGGTCAGCGCCCAGCAGAAGAGACCAGCTGGAAGCCATGGCCGAGTGCTGCCAGCCAGGCTCCCGCAGCCTCAGGTGCCGGGCACAGCACCCTCCCTACCTGGACCAGCCAAACAGTGGGGGAGTCGCACACGCGAAGGCCATGACCCAGGAGAAGGCAACGCCCATGATGGCATGGTTCTCCCCGAAGCGGAAGTTGCTCATGGGCTTGCAGACCACTATATATCTCTCGATAGCCAGGACAACCAGCGACCAGAGACCAACTTCACCTACACCAGGGAGAGAGAGGGATGGGGACACAGAGACTTTGAGCAACAGGAGGAGAAAAATGCCCTGATGGCAGCACAAGGCCTCCTCAGACTGTTGTTCCTGAGGAAGACCCCTGGCAGCAGGTAAATTTCCACCAAGGGTTTGGAAAGAGAAATGAACGAAGGCCAAGTGCAGGTGCAGTAGGGAGGCATGAGAAGACACGGCCTCACTGCACTGCTGACCCACACTAACCACTTTGCTGCTGTGTTTTGAGATCCATGGCTGGATCCTACCACTCATCCCGGACAGCACCTGCACCTGCAAGCCTACGGTCCCACTCTGAGATGCAGTGAGTGCCCATCATCCCAGGATTTCCCCTCGCTACCCACAGCTTCCCAGGAAACTTGTGCCACAAGGACCAAACCAGTAAAACAGTTGCCTGCGGCTGAAGGCTGAGCTGAATGGAGGAGGGCGTTTTTAGACACAAGTTTTATTTAACATCAGTTTTGGTCAAAGCCCGGCTGGCATGGGGAGGAAAGCCAGCTTTGCTAGCCTGCACCACCATGCACTGCATCAGAGCGAATGACAGACTCAGCCCCACGGAACAGGAAGAACAAATTTGTCATCTCTCAGGTCAGAAAGCAAGCCAAAAAGATGTGCAAATCCAACAGCTGCAAAATCTGCTGCTGGTGGCTTTTCATTACTGCACTGTTGTTCTCAGGGTACTGAGCAGGTGGCTACCAAAATAAGGTCAAAAAAAAAAAAAAAGGGTCATTAGTCACTTTCTTCACCTCCCACCCTGAAACACTGCAACTGCCTTGGCCCACATCAGCAGCAGACCAAGGACCTTCCAGATACCATGTTGTTTCAAGATCATCTGGGCATCCTCCCTCCCCCTTCTAAAATCTGGGGCAATTCCTGGCAGAAGATTTTTGAATATTTGGAAAACTTACCACCCAGCGTAGCACAGAAGCCTTCGATGTAGCACCCTGTTACTCCAAAGACAAAGTACCCGTTCATCGAAGTGTACATGGTGGTTGTGAAGCCTCCCAAGACCATGAAGAGGTCAGCGACCGCCAGGTTCAGAAGGATGTAGTTTAGAGGCGTCCGGAGCTTCTTGTGCTGGATGGTGACATACAGCGTGAGGAAGTTGACGGGGAAGCCGAGCAGGATCAGCATAAACATGTAGGCAGCCAGCGCCGAGAACTTCCAGGGGTCAGCCAGGTAGTACTGGGGGTATTCGAAAGGGCTCCGCACCACCCCGGTCTTGTTGGACATGGGCACGTAGAAGTCTTGGCCTTCTGTCCCATTCATGGTTGCGGTTTGTGAGGTGCCTTTGGCTCTTACTCAAGGGTGTTTTTTGAGCGTGGGGGGATTGCCTCTGAAATGGGGCTCCTGCCACCTCTCAGCCTTCGCTGTCACCCCAAGGAGAGGTGGCTACGCTCACCTCCGCAGGGCGCCCCTTATAAAGTGCCCCCTGGGGTAAGCTCCAGGCATTGGTGTCAGCGCGATTAGGGCTTAGAGAATTATTAATCATAATCATCCAGGGGTAATTGGCTTTCCTGGGAAGGTATTAAGGTGACACCTGTTTCTGGCCCACGCTGTAATTGTTGGAGACCATGGCTCACGGTCGTACATAAAGAGGTAGCTCTGCACCGCACCTTTCATTTGGGGTGGCCCAAAGCAGATGGCAGCTCCACTCGCACAGCCTCGCTCCTCAGCATGGCTGTGCTCCCCAGGGAGCAAGGGTTTGGGGTGGGCCCTGCATCCATGGCAGTCTTTGCACCCCATCATCCAGAGCTGGACATCCACAGCTCATGCTGCTGTTGCCCAGGGGGAGGCATTTGCCCCCCCCCCCAGTCCACCCTCCATGGGCACTCAGGGGCCTGCTGCCCATCTGTGTGAAATGCCTCAGTTTCCCCACAGAGAGATACTGGGAATAGGATGCATTACCATCGGGTTGCCAGGCGGAGGGTGCCAGGGAAAGACAAGGCACATGGGGATCCTTCCCTTGGCTGCATTTTCTCAAGGCCCCCAGGCTGAGCTTTCGGCTCTCGCCAACAAACAGAAGCTCCTTTCCGTCCCCTGCTAACAGGAGGGAAGTCTGTGGTTCAAAACCCCACGACTGTAGGTTTGGGGGCTGCAGAAGGTGACTGGGCTGGGCAGGTGTGGTGTGGTCCATCAGTGATCGTGTTCTTACAAGGGGAAGCAGGTCCACGACACCAGTTAGTCCCCACTGGAGAGCCATCCCCACCGGAGAGCCGTCCCCACCATAACTGCCATTCCCTGTGGGAGGCTGCAGAAGGGTGCTCTCAGGCAGGACGAGCATCACCAACCCTTCTTGCACATGCTCTCAGCCACCTCTTTTTCTGCTACAGGATTTGGCTGGGGAGGTTTGAACACCACAGTGAAACACTGACCCTGCTGGCAGGTTTCCAGTTGTACCATCTCCTCTGTGCCTGGCTTTGTATGTGGTTTGGGTCATGCCAATTACATTGGTAACACCTAATAAATAACCTAGTCCATCTGTCCTGGACAGGTATCATTCTGCACTGGTGCTGAGAAGGCTGCTGGACAAGGGCACTGAAGGGAGGTTCTGAGCTGAAGCCAACACTCAACTTCATATGCCAATTGACAGACATCTTCGGTCTCCCCGAAACCTTGCAGAATCATCAGATTCCACAGGGGAAGCTGTCATTGGAGCCTCCCATGTCCTCTGTGTCTCTCTGCCTCCCCACTCAATTGTGCTTAAAACGTTCTTTGTGCCAACCAGCAACTGAGTTAGACATTATCTTTTCTTAATTTTCAGAGGCAATGAGACATATACAGCAGAGTGAGCACAACGAAGCCAACTGCAGAGGATGTCTCTTCTGGAGAAGGTGGTTCCTTACAGTTCACACCATCGTGATTAATCTTTTACACTCCAAAGCTATTTTCCCCATCTATTCTCTTTTTTTCCACCCACTGTTTATCACCTTTCTCATTAGCAGTCAGTAACATTCCAGCTGGCAGGCAGGTACCAGCTGGTTCCCCCACAGAGGCTAGGCAAGGACTGTCTGCTCTGCCCCTTGGTAGGGGACAGAGGCTGGAAGGGACCTGAGCACCTCCCCTTGCCGTTCTGGCTGCAGCCGGGGGCTGAGCTGAGCGTTCCTTGCAGCCAGGAGCAGAGGAGTGGGTAACTGTGAGTGCCTCATCCAGCACAGGAGGATGTGCCAGAACCGCTGGAGCTCATGGGTTTGAGGTGGGCAGAAGCTCACGTCCTCTTGGCCTTAATAAACTTCTTCCAGTCCTGGCCTAGTTTTTACCAGTGTTCCCCCTGGGTTAGTTTAGCACATGCAAAAAGTTTAAAGGCAAAAAGCACAAAGCTCTGTACTCTCTTTAAAGAAGATACCAAGCTGGGAAACCTTCACTCTAAGCGGGGAAGGTCTAAAGGAGCTAAAGTGCTGGCACCACGGACAAAGGAAGACCTGGCTGGCTGTAACCAAAGGCAAGCCACAATCTCTCCAGACAGTCCCAAAGGTCTTCCTTCACATCAACATGAAAATACCACGTCCTTACACACACTCCGCTCATCCCAATTCCCTCTCAATTAACTTTTCACTCATGTTGCCAAGGCCAGAGCAGTGCCATTATCTAATTGCAAATGCAGCTGTTCATAGTTGTACCTGGGCATACAAGAAGGATTAAAGGTTTATCTTCTCAATACACAAATATGCCACCTTAAGCTCTGATGCAATAAGCCACTGCTGAGGTTAGCCGCTGCTGCTCGAGCTTAGGGCCTGGCGTGCGTCACCACTGGAGTACAGCAGTAGGACAGGCAAGAAGTCATGAAGTAGAACAGGGCAAATGGAAGAAAACAGTTGGTCAACCGCTCACGGTCACTTCAGAGAAAAGCGCCGTGGTGGGACTTCTTGTACGTCCAGGGACTCCTTATCATGAAGTTACCCGAGAGTTTCAATGGCACAGGGCAGTCTGGAACTAGAACGTCTTTACAATGTACGAGATGTGCCGAGTATGTTTTTGCCTGGAAAAGCCCAATATACTTTTCAAACCTAGACTTTATTCACAGAGCTGTTTAAAAAAAGAAAAATGCTTCCTTGCTTGATCCATTTTGTCTCTGTGTCATGACAAACCTTATCTATTTATTTTTATAATTTTTCATTCCCACTAGCTCTGCAAAGCCAGCTCAGTTCCAGGAGAACAAGCCGAATTCCATTCTGGCTCACATCTCAAACAGCATTGTTTATCCATGTCAATCGCGAAGTCTTCATTGCAAACAGTAACAGATGAGTCAAAAAGCAGGCGAGTGGTAATTACAACAGAATGTTTTTGAAGTGGTAAATTAAGCAAACTTGGTCAGGAACCATTGAGGGACTCAGAGACCCTGTAGTGCCATTGCAGTGTCACTTTCAAGAGGAACTCAAGCAGACAGAGAGACATCACTAGTTTCATGTGCAAAGTGCTGTTTACATGGTGGCTGCTTTACCAGCACCCAACAACCTCAGCCAATAGCTTAAGACAGTAAAGTAGAATATCATTTCCCACTCAAAACAAAGGGAGGCTGTGACAGACGGGATGTCATAACAACAATAGAACTCATGGTAACATGGGCACAATTTATACTGGATTAAAGTCAAGAAACCTATCGCTTCCCAGCTCAAATCCAGCCCATCTGGTTACCTACGCAAATTCTCCTGCCGTCGGAGAAATACTCAGTGACTGTCCTCAGGAGAGTCAACTACCCGCGAGTACGATGGTGGGCTGGGTCTGGCTGGGATGGAGTTAACTTTCCTCACAGCAGCCGTGTGGTGCTGTGTTTTGGATTTGTGTCTAAACCAGTGTTGGTAACACACCAGGGTTGTAGCTATAGCTGAGCAGTGCTTCCACAGCACTGAGGTTTTCTTTTTCCCCGCTCTGTCCCCCCCAGCGATAGGCCAGAGGTGGGCAAGAAGTGGGGAGGGGACAGAGCTAGGACAGCTGGCCAAAGGGGTATTCCACACCAGATGATGTCGTGCTCAGAAATAAAAGCTCAGGGAAAGGAGGAAGAAGGGAGGATGTTGTGTTTGTGTGTTTGCCTTACCAAGTAACCATTACTCATGCTGAGGCCCTGCTCTCCAGGAAGCAGGCTGGACATCTGCCTGCCACTGGGAAGCAGTGAATAAATGCCTTACTGCTTTGCTTTGCTTGCACGCACAGCTTTGCTTCACTTATTAAACTGTCTTCATCTCAACCCGTAAGCTTTTTTGCTTTTGCTTTTCTGATTTTCTCCCCAGTCCTGCAGGGAGCAGGGGGAGTGAGCAAACTACTGCGTGGGGGCTTAGTGGCTGCCTGGGACTGACCCACCATGTTTGGTCAAGCAGCTGCATCATTAGAAACACCTCAGCCTCAGCAAGAGGCTGAAATAAAAGGTGGCAGGTCCATCTCCTCTCACCTCTACACATTGTTTGCCCATGGCTCTGGACTGAAACAATGGTGGGGAAATAGTGCTCAGAAATACTCCTTTAGCACATCACTCCACTGGTCAGCATGACGGCCAAGAGATCTGTGCGAGCTCAGACAGGCGCGTGCGTCCACAGCAAAGGTACGTTCAGATCACAGATGCCGCAAGAATTGACAGGACACCAGGAATTGTGGGAACTATCCCGTGACTTCAGTACCACAGCAAGTTACATCACTTACAATTTTCTCAACAATGAAGAACTCTCCTATCTTGGGTACAGAGGCAGCGCTGTGGGAAACCACTGGCGGACTGTGAGCCCTCAGCTGCTTTGGTATTCCTGCCTGGCACCCTGACATATTTATAAGTGTGCAAATACATTCAGTTTAGCCCATCAGGTCAGTGGTGTTTCTTTCATTAGTAGTAAACAGGCTACTGTTACTAGGATGACATATGCAGCAGTGGGCAGTTGAGGTACTTATGTCTGGGTAGCTTGGTTAGCATGAAGTGCATGCTTCCATGCGCAACCTGGCATTTTGCATTTTAACAAGGGTGAATTCTACACAGATTAAAAGCTTCGACCCCTCTCCACTCAATGTGGCTGTGAGATGGTCCTCGATGCCAAGATCGGTGTAACTCTTAAGATCATACTTTAAGAGCTCTAAACTCTAATGCTGTTCTTGCCTAAATGGAATAAAAAGAAAAAAAAAAAAAAAGCTCAGACGGGGCAGCATTATAGCAAATGCCAAGACAAAGAGTAGTGAAAAATAGTCCCATTTATTTGAAGATCTGTCAATAACGGGTACATATCAAGGAGCAAATTGAGTCCTAACACAAGTTGGAATAAAAACGATTACTTCGAGGCTGAACTTGACCCTAGAAACATTCCTGTAAAAATCTGTGGCACTTCAGCTGCTTGCCTGGGAAATGTAGAGGACGTTCACAAACAACAGACACTTTCATTTAAAAAAAAAGTTACATTTCTTCAACTCAGTTCCACTCGTACAAAATGGAACAAGATGACTTAACTAAGTTGTTAGGAAAACTCTATGAATCTAAGAAGTGTTTTGCCAAGCCACGTCTGTCAGTTGAGGTATAAGATTGTTTTTCTTCATTGGTTTGACTCATCTATTCTCCGTCGACAGAACGGACAACAATTATGCTGGAGTACGAGAAGCTCATAGTCTTCTGTGTGAAACATCTGTTAATTAGGAACAGATTTAGGGACAAGTTAGACTGTGACTAGCTCAAACAAAATGCAAACTGAGCTCAACGGCTTCTCTATGGTGCAGATATTCTGAAGCTACCCTTACAGGAGAATTGGTCCTCTTACTTTCAATTGCTTGAGAGAGCTGTAACCTGGAATAGAGCAGCAAGCACTTCACAGACCACTGCCAATGTTGCTGAAGAGGCACAAACCAATTACTTACTTTTGCAGAAGAAAGGACAAAAATTAGACAGTTTCTGTGTAAGCAAACGCGACTGAATTCCAGTATTTCAAAAAGCCATTACCTGAGAGGGGAAGGAGAGGGAGAGGGACTGAACCACAAGCTAACTTAGTTACTGACTGATTTTCCCTGCTAGACCAGGCTGAAAGTCAGAGGGGCAGAGCAAAAAGAAGTAAATACAAATCAGCATTTGTTGTTCAGCCAAGGTTTGCTCGAGAGGCTCTGACTTGCTGTCAGTGCAACTTCTCAAATTCAGCTACCTCAAAGTTTTCAGAAGGCAGCTGTTCCTCCGTGCATCACACAGCTTACTTTTTGGTTTTCATTGCTTTCTCTGTCTCTACATCATTCAGGAATTTGTTGAATACATTTTAAAGTATGAGGTTTCAATGATTAGAATTGTTTCAGGCATAGGGTTCTCATTAGGGTTGTTTTGGTTTTTTTTTTTTTAAACCTCTCCATGAAAACACTACCTGAAAACATGATGGACACATGGTAATGGAGGCATCTGGTAGCAGGGAACGGTAGTACTGCCACCGCAATGGCTTTGGCCAGCGTTTAATCAGGACGTCCCTCCGGCTCATTGACTGGAGAACAGCACGATTCACAATCACTGGAACAAATTCTGAGCCTCCTTGCTGCAGGAGAGGAGGTTTAGAAAGAATTACTGTTACCAACTGCAAAGCCCTTTGAGGATTAGTAAGATCTTGTAAGAAGCGAAGTAAAATTCAGTGGAAAAAACTAATATAGAATTGGCCTGAGTCTAGTCCCACCAAACTCACTGTCAGTTTTATCAATACCTTCAGCGACAGCAGCATCCAGCCGCATCTCTAACTTGGTTTCAGTGAGCTTCCATTTTTCATTTTAACACAATTCCTTGTAAATAACACCCATACCCACAGCCTTTATTAAAACCTCACAGTAACGACTGTTTTATAGGTATACTGCCTCGACACAGAAATACCCTGGGGGACAGCCCCATTGTATCATTTTATGCTGATAAACCCAAATTCCAGGAATGTTTACTTTAAGATCTTTGCTGTTTTGTGGGGTTTTTTTGTTTGTTTGCTTTTTTTTTTTTAAGAGTTAACTGGTAAATCCCTTTCCCTCTCAAGTTCCATCCCTCTCTTCCAGTCCCCTGTTTTGTATCTCTCTTGTCTTTGTAACACATTCACACCAGAAGAGCGCATGGATTTTAAGTTAAAATTTTCTATTCATTTCTGTTGATAGCAAGAAACAAACAACTGGAAGATGCAGGTAAGGCTCTTACCTCAAAGCTCAGTTTTGCTGTAAAGGGATCATCATCTTCAGTAATATCTGTATTGTCATCAAGCCTCAAACTCTGTGCATCTAGATGCATTTCTTAAGGAAGAAACAGAGTTCCTATAAAACTAGCTGTCCTCACAGTAGCTAGCACTCACAGAATAAATATGAAAGCATACCAGCAGGACCGGTATCCTTGTTGCTCCAGAGGGTCAGAGTATTCTCAGACTGCTACAGTGCCTAGATTATTATAGAAAGTACTAGAGACGGGCTTGCTGCGATTGACAGTGACTAGGGAAATTTATCATTGCAGCTGCTGTAGAATGGCAAAACTGACCACAACCAAGTATGACATCAGCTCTGCCTTCCTTCCCTCTCTGCCCCCTTCTGACAGATGACAAAAAACAAATGAAGCGACCTGTTTAAATTACATTTTGAGCAGCTTTAGTCAGAGATAGTGTTTTCTTGTGCATTACTCTGCACCTAATATTATATGGCCCCCACAGCAACTGGGAGCTCTGGATGCCAAAGCATTACAAAACAGATTCCAACAAGAACGGTTATGAAGAAAGTCCACGCTGGTTTCCCTCAGCTAAGAGAAGGCAGCCTCTAAAGCAAGCCGTCATTGCAAGTGAGTAACACACTTCAGATTCTCCCCTTTCTTTACAGAAAGCAATTAAAACAGAATAGCTAAAGCATGGCATTCCACTGTTAAAAAGAAATATTTTGCATGATTAGAAACAAATTTTCCTGATGAAAAAGCTTTATGAAAATATTAGGTTTAGTTAAAACATCACTTTGGTTGTTATCCTAACTTGAAAAGGAAACACAATGCAATCGTATTCACATCAGTCATATGACAAAAAGAAAATTTTAAACCTAAGGGGGAAAAAAAGAAATTCAAAATTGTTGCTTTTTTCCCCCTAAGAAAAGGGCTGGAAACCAATATCAAAAGGATACGGTCACTCATCATCTCTTGCCATTTATTCTCTCTCTTATTCAGTGTTGGAGCTTCAAGATCAATGAGAGCTACAGCTTCGTCATCTGTGATGCCATCTTCCAAATAGAACTCAACCAGATGCAGTACTTCTAAAGGGGTGTGAAGAGCAAGGAGCATTTGACCTGCAAGTACTCAGAAAATGCCTCCTAGAAGATACTGTGCCCCTCAAGAAATGAACACCCTCTGGCTTCTATGATGGTGGTGTTCTGCCCACATGTTCTCATGAAGCAAGTTAAATAAAATAAACCAAACCAAAAATGCCTCAACTTCTCAAAGGATTGCATCTGTGTTAATGAAACACTTTAAAAATTCGGTGTCTCACAATAAAGCAATGCTTTACTGCTGCTGCTATCTTGCAATGAAATCCAACTATCCCTGAGACAAGAAGCAGCCACTTAGTCAAATCTAACAACATTAAAAGGAAAGAAGTGTTTGTCCAAATAACATTGCAGAGTGAACAAATTAAGTACTAACCTACTCTGTTCAGTTAACATTTATCTACTTGAAAAGCACAACCAAACGTGATATTCCAACGCACCATAGGAGGAAGCAGAGAAGACGAAAGGTTGTCTGCAGTTAATGCAGACGTTCCCCAAGTTATTTAGCAAAGGGTTGTTGGTAGAGCACCTATAACACAAGGGCACAAGCTCCTGCAAAAACACATACAGAGCACAGTAATCGTAGACAGATCAGCACATCCTGAACTCTTTGTTTTCAATTAAATACGGGCTCCTTAGGTTTACACCACTGATACTACATCAGCGCTAATCAGGGAATTAGTGCTGTAAAATCAGATCCTTTAACATCTGAAAATGCTTTCCCTTTTTAATAAAAACCAGCAAGTTTTCACATCAAAAATAGCTGTCTTCACCATTCTAACAATTAAATTTTTACCTTGCCTTTGCAGTAACAGAAGCAGAATTCTGCATCAAATACACAGTGACAAAAGAAGTCAAAGAGAACGTTACCGAAGCAAAGTTTTTTGCTCTAAGGTTTGGTCAAATTCAAGTTCTCCAATTAATTCATCTCTCTTCTTTTCAAGAGCACAGTTATTTTAGGCAGTTCTTAAGACTGTATTTCTATTATTTCAGGTGGCCAGGTGCATTGCACAATGCAATTTATTTTTAGTGAGTACTCCGTAAGACATGGCTTTATAGAGCACTGCAGAAAGTCAGACTTCAGTTAAAGAAGAAAAGGTGTTAAAATAAGACTTATGGAAGGAAGGTCATTCAAGGGATGGGGGGAGGAGGGAAGGAGTGCTAGGAGTGGGACAAATGAAAGTGACCTCCAGCTGGAGAGAGAGACAAAGACTGTGGAATAATTGCATGTGGATCGGAGAGAAAAAGGCTTGAAAGAATTAATAGGCAGAGAGGAAGGTAGATGCAAGACAGGAGAGGGAGGATGGAAGCTGCCCGTAAAGAAAGGACTGATTTTAATTTGTTCTCAGGAGCAAAAGGAAGTCTGACCTGAAGAATAATAATAAAAGGACTGTGTTTCCAGCAGAAATGTAATTATATCACAGAGCTATGCATAATATATTTCAGATTTTTTTGTGCATACAGCAACTCAGATTCTTGGATTAGGCCACATATTAATGATTAACATGAAACACATCACAACTTACTTCACTGTCATGGAATGGCTTGGATCGGATTGTCAGGCTGCCCAGCTCAATTGATTTCTGGAACCTAGCTGGGATCTGCAGTCCCTGTAACTTGTCATAGGCATGACGAGCCAGTTTATATGCACCAAGAGCTTTACTCTGCTTTGCCAGGGCAAATAATGTATTGCTATAATTTAATTAAGGAATAAAAATACAAATGGCATTTAGGAAAAACTGTAATACTCTTTCTAATCAGAGAAGCTGTGCAACGAAGCATATCCAACACCGGTATTTTAAACAGGCTTTAACAAGAGAAATCTATTTACATAACTCCATTTAAAAACAAGTGTGAAAGAACTATCAAAATGTCTGTGGGCAATTAGCAGCAAGGTAAGGAACTGACCCTACATAATCATTGCTTTGGTTAAATATTCTGACTCCATTTACAAAATTTCAGTAATTTTAGGGTGAATGGATTTTCCCCCCAGCCAAAAAAAAAACCCAACCTAACCCAAAACCTCTTAGAACACCAGCAACCCACAGACACCAACTAAATACACATGAACCTATTGGAAATAAAGCATATGCTCTGCGTCATCGACCAAGGGTTGTCTTTCCCTTGAAACATCAGTGTGTAACAGTAACTGCTGTTTAGAAAGCTACTGATCACAAGGCATATTATGAAAGACTTTATGAAAGATTATACATTTATAAGTGAGGAACTTATGAAAAGGAAAGCTAACATCCCATCCAAAGCCATAAATGAAGCGACAACAAGACAATCGGGCCTCCCTGTGGCATCCAGTGACCCTTCTTCTTACCTTTTACAGGCAGGTGCATTTCCACAGGGTTCACACAGAGCGTTTATGAAGAACTCTCCAAAGATGCAATATGCACTAACAAAGCTGTGAAAATGTTAGCCTGACAGACACCACACAGCTATACCAGCCTCACGTGAAGCAAAAGCTCCTGGTTTTTTTTTTTTCTCCCCCTCCTGTCTCAGTTCAGTCTCCCTGCAACAACGCTGTGAAGATTCAGAGCCAACATCCTGTTGCAGTGACTGGTATCCTAGAACTTGCTTCTCTGACAAAGGTGATACACCAGACTGGGTGGGTGGTTTTGAGAATTACATGTGAGTTGATTTGTACAGCTCTCCAAAACTATTAAAAAAAAAAAAAGGTAGCGCAGTTAAACACACAATGGTTTGAAGATGCCGATTGTTTCCTTAGGGACAAAAGTCAGTTTCCATTAACTATAGCCAACAGCTGAAACTGAAGACACCCTACAGGAGTTCTCTGCATTATGGATCAACATCAATTATTCGTTTCATGTATCTCACAAGGTAACTTCTAGAGTTTGTACTGTATTGGAAGGATACACTTTTGAGATCCCCAAAGGAGTTTCCTTTGTTAAGCTGTGAAGCAGAAACCTGGAAATATTGAAGAGTGTTTCAGGCAAGTGGAAACTGAAAGGCTCCTCCTGCAGTATTAAAAATACAGACACGTATTTCTAAGCTGGAAAAACAACAACTCGTATCACTAAGTATCACAGCACTAGGCATCTCAAGTACTGTTTCTTTCATACAGTTGCAGAAAGAAGAGGTGCTGACAGAATATAGCAAGTGGATTTTGCATGACTTTCTCACCAAAGCTCATCCCTACTACATGCAGAAAAAGAGAGAGAGATCCATGTAGCTAAAACATACTCTTTAACAGGCTATTTAAAAATGAGGGCAGACTGGCCAGCAATAGTTTAGAGTCTCCACCACTGTAAGGTCTGAAGTAGTCTGACCAGCAAAGACCTCCATAGCACAGAGTCTTCTTTTGGGCAAGGGCACAGATCAAGGGTTCTCAATTGTTTTACAAAAGATATTTTCACCAACAGTGGTGGCAACATTACTATAATTGCTGGAAGTAGCAGGAGCTCCTCACTCATGACTGCTTATCATTTTGGAGTAGTTTACACACATCACTACTGATACACGTACCACACTGCGGAAATCCCTAAGCTAGGGTGCCTTCTTCTGTTCAATCTTGTTTTCCCATGATTAAAGGAAAACCTGACCATAGCCTGCGTAGGACCAGAGGCTCAGGTCACTGTGGAACCAAACCAATACAGCTAGCAAAAAAGGGCTGGGGGTGGGAAGTCAGTCATCATCGTATCTTCTACCCACACCGAGACAAGCACAGATCTGCTAAAACTGCACTGCAGTTTTTAGGAGCTAGGACAACAGAAGTTCATGTACAGTACAGCAGAAGGCTGTATAATAAAATAAAGAAATAAAGTTACTATACAGTATCACTAATCTATACTCAATATTTAATTGCCTGAAAAGTCATTAATTATTCCTAGTTAGTTCTGGACTCCCTAAAGAAAAATGCTCAGGAAGCATAAATACACAACTTCTAAAGTTAATATCTTACAGTGTATCTTTGAATAGAGTGATAGACGTGGTAAACTTCTGCCAAATGCTGGAAGTGATGAAACTTCTGTAACATTTCAGTCTTCTGTTGTTCATTCTCTGCGGGAGGCAAAGGCATTAGTACAAGTCTCCAAGATGAGTCTATGAGACTCAGCTGGAAGAAAACAGCGTATTATGATTTTAGCGCCAGCGCTTCCAAAAGAGGTATGTACCAGTTCAGGTGTCCCCCACCTACCTGTGTAAACCACACATTATACAGACTTGCCGTTTTTCTGAGCAAATTTCTGGTCTAAAACAAGCATGGTAAAAAACAGAACAGTTGAGGCAATGGTTTTAACATAGCTAGAGGCTATAGCTTAGTTAAAGGTAGAAAATAGTAGGTGTGCGTCACTGGAAACCTCATCCATAACTTCAGAGTTTACAAATAAAATGAGTTTTGAAACATTTATTTCATAAATATTAAATACACTACTAAGCCAATTGGAAAAGTTTGCATCTGTATAAAATACCTGAGGGGTAACAGATCAGCACTATCATGCATCAGCTGAACTAAAAAAAAAAAGAGGTACTTACAGCACCAGGCAAAAGGCACTATTATCAATCTTTTGTATTCATTATTACTAAATTACACCTATTAACTACTGACTCCACCTCTCTCCCAGTGAAATACATTCAGAAGACAAGATGATAGCTAACGAACTATCAGTTTTATCTCTGTTGGCAGAAATAATTTGTAAAGTACCTCTCCAAACAATGTTCAAATACTAGATATATCTTACACTCCAAGATCATCTTTTATTTACTAGTACTTTAACCCTCCAATCACTTCACTAGTTAAAGTGTGTTGTGGGAAGGTACATGAGGATACATGGTCCTAGGAGACACGATTTTGATTCTAGTCAGATTTCAAAAGGAGGCCTATGCATGCTGATGTTGCTGTTTTGCTTATTTGTTTTAAATAAGCACATGGGAAAACCAGGGGGACTACAAAAATAGCACAAGCCAGAGTTATGCACAGCATTAAAAAAAACCCCCAAAAACAAAGCCACACAACAGTGAAGTAGTTGCAGCAATGCTATCACAATTCAGTAATTGTTTGTCTACGTGCACAAGAAGGTAACAAATATAAACTTCCTTTCAGTTACTTACCTTGGGCTATGTCCAAACACTGCATGGAAAGCATCCAATAATAATAGGCTGCATCGTTAAATCGGCTTTCAACCACAGCATTGTGTGTTAGCTGCTCCAGCACTCTTACAGCTTCACTCTGCCTGCCAGCCTTGTGAAATGCTACAAAGAAGGCCAAAACAACAAGGATTTTACAGTGTGATTGTATCAATTAACTGAAATTAATGTTTTTAAATTAAGAGCAGTCTATTCAGCCAATATCAAATAGTCTACGCAGGGCAGGATAAAAAGGATTACACACTGGTATTTTTCTCCTTGAAAGCAGCGACACTAATGGAACACGAGAAGCATCTGTAGGTATTTTGTGGCTTTTGCACTGTCTCAGCAGCTCTTGAGCTCATAGATTTTGTACAACACTGGTTGCTTTTCATTTAAACATAGAAAAAGAGCAAAAATGCTATGATGATTAGATCTCTATACAAACAATGGCCATCTAAACACTGCAAATCACAATTTCATTCAAAACTACAATAAATTATTGTTTGAAGTTAGTGCTCTGGTTTGTAATGCTGAATATTTTGAAAGAGTACAGCATTTACTATATCCTTCTGTTGTTTGTTAACAGCATTTCTTTATCTGATGCTCAGAAGCCAGTGTAAAGTAAGATCCTGAATTCTCCCTTGGTAAACATGCATTTGGCAAACACTGTCTTCATCTAGCGTAATGGGGATGGGGAAGGGGGAAAACCAACCTCAAAAAAGCCCAACCCAACAGCACAGTTGCCTCCTGACTTCAGCTAGCCCAGATATAACCAAATTCTCACGTAGCTACACAATGATCTCTAGCTCGCCCAATTCTGGGGTATTTATATTTGCTAAGCCACAGCAGCAGAGAGCTTTGTGGAACAAACTGGGAACAATATTCCTATATTCACAGACTTCTGTGTGCAAATTACCAAACTGCCCTAAAACCAGGTGCTCAAAGGTTTGGTGCTGAGAGACACAAACTACTTTGTGTGGAGACAGATCACGTCTGGCATGTTCACTAGCTTGGCCCTTATAAGCAAATGCAGTTATACACTTAGATCTGAGCTGGCTCTGGAAACAGCAGATGCAACAGTCACATGGAGCTGCACCTGAGAAAAGTAACTATACTAAAAATGTGCTGGCTCCACATAAAGCTTGCTTCAACATCTCCTTGTCCCTGGAATAGTTTATGAATTAAATTTTGAAGCCTGTCCACATGATGGAAGGTTGACAGTTCTCTTTAAAGGTAGTTTTATAAGCCTAACAAAATACATGAAAATTTTACTTGTACAAACCCAACATTACCTAAATATAAGGAGAAACTATGCTTTCCACTCAGCTCTATAAGGTGGACGCCATATTTTTATCACAATAGAATTCAAATATTAATAAAAACAGTTCAGATTATATGCCAAATACCGTTGCCACGTGCCACACTCAGATATACGATGCGATGGAAAATCTGGACCTGTATTTAGATGCCATCATTTTTGATAGATCCATCACATTTTCTTAGCAAATAAGGAGACTTCCAGCTACTTTAAGACCAGTATGAAAACACGGACTCTATTTGGTTTTGAATCCCACTGATAAGAAACTCTCCAGGGCAGAGACTGCATATTCTGTATTGGAAAAGTAGGGAGTAAATTTCAAGTGATCAGTGATCTGTCAGTAACATTCTTACCTTTTTGGGCTTCTTCAAATCTATCATTCTCTGCTAGCCACTGAGCATAAGGGACATAGACATCATCTTTGAATTCAGGATGCTTTTCACTCAAAGCAAATGCCTGAAGTAAATAAAAAATTCATTTTTAGAATACTGCATGGTTTAAACAGTTAAAGGGTTTAGACTATTCCATGGGATCAATCCTTTAGCTCTAAGTAAATTCACAGTAAAAATACACAGAATAGAGAGAGTAATCCATATTTTCTCCAGTATGAAACTAATGTATTTTAAAATAAAAAGCAATCAACAAAAGAAAAGAAGCTAAGCATAGTAACAGTCTGGTTATTGAAACAGGGAAACTTGAAAGTGATTATCCAGGAAATTTAGTATATTTCACAGCAAGAGGCAAAAAATATTTTTATTTTTACTGAACATATCTTTTAAGAAATTGAAGTAACACTATAAATACAGTTTAGATTCACTTTCTAAACTCGGTAACTGGTCAATAAAGGACTAAGTCTACAATTTTCCAAAGTACCCATATAATTGGGGGAAGGGGTTTGTCCATTGCAGCAGCACTTTGAAAACATTTCCTTAAGAAATTACACCTATCAAAAACTTAATGTAAAGAAACAAGAACAAAATTAATGGTGACCCCAGGTGTGAAGTGGGTGGTACTGGCAGACCCATGTTTTTATGGAAAAACCCAGTGAAGTCAGAACTTTACCTAATCAGAAGCATAAATCCAGTTATAGAGTGGGGTCCACATTAACACAGCACACATTCATCAGATCTAAATTACGTGTATGGTATTCTCACTCGGGTCTGTCCAAATTATAAATAATACAGTTCAAAACAGAATTTCCCATGCTATAATTACTATTTTAATTACTATTTATTCTGATGGACTAGAAGCACCCCATGGATTACCATAGGAAGTGGGCAACTATAACTCAAGAGGCAAAAAAGGTGCTCAGAAGTGAGACCAAGAAATATTCAGCCAGGAAACTAAAAAAAACCAACCCAACCCAACCAAAACAAAAAAACAAACAAAAAAACCCCACCCCCCAAAACCCAAAAAACCTAAACCCACCACCAAAGAAACACCGAGCATACAAAATTAACTTAAATACTCTGAATCACATTCTACAGAAGCCTACCTCCCTGCCTCTCCCTTCACTACAGTGGTGGGGGAGCCAGACATTTGTCTCCCTTTCTTGCAACCAGAGACAATAAGAAGTAGTGGTTTTAAACACAGACAGCAAGGGCACGCTTACTTCTTCCCAGCGATGAGTCTCCACGTGGAGATGGACCAATGCTTTCAGGTCACCAACCTTCATGTAGGTTTCTGCTGCATAACCAGGGTTATCAAGTTTCTTAAAATAGAAGGCACATTTTGACAAAGGCTCACGCTCAGCTTTATCCAGTTTTCGAGCAATTTCAATTAACCTAGACCCAGTAAAAAGAAGCCAGATGTTTCAGGTTCTGCCTTGTTGTTTTGCCTTTTGTTTAATTATTGTAATAACTTCATCTTTAATCAGTTATTATTTAATAAATATCATAATAGTAGTACCATGCAACACTGTTTAAACAGTTTTCAGTAAACATCCCAAATTCTTTTTTTTTTTCCTTTTACAAACTCAAAACCCATTCCTTCAATCTTTACTCACACGTGCAATTCCGTATCTCAGACTCTTTGCACAGTCATGAAGACGGAGAGAGGGAGTAGGTCCTACATGACTAAGTGACATGGGACACACTTCCTCAACCCAGACCTAAACAAAAGACTCCTGAATAAACATTACCCCCTTTGCCACACAGCAAAACTGAGGCAAGGGAAGGCTGAGTGACCTGCCCAAGATCTTACAGCAACTCCGCAAATGACCCAAAGTGTCACCTATTGCAAATCAAGGAGAATTTGACCAATGACAGAAGCAGTCCCAGAATTTCTAGGGATTCTGTGCTCCAGTTGTCTTCTCTACCCACTAGATGATTATCCTTAAGAGCTTAAAACAACAGAAATAGGCTATCACATATAAGCACTGCTGTGATGATTACTCTGAAAAGCTTAATGCATGCATATTTTAGAAGACAGTCTCATACTACATATGAACCCATTCATTCTCTTTACTGCTGTAATGCATTTGTTTTCGTAACATATTTATGTCCCTACCCTCTAAATATATGTAACTTTTAAAACATTTTTAATTGTAGATGTGCTTCAAATACTCAATCTGATATAAACAAAGGCACACATCAAACAAGTTTTGTCTTACTTTAAAATTATGCATAATTCATAATAACTCATTTGAGATTTTATTATATATTATCTTTGAGATGGAACTAAAACCTACATATCAACCCAGCCATGGTCCCCACTGATTTCTATGGCCTTCATGTGCTCGCCTGCAGAAAGGTACATCTCCACTGCTGCTTTTGGTTCATTGATATTCTTGGCCCAATCTGCTTGTTTTTTTATTAGCATCTTTGTGTCTTTGGGGTCTCCAGATCCCAGAAAATCCTGAAACAGTGTAATACAAAAAGTTTGTATTACCTTCTGGTCATAAACATTGTTACAGTCCAAATTCTAAAATACATAAAGGCTTTTTTAATGTATATTGTTATGCCTCCTAAGAAAAGAAATAGTGCATACAGAGCAACATGAACCGATCCAGCCTTCAGCACCTTATCATCAAGGCCCAATGTTTGGTCGGAAACAATGGAAGGTCTCCCGTTTAGATAGTTTTCAATTAAAAAAAAGAAAAGTGGGAGATTCTGGGAGGGCCAGGAGAAGGACGATACAGATGCCTCAGAAGTAGTAAGTATGTCCCCACTTGATTTCTTGGAAAGCTTGCTCTCTGTTGAGCCTGTTTAAATGGATACAAATGATGATTTCTGCATGCTTTTCAGGAACATGTCTTTCCAAAACAAAATAGTACTAATCTCAAAAACTGTAATAGATCAATTCCAAGTTTCAGGTTTTCTTTTGCAAGCCAAGAAGGTACAGTTTCATTCTCAAAGATGACCCAGCCCCACCCCATGCTTAGTTAACAATAGCATACCCACTTAATCATATGTTAGCATCAGGATGCCCAGCCACAAATCAATTGAAGGCTGAAATTTCATTTTCTGCAAAGACACCTGATAATTATATTACATCATCTCAAATAAGTTCTTTTATGACGGAATGACAGCTGCTCAAAAGTGAGAGCGACTCTGAACTACTGGTTGGACTTCTGCAAGGAATGCAAACACCAAGCCTGGATGCTGTGACGACGACCATTTTGGAAATATTTCTAATAGTTTGTTCAGCTTCTTCTGCCAATACCAAAACCCTGGCACCATATGGTTCACATCTGTTGACATCATACGCCAGGGAAGGGAGGGGGGAAAAAAAAAAAAAAGGCACTTCATACTTCAACACCGGAAGATCGATTAAGGGCAATTTCGTCTGTTAACAGAACAGGCTACTGTCCATTGAAACGGCTTCTATCAATTGAAAAATTAGAACAGAGGAGAAATGGAAAGGTGAGAAGAGAGTGGAAAATTACCTTATCCTCTGTGTTTCTGGTAAATTCTGATTGAGGTTTAAAAAAAAAAAAACCAAAACAAAACAACAAACAGGCAAAAAAACCCACAAAAAGGACCCACACAACAGATCTGTTCCACTACCACAATTCACCAGTTTCCCTGACGCAGCCAGTCAACAGATACAGAACTATACCCCACCTCTACATCAGCTCTTAAATGAGCTCCATGTGGGATTTTGCTCTAGCATTATCTACTGCAACACAGCCCTGATTCAAGTGAATAACTATAAAGATGTCACGATAATCTTCGAATATGAAAAACTGAAGCAAAAGAATCAAGTTGAAGAACATCTTTGACACAACTTGTTTTCCAGCTTAGGTTACCAAAATAAGCCCAAAATCAAAAGCTCAGCTTCTTACAGGATAAAGAGTTTTTTGTGAGTTCTCAGTAATTTGTGATCTCGTACTGCGATAACAAGCCTATGACCAGATATCAAAGGGCTTCCTGACCTCTGCCTCCAGTCTGGACTCTCTAGCCAGAGCTAATCAAAGTCAAGCACAAGCACAAGAAATCAGATTCTGTAAGGGCGCCTTTGCATAATTCTGGCAGCATGAACAACAACAACAAAACCAACACAAAAATACCCCCCACCCCCCCATATATCTTTCCTTGGAAAAATAACTGGCAAACAAGGGGGTTTTACATATTCTTCCATGTATTGTGCACTCCCTGCACAAGAAGTTTCCTTCATACGCTATGAAGTACCTTTAATTTCATCTGCATGGAGTTACTCTCAAGGATAGGAGACACAAGACCTTTTGCTCTTTGCTAGTTAAATATAGACACGACTACAGCCAAGAATTAAAAGATTCTTATGAAGACTTATGGGAAAATTTTCATCTATGAATTACATTTATGTTCAAGAGGAGCCAAAACACTGAAGCTAACAAAGACTCATCAGCCAAAAATAGTGGAAGTCAGACTTACATCAGCAAAGCCCCAAAGTATTTCTGTTAAGCTCTTGGAAGAAAAAGATCTCTCTGTAGCACAGTTTGTGGAATCTATGCTAAAACAGTTTATATGCATGTCATGGTAAAGTCTTTGTCCTGTATTGGGCAGAATAAGGCTCTGATGAGTGATGAATGAGACTAAACAGTGCATGCATTTTTAGGGATTTTGATAAGAAAACACCATAGACTTAAAAGCCAAGTAATGCTTTCTTATCACCATATAAAACCATCACTTTTTAAAACCATATTCAATTTATTTCTACATGGAAACAGAGTTTTAAAAAAGAAAAAAAAAGCCAAGACATTGAATCTTCGGAAGAAAATTCTCCAGTAAACAAAAATATACTAGGTTAGTATATTATACACTTTATAAAATACATTAATATAGAACTAATCTACCTATTTAAGTTCAAACTCCGAAAGAAAAACATTTATTATAATACGGAAGTGAATTAAATGCATGATGCACTCACCTCCACTTTGCATGTGTACTACCTTACTGTCTTTGTCAGACAAAAAGATAAAAAGGGACTCTTGAGTGAGATAATGAGGAAGAAACAGTCATAAAAATGAGATTTTTAGTTTTTAAAAAAAGGAAAATTACTATGGATAATACTGTATAATCACCTTTGGTGGTGTCCAACAAAAAAATCCACTGAAAAGCCATGAATTCCATGGACACATTTGAGACTACACAAAGCACAATCTACTACCTCAGTAGTAGACTCTGAAGAAAAAGGCTACCATTACATCAAGACACAGAAAATAGCCATTTTTCCCCTTATAAGCCAAACAAACTTCAACCAATTAACTGAGAAAATAAAGTTGGAATTCAAAGCCCACATTTCATCCAATCCTTTTGTAGGATCATACTTTGAAAACAGTTACAGGTACATTAATATTTCTGCATTTAAATATTCAGTTGCAAACTATTACCTTTGCATAGTCAAACATGCGTAAATCAGAGTACATATCGAGAGCCAGGTTTTCATGTCCGCTCTTTTTGTACAACTTCGCTGCCTCATGGAATTTTCCCTGGTAGGCATAAACATCTGCTAGGAACAGCTCATTGTTGTTTTCTCCATGCTTCTTCCGCTCCTGGAAAAAAAAAACAAAGAGAGATATATAAAAATATTCTAGGTGATCAGGACCTAGGTGAGAAACAGCCATTGAAGAATTAGATTTTCAGGCTTAGATTTTAACTGTTAATAAAAACCTGTAACAGGATATGGTAATTATGCATCTCCTACATTTCTGGTGAATTTATAATTAAAGGATTAAATCCCTTCTTAATTAAAATTAGGAAGAGCAAAATTAAATGTCACTATACAAACCAAAGTGATGAAAAATCACTTCTCTTGATTTCACATAGGAAAATGAACACATGCTATCATTATGCTATGCTATTTTAAAAAAAGGCATCTGATGGGTTCCTTATTTTCTCCTGTAGAAACTCACTAGCATATAATTTGGCTAAATTAACAATATGTGCGGGTGGGATGACAAACATGAAAATAATTGCTAGCAATAAGCAGATTCAAAAAGTATGTTAACCTGCCTCTGAATAAAAACCAGTGTCACCACCACTGTCCCCACATGCAAGGGCTCACGATTTCAGGTAGGCAGCAGTTGCTTCCAGAGCACCTGCACGTGCTCCCCTGGTAACTGGAACTGCTCGCTCTGATTGTGTGGGAAGGGACCACAGAGGCAAAGTGTGTGCAGTGCCACAGAAACCCTTTATGTGAATCAGACCCATAGGGGTACGCTGACTTCAAGGGACCAATGCCATACATACACACACACACGTGCATGTATGTGCGCGTGTATGTGCTTTAATGTGCATATTTATATTTATCTTATATCTTGGCAACACATTACTACCCCGCTTTGGATAAAATTATTACTACTATTAGCCCATCTCATATGGAAATATATAGATGTGAATTGAATTTAAAGAAAACTTAAACGAAAGGGGGAAAAGCATTCCATGAGCATACAAATTCAATTCTCTACTGCCAAAGGAGACTCAGCCATCACTCCTCCTGGTCACACCTATTGACTGGGCCGATACTGGACTGGTGTTGAAAGTTCCCTCTAAAAACTTGGTTAAAAGGATAGCCAGAGGAATTGTTACACCATTTTTTAAAGACTTCACAGAATCTTTCCAGGTACAGAGATCTGGCAGTTATGTTTCCTGCTGTCCTCAATTAGAAAAAAAATGTGTCATTACTGAGAGAAAACCATCATATTAATGGCACATGTGTGCTCAGTTACACCCTTACAAGCCTTAAAAGTAATCTGATACACCACAAGCAAGAGTAAACAGTGATGTAGAACTCTCACTTCAGAAGGAGCATTTTTCAAGCAGTCTGAAAGTAAGTTTATGCCTATTTACAAAAGGAGTCTTTCTCATTAAACAGAATATAACATGACAATTCCAGAATATCCTCAATAGACACAGATCTGGAGAAGCATGTGTGGAAAAGAAAGGTTAGTAGTGGTGAGAGAATGCTCTCATCTACCCTTTAAAGGCTGAAAAAAAGGGGAGGGGGGGGGTGGTGTCATGTCCTAATGCAGAACTTTGTCCCACGTTAGACACCAAGAAAAGTTAACTGCAACCAACTAGCTATTTGACAGAACCAGGACAGCTCTGCAGAAATGGAAGACAAGGAATGTATTCTTTCAGAGAAGGTGTAAATCTAATTAGTGTGAGAAAGAGGAATTCCCTTTATGCCATCTCAACACAGATCTTTAAGTATTATCATGCAGTCTTTGTAGAAGGACAAGGGTGATACCATGTCTTTTAATGTGCTTATGACAGACAGTTATTGTCTAGTGAAATTCTATCAAGAAGTGTGAAAAGAATAAGAACTAGTGATTAGAGCACAGTATGGAAGCAAGGAATCCCAAATTCTATTTCCAGTTGCCACAGACTTGTCATGAGACCTTGAGTCTGTCATCTTACTTCTCTGGGCCTGTTTCTGGCTCTGCAAAGGGGAGATAATAGTAATTACCCACCTCCAGGGGGTAAGGAAAGGCTTAATTAACTCATGTTTATGAAGTATTCTGTACTAAGCTCTGTTAGCACAGTAGTATTCTACCAATTATTATTTTAATATTGAACGTTTTTCCAGTTTTCCTGAAGACAGTTTCATAAATTCTTGTTGTTCCACATCCCCCTTTTTTTTTTCCCCTGTGAAGTTTCAGTCATATGACTAGAATTTGAGTCATCTCTGCTAATCTGGATATTTCACTCTAAACACATCTCCAACTGTCAGAGCACTATTCAAACAGAAGTCCCTCCAAAACGGAAAGTACTGATTTTGGTATAGTACTAAGTGTAAGAAAATACACTGCCTTTAACATTGTCTTACCTCTATGCTGCTGATCAATTCTAAATATCTAAGGTCTCGTACCCTGGTAAATGCCTATTGAAAAGAAAAAAGAATAAAAAGAATTAACGTGAAAAGCCAGAAAAAGCAACAGAATATTGTTACACATAAATCAAGCTGCCTTCATGCAAACAGGACAGACAGAAATATGCTGAGGTTTGTGTTTGTGTAGTCCCTCACCTGATGGGCTCTGACTACAACTGGGGTCCCTCAGGCATTACAGTAAATAAAACAAGGGTATAATCCAAACAGCTTATCACTGAAAATAAACAGCAAAGGCAGGGACTAGTAGGTGTACGTATGTCAGTCCCCCAAGAAATGCAAAATACCATTTAAAACATTACATACTTTTATTCTGGCTGTTCTATAGCTTTTCCATTTTGATGTGAGGCATGATACAAACAAAGAAATTTACGGAAACGATTACAAGGTAGGACATATAATTGATCGTATTGCCAAAGCACACTGTATATGCTTATAGCTTTTATACCATTCTGAAAATTCAGTATGGAAGTAGCTCAGGGAGAGAAAAGGAAATAAGAAGACGTAAGATAAAACTACTGCAAGACAGCGTAATATCTTTTGCAAATGGAGATAAATGTGCAACCCAAAGTCTCAAGTGGCAAAGTCACGTGCGAGTTACAGCAGCTTAGCACTTATTCTTGACATGCATCAAAAAAATAGAAATTTAACCCTTTAGACCACACGTTCAAGACTTCTAACCAACCTAATGCTTAAGAGGGCATAGAATATTCTGCTTACACCAGATCGGACTAGGAACTATGAGAGCCTTTAATGTCAAGAAGCTGCTTTTGTTCAAATTAATCCGCTCTAATTCTAAGAGGGCACTACTTTAAAATTCCAAGGAGGCACTGAAAACTTCTTTTTAAGAATATCTATTTGCATAAAGCCATCTATGAAACTGGAATTATTCTGATGCCTCCACTTAAGAAGAAAAATAAAGCATTTAATTTCCTTTAAAAAAAATCTGTTATTAAAAGATGTCTATCATTACAGGCCATTCTCTGCATACTTTTAGAATGTTTTGTCTTTCATACAATATTCATGACACTGAACTCAGTTCGCCCTCTCTTATTTGAGAAAAGGTTGTGAAAGAAAATAGGGGAGTATTTTATGCCAGAGAAAACTCCGTTCTTCAGTATATGCCATTTATAGACCACTCCCAAAAACAAGGCATGCCAGATAGAAAATGACTAAAATGATGACATCCCATCACTACTGCCTTCAAAGAACATTAGTGTGTAAATAACAAAAGAATATGAAACCTACACATTTGAACTGAGGTTATAGTAAATACTTAGGGGAAAAAATAAGTTTATAGCATTGAGGAAGGGGGGGAAGTCAGCTAAGTCATTCTTTGCTGCCACCCAGTGGTCAGTAGCACCACTGAACAACTTTCCAGTGCTATTTCCCTCAAATTCATTAACGCATTTTCCAGCAGATGAAAGAAACCATTTTCTTTGCATTTAACACTTTGATTTAGAACATGGCATTTATCTAGAGAGATAAATTCGATTTCAGTTTAAATCCTCATCTCAAGATCCTGAGTATGTAACAAACCAACACTTTCTTTGGTATGTGGAATAACGTATACACTAAAGATAAGCAAGATAGTAACCCAGGAACACCACTTTGTATTCCAGCCATAAAACATACATTATACACACACACTCTCTCTCTCTAAAAAATATAAAACAAGCTTTCTGATAAATAAGTAAATATCTGCTTTACCTTTTTAGCAGTTTCAAACTCCAGCCCTTCTAAGGCTTCCATTGCCAGTTCTTTCCAGTCAGTATCAGTCACTCCTAAACACGCAATTTGATAGGCTTCTTTAAACATTTTTCGTTCCAGATACTGATACATGGGTGCAGACTGAGGATTTCCATTGAAAAACATGTATTAGAAAGCATAATACTGAGATATATTAGTGAAATTCTCTACATACATTGGGAGGCAAAAAAAAAATTCCAATCACAACCATTACAAGCTCCACAGAGAATAAATGTATGGTTTTTGTATAACAGACAGAACAACATTCTGGGGTGATTATTACTGTATCTTTAGACAAGCTGGGTTAATTATATTCCAAACTAATCCATCTTGAAATCTTCAGTTCCTTGCATACTAGTTAAGAATGTGAATTTTTCTGAGCATTGTACATGCTAAATATTATGTACAGTGAGCTTTTTTTCCCCCCTCAATACTATGGAAGCAGAGCAAGGGAGGGGGTAGTTTGTTCTCAAAGGCTAAAAGCATGAAAAGTGGCACAACAGCCCAGTGTGAAGCATCCCTGGAAATGTTCAGACACAACAGGAAGGGGTATCATGAGACACCCTTCTGTGCCATCCATGATGACAAAGCTGTTTTACCAAGACTGCAACTATTAAGCCCAAAAGACACTGACCTCAAGGACCCGCCCTAAAAGGGAATTAAAGAGAAAAACTGTCAACTGCAGGCTGACACAGATAGACTAAGGCTCACGATCTGCAGCTACAGCTCAAACCCTTTGAACGAACAGGGAGCACTACAGCTAGATTACCGCTGACTCTGGGTTTGCAACCAAAGGCAGTATGCAGATTGATTTCTATGTTATCAATTTATCTGAAAATGGTACGCTTTGTGGTACTCCCTCCCTCCAAAAGCGTAGCTTTGAAAAAGCTGCCTCTGTGATACTTCACAATAATTTTGTGGCATACTGGTGCCTACAGCATGCCAAAGCCAGACAAATGGTGTACTAGGCCTGGTCGATCTCATGGCTGCCAACCACAATGGACAATCCAGAGCCTAATTAAGGATCTGCATAATGCCTCAGAGGAACAGACACGGGTCTGTAACACAGGTATCCATCAGTTCATAAAAGCACATGGCACTTTTGCCACCTTCGTTGACTCTCAGTTTCAAATCCTGCCCACACTTGGGTGCGGAAGTCAAAAATATTTTTTTTTCCTTTTCCTTTTTTTGTTTTGTTTCTTGGACTGTTTTAGACTCTTTCATTGCTTCCCATAACGCAGAAAATAGCATTTTGTAGAAGGCAATCTCTAAATTTAGAATGTAAAGACTACACATGTACTATACATTCTGACTAAAATATACAGCTTAAACATTGCCTAAACACATCTAGATGAAGCAACAATAAGACAGCATTTGATTTACTCATAAGTAAAATGAAATTACAATTTGAGAAAAGGTACATAGAGAGACTACTGTAAAAATACAGAAAGAGGTAACACCCGCACCATATCTTCATCTTCGCTTTTATTATGTGCATTTGCAAGTAGAAAGGGAGAATTAGAAACAATCAACAAAGCAAAAAGGAAGTTAGCTTAATTAATGCCAAATAAAAATAAAATAGATCATGCAACGTAACTTAAATAACAATGAAGAAAGTGTGGACTGCAAACATTTTGGTAATGGAATACGAGAAAATCTCAGAAAAGCTTCTTCACTTATTAAACATAGATGTTTATGAAATGTAAAGGCAAAACTTAATGAGATTAAAGGATTACCTGCGGAACTTCAACAGCTGACATAGAAAAAACATGAAGGCAGAAGATCTTGGAGCCGTTGTAACCCACAACGAAGCCTTGAAGTTTTTGCTGATGGACAGGGAAGTTACTAGCTTTGATATTGAGGTAACCCCCTCCAGAAAAGCAAAGCATATCCTCACACTGTGTATTCCAAGCCACACTATTAGCATTGGGTTCCTAACGAGCAAAATAACTGATGATTACAACAGATGCAATCACATCGTCTTTCCTAAGAAATATGCATCCTTCAGCTAGAACATTTGACTTATTATAGGCTGGGTACGTACACAGACACTCTTATTATTTACGTTTGTAATATTCTAAAGCCTAGTATATTCCTAAACAGATTTACAGGGACATATTTTACATTTTAATAAACATCTGTAATTATCTTTCCTTTGTTTTGTGTTTACTAATGATCTGTACTATCAAACTGTAGAACATAATATAAAATTCCACAATAATACACTGTTAGTTAGCTAGCACATTTAATTGATCATTTTTCTGCCCATTACAAAAAGAAAGTTACAGACCCTATCTTTGTAGCATTTCATACTTTCTATCCAGTGTTCTCTGAAAATGTTACATCAACATTAATGAGTAAACCCTTAGAGTGACTGCTAACTGCCAATGAAGAGAGAATTATCATTATTCATTTTATAGTCTGGGAATACACGACGAACAAAGTAGTTTAGGCTTTAATTCTGTTCGTACTAATGATAAAGCCAAAATGCTCATTAACTGTAATGCTTCAAAGAGAACGAGGACAGAGCTCTAAATTAAACTCAAAAGGTCACATGTTCAAGTGCTCTTTATTCAGCTGTTGCTCACATGTATCTCCTGTCTTCTAATTCCTTGTCTACCATCTCTAAAAGGGTAGTTTTGATGGAGAAATAGATCACAGTTAAATCCTACAAAATGTGATTAATGGCTTAAATGACAGTTACATGAATTTCTGCACAGCAACACTTTTGGTATGTTCTGTGCTCCAAATCACTTCCTGCCCCCCCCCCCCTTTTTTTTTTAAACTTTGAATTTTACCTGAAACAACAACTCTTTTGTATGAATATCATATACTAGGCAGGTATCGTTTTCATCAACCACTGCCAGCTTGTTTCGGGATGCACTCATATCCAGACAGCGCACAGCTGTGGATTGCTTCAACAGGACGATTGCGAAGACATTATCAACAAATATCTTCAGAATCTAGACATATTTGAAACCAAAGTCAGTCCATCCATTTTTGTTCCTAAAACTAGAAATAGCATAGCAGGTACAAACTTTAATGCTGTTTAAAGCATGCAATTGCAATTTTTTTCAGAGATGTGAACTGTGCATAAAATTAAGGAAATGCTTTCAGTTTGAGGTATCTTGAAAAGACTTGTTTCCACAACATACTCTAGGTTGCAAGCCTATACAAGTAAATCATATGCTATACATCCTGGATTTTTTAATGCTCCACTAGTTAAACAATTACATTAATATAATACTACAGGAATATATAGCCTAGATACAGAAGACACAAAGGATCTCAACTTCCTCTCTATTCCTGTTCTCTATATCAATACCTCTGGGCTCCAGTTTGAAATTTTCAGCTGCTAACTGGCTTGTGATTCGCCATTTCACCTCTAGAACATCCACACCTTCACAAGTGGTCGTCAGAAGTGTACACACACACACACACACCAACCCCCACTAAAGACACCCTCTCTCAGTTCACCAAGAACTCCATTTTTGTCAGTTGTTCCTAACACCTTATGGACTTTAGACAAAGTTAAACATGTTTGTATGAATTTTACAGCCAGACAATGAGAAAGGTAGAAGTAATTAGTTTTTAATTGCAAGATGAGACTCTGTCAAATAAAATTCTAGGTTGTAAAAGAGCATGCTGTTCCTAAGGTCTCCCCCTAAGAGCACAGAACAGATTTTACTTGCAGTGAAAAGACACATACCAGACATTATGTGTTACCTGACCATTCTTCAGACCAACTAAGAGGCCTTCTCTTCCTGGAGGTCCTCCAATTACTTTAATATAACGAATAAGAGATTCCATCAGCCATTCTCGTTCTTTAGTGCCACTAAATGAGAGGCACTGCAATCTTTTCTCCTAAAGACACAATAACATACAAAATACTGCACGGAGGTAAAGATAAAACCCTGTGTCTTTGATGTGCTATGTTTATACCTGTACTAGCATGTATGCCTACTTTTACATCTAAAAATCATAATGTCAAATAGTCAATTTAACAGGATGAATTCTTTAAGGTTTTCCAATGCTATGAACAAACAAACAAAACCAAAAAACCCCCACCTTTTTCTAGTAGTTCACCCCCACCCAAAAGTTCCCCTGGATTATGTGCTAATTTATCAAATTCACTACAGAGACTGTTTTACTGAAACAGAGCCACCTGTGGCATGCCACAGCTATTGCTTAGAAGTATGTTAGCGCTGCACATTACAACAGCACTACAGATTGGTACCTTGGGGAAAAACTGTAATAGATTATACAGTAAAATCTTTTCCTACCAGCTATTTGGACAGCTGTCTTAAAGTCTGAAGGCACCCCAAGACTACTCTAGATTTTAAGGCACATACCTGGCATAAAATAATGTGATCTGCACATACAACCAGCAAGTTGCATTCAAATTTTTTTACTATCTTTTCCTTCACCCGATAATACATATCTGAAGAATCATCCGAGTATAACTCATAAATCAAGATTTTCTCTGGCATCTGGATTGCTAATCTGTTTTTGTAGATTGCAATTTTCTTTACAAGCTCTCTGCCTTTTATTCTAACTAGAGAGAAAAAACACAAGAACAATACAGTATAGGCTGACATGAAAATAATGGATACAGAAATCAGAAAACTTACTAATACATTAAAATTGAATCTTTCTAAAGCACCTCTAAAATGAAAAGCAGATTCCTGCTCAGATACGTTTGTTTTCTGCATCTATGTAATCTACTATCCCCGTCACAATTTATCACCCTCTATTATTTGTCAACAGCACATTCTGGAGCAATACTTTTGATTCCTTGCCATAAAAAGCCAGTGGATACGAAGAAACAAAATCAGCACAAACCCTTGAGGCTGCAAGTAAGGAAAAAAAAAGCTAAATATGATGTACAGTATTCTTATCTCATTCACAGAGATTAAAACCTTATCTTAAAAGCCTCTGCCCCTCCCAATGTCCTTTCAAATCCCCACATCTTTCGTTAAGCTTGTCAGCGCTGATCCTCCAGAATCCAAGTTTGCACACTCACCCTGCAAACAGTATTCCTCAGTTTTACTGTCAAAGTGACAACAATCTGTCTGGTACGTGCAACATATATTCCAAGTGTTCTGATGGATATTAATTAAAAAAAAAACAAAACAAAACAGAATGAAAGTGAAGCTTTGGCCTGACTGCAAGTGTGAAATTACCTTTTTGTTCAGTGATGAGGTGTTGGACAATAACATCAGTCATGCTGTCTCTGTAAGCGTAGCGATCTTTATAAAGGCCATGAACAGTGCTAAAAATCAACTGATAAAAGGATATTGTTCCATCTTGGCATCCTACTGCCTGAACATAAGAAAATAATTTTAGTTAATTGGTACACGTAGCTGAGAATTGGCAAAATGTGTCAACATTATGTTCCTTTTCCTGCATAACGTATAGATTGATACCAATCACAGCCTACTTGTACTTAAACAGTGGTAAAAGTGCAATGCAAAATGAGGACTGATCTCATCATAGACTATGGAGACCACCATGTTGGGGGGGGAGAGTTGGTTTTATTTTGTTGTTGTTGTTTGGGGGGGGGGGGGCGGGGCAGGGGTGTGTGTGTTTTTAAATTCACTGTGTATCTCTTCACATTTGTACAATAACACAGAGTGCAGCATTTATGGCTAACAGTTGCCTTGTAGGCATTTTCCACAAGGTGTAATGCTACAAGGTGTAATGCTAGAAACTCAAACAGATCTGAACATTTTCTTCCCATCATGGAATTAGATTTGGTCAAGCCAGAAGTTATTAGCTGCCATTTTGTCTTCTTTTCCCTTCTCTTTTTTTAATCAAAATGCAGCAAATGCCTTACCATCTGAAAACAGGTGTTACGCTCATCTACAGCCTTCTTACAGCCCAAGTTTTATTTCTGCAGGATATTTTTAATTTCGGTGGTAGTTCTAGGACCTCACTAGACACTGCTTAGGTTCTGCTGCCTCAGTAAGAACGTCTAGACTAAGCAGCTGAGTTTGAAATTTACAGTCTTACTTCATATGACAAATTGTCTGTGAAAATGTCAGAGAAATGTTCCTACTCACCACATAGTTGGAGTCTGGTTTAACTTTGCATGTCCACACCCAACTGCTTTGCTCTCCTATGGTACCAAGACGCACGCCATCCTTCGTGAAGAGGGAAACTTGTTTATCTGAACCTCCCAGTAAAATATACTCTCCTTTAGTAAAATAGCTAACACAGCAAGGATCAAAATTGAGCATTCTGTCCTTCCCAATCTACAAGGGAAAATAAAAAAAAAAAACAAACCAACCCCAAAACATTAACAAAAGGATCATTTAATATTTTCCCAAGACAACAAGTGCCATCACTGATACCATTCTTCTTTCTGGCCATGCACAACTTTTCAATACCCCAGAACCACTGCCTATATTAAGATTCCCAAAGACAGTTATAAAATGCATTCAAGAATCCCTCCAGTCTATTCAGAATGCAAGCAACTCACAAAACCCCCTTTAACCAGTTGAAAAAAATACAAAGATGTCCTCTACAGACCAGTAAACCATATCACAAAAGTCAGCAAACTTGTAAGGGCTTTAATACAAGGATTGTAAGACAACAGCTGAGCTGCCATGGGAGAAAAAAGAGCTGAAGGAAAAGATGGTTAAAAAAAAAAAGCAGGCTCATAAAAGGTTGGGAAAACATTTAATGTAGCTAATAAAGCACTAGTATGCAAACGCTTTGAATATAGGACACAAAATAGAATCAGAAATACCCTGCCACTCTTGAATGCACTTTCTAAAACATACCTGTTTGCCACTAAGCTGGTAAAAGGAAAGTTTCTGACCCCAGTCTGCCACAGCTAAAATATCATTGCGTTCATCTCTAACAACAACAAAAAAGAATTATGTAGTAATTCTACAGCAATTTATCAATAAATTTCTTAGAGCAATAGAACCAAGTAATAGGATAGCAGAATTTACTTCATATTACTCTTTAAAAAACCACAAACTGAAAGGACAGCAGATACATCTTGCCATTTAAAACTGAGGAAGACAGCTTGGAGACACAAAAGAAAAATCAGTCTCCTTTACAGGAATAACTGCAAAACTTCACATACAGCTATATAAGCAGTGGGTACAGTGAAGCTAATGGTCCCTTAAACAGAAGAAGCACCTGGGCCCGGATTCCGATCTTAGCTACAGTAGTACAAAGCCACCATAACATCAAAGTCAATACAGCTGAGCAAGAGTGAACTACAATTATCAGTGTAAGGCAGGGAAGAAAGAAAGAAAAAAAAAAAGTCATTTATGTGAGACCGGCAGCAGACCAAGGAAAGGCTTCAGGTCTCAAACTTGTTAACTTTGGTTCAGCTTGGAGCAAAACATGAAAGTCACCTTCTCCAAGCTTCTTGCCTAGGAAGAAGGGAGATAGTAATCTGAACATTCTGCTGCAAATAATGCCTCTAGCCACAAACTGAACAAAAAGGAAACAGACAAAAAACCTAATAAAAAGGTAACTGTTTAGTAAGCATCCTCCCTTTGCTCAATGCATGATGCATGCACCTGTGGGGAAAAGCAACATGCTATCATGTACTTCAGAACCATCTCATAATGAACACATACTAGCAGAATAAATTGAAGACCATACAGGCAACTATTAATCTAGAATTTCCTAACTTTTGAATGTCTGATTTTGCACCCTGCATAATACTCTCCGCCCTTGGTCCTTCTTGTAAATTACTGTTCTAGATAATATAGATATGTACGTTCCTTTGAAGTTTCACTCACAAGTTGAAATCCATAGAGGTCTCTTCTTCCTCATGGTCTTCTCCCTCTGTCTGACTATACTGCCTACTGCCATGCCTGGATTTCAGTGCTGGTATCTCCTCTAAATAGCTGTGAACTAACTCCTCTTGTTCATCTCCTCTACTCCAAAAATTCTCCCACCTACTGCAATAGCAATCATTTATTCACATATTTGGGACAATATTCTCTCTGAATTGAAGTGAACAAACAGCTCCCCTCTCTCTCCACCAATCCAAACAGAACCTGCCCCCCCCAAAAAAAACCCCACAAACAAAAAAACCAAACAATACAAAAGAAAAAAGAAATGTTTCTTGAGATCTGGTGAGGCCACACCACAAGTCTGATGAGGAGCGGCTGAGGGAACTGGGGTTGTTTAGCCTGGAGAAAAGGAGGCTGAGGGGAGACCTCATCGCTCTCTACAACTACCTGAAAGGAGGTTGTAGCGAGGTGGGGGTCGGTCTCTTCTCCCAAGTAACAAGCGATAGGACGAGAGGAAACGGCCTCAAGTTGTGCCAGGGGAGGTTTAGATTGGATATTGGGAAAAATGTCTTCACCAAAAGGGTTGTCAAGCACTGGAACAGGCTGCCCAGGAAAGTGGTTGAGTCACCGTCCCTGGAGGTATTTAAAAGACTTGTAGATGTGGCACTTAGGGACATGGTTTAGTAGGACTTGGCAGTGTTAGGTTAACGGTTGGACTCGGTGATCTTAAAGGTCTTTTCCAACCTAAACGGTTCTATGATCTAAGTGGAACTTGTTCCCAGTTTCTCCATTCAATTAAAGACTGGCAGCAAAGCCAAAACCCCAATACGTAATCACTTAAAAAGCGGTAACGTACTTGGCATTAATCTGTTTCAGCAGGGATAAAAGTCAAGCCTTTCTGCAACCAATAAGCCAAGGATTATCTATTCAGCATGAAAAAAGGAAGGATGAAATTATTTACCTGGATGGATTCCAACAAATTGACCATATTGGAGATGAAGCACCCCCCGTACGCTCTATTTTAACTTTCTCTTCGCCATTTTTATTCCTTATGCTGACAATGCCGTTGAACATCCCCAAAGCAAGGTACTGGCCATCATTTGTCCAGCTGATAAAACACACACATACTGAAGAACAAACTACTAAAAACAAGCAGCAGGAAGGTAGGATGGTACAGCATAGTCAAATAGAGATGATAGATTGAAATATACTTCTAAGAGGGAGTTCTGGGAGATAGCCAGTAATCCTACAGTTTGTTTATGCATCTAAATCCACATTTATGGCAACAGCATGCACTACAGCAAGAACATTTTATTATATACACAGAAATAAAAAAAATGTAGAAATTAAAAAAAATTAAAGCTATCATCTGCTTGCAATACTTCTAACACGTGTTAAGTAACAGATACATTTTGGGGATGACAGTGTTGGCAGTAGACCAGGCTGTTTTAAAAGCCACATTTAGAACACTGATCAGATAAAACTGCATGGTGCTGGGACAGAGGAGACCTGGTTTCTATTCTTGTCTCTGCTGTAGTTAGATGGATGACTTTACACAAATTAATGTATCTGCTTGCAATACTTCTAACACGTGTTAAGTAACAGATACATTTTGGGGATGACAGTGTTGGCAGTAGACCAGGCTGTTTTAAAAGCCACATTTAGAACACTGATCAGATAAAACTGCATGGTGCTGGGACAGAGGAGACCTGGTTTCTATTCTTGTCTCTGCTGTAGTTAGATGGATGACTTTACACAAATTAATGTACTTGCTTCAGGCTGTAGTTAGATGGATGACTTTACACAAATTAATGTACCCTTGCTTCAGGTTCCCCATAATGGTAGTACCTCCTTCTACTGAAAATACCAACAACACAGAAGACGAACAGCTCTACAAACAAAAAGTATGATTATTTTTCCTTGTTTTATTGTTATTGCACGAGATGGCTAAACAGAGGGAGAGAGAAGTTAAGACACTTGTTCCAAGACCAGAACACCTCTGACACTTTCAGAATAATTCAGTTATAAACAGTACCAAATAAAAAGCAAAACCCTTTGCTATTAAAAAAAAGAAGAAAAAAAGAAAAAAGTTCTCTCTGAGAAGACTACACAAGAAAGAACGAATCATCTTTGATAAATATTAGTCATATTCCTACTGAAGCATTATAAACGCTACTCAGGTATTTTAATGATGACAATGGCGAAACAGCATGAAGTACACAATGCTACTGAACAGCAAGGTAGGACAGCCTATCTCATACTACTAGGTACTGTCTCTGCATACGTTGAACTGTTTTACTTGAATTCTTTTTCATTAAGCTTGCATATTATTTTGAATTGTTTGTATTGAAAGTAACTTAAATGACACAGGTAATCCTTAAAACTTACCTACAGCAAGTAATCTTACTGCTGGTTTTATGTTTAGAGACTGACTTCTGTTCAGGAGACCACAAGCCTTGATTTAAGCAAACAAAAAGCCAAAGTAAATTACAAGTAAGCATTTACCAGTGTTCAGATTAGAAACTAATATTGTCAGAAAACTCAGTTGGGACTTCAGAGGGATCAAAGTCTCATCCACTGCTAGAAGGACATTTAAATATGTATTATTTATCAGTAAATGGCAAAAAAAAAATCCATCTAAATAATACAGAGGGTGTCTCTGCAAAAAAATCATAGTAACGAAGTAGTACATTTTACCCTGTGGCACCTCACTACATAGTCCTTTCCAACTAAGTTCAAGTGATTTAAATAAGTATCTAATGTTACTTAATTTAGGTAGCTTTATATCTCATCTCTTCTGAATATAAAGAACTGTACCTATCTGTAGTTAGCTTAGCTACACAACTTTAATAGAATTTACTGGCTTAATGGAAAAGTTAAGAGTAAGAAGACATACCAAAATCACTGGAAGAGCAGGATGCCAACTGATGAGTAAGAGGATTGTACGAAACACACTGTATAGAGTCATTATGCCTAGAATGAAGTTACAATCATATTTCAATAAATCATTCTTAAATGCCCCCTTTTCTGACTTTCAGCAAGATAGCCGAAAGGTTTACCAGATGCCACAAATAATTCGATCAGTTTCTATTACACCAAATTAATCTGCAATTACTGTAAACTAAATCAGTAATAAACCTTAAAAAAATTGTCTCTAAGTGGAAGGATTCACTGTATTTCATCAAGATTAGCTAAAAATGTATGTAGATGGTGGTTTGTGAAATATGATTAAAGGTTATATCCAAATTCTAAAACAAGTATGCTTGTGTATGCTCCTAGTAGTACACTAGCTTGTGCACACTAACCAGTAATAAATGTACACATACATTCAGAAACAGAATTTGAAGATGTTGCTTAAGAGAGATGACGTAAAAACAAAGCCAGAAGAAAGACGGAAATATACTGAAAGTACCAAACCTTATCTTTAGTTTGGTCTTTGAACTAGAATTATATTAATTTTATTATACAAGATCAGAGCCATATTGTATTTAATTTTATTTCAATCTACACCGTTTTCCCAGTTCTCTGCCAGCCCTCTAAATTCAGAGATTTATCTAGACTTCCCACCCTCTTTTATGCCTTTAATTGCTTTCCTGCCTCATTCAGATACTTTGACTGTTCTTTTCCTCTCCCCTCTCCTATTACCCACTCACTAGCACTTCCTCTGACCTTAGTCAACCTTCTTCCAAATCTAACAGCACGTACTCTTTGACAGCAGAAGTGCATAATCAAAGTCCGTTTTTGAGAGGCACAGAACTGAAAGGCATCACTTACGTGTATTTCAGAATTCCCTCTAACTTTGAAGTCCAAATTATCACACTTTTATCAGCCGAGCCAGATGCGAAACGTTTGCCTAGGAATTAAGTATAATTTAAATCCCACACATACAAGAATCACTTTAACTCCAAATACTCAATCAAAGAGAGATCAAGAAGTTCTTGAACTTGACAAGGCTCAAGTAATAAAGGGCCTAACACTGCAAGTGCCTTGATGCGACTGCGCTTCTCCAACTACGTGAAACTCCGATGACTTTATTTTGTTATTCCCATAGAGAGCGCCTCACTAAAGCCCAGCCATGCAAGCAAGTAGACAGTCTTTCCAACACCGTCAGTCACAGGTTGGAGATTTATGTTAACAGTGTCAAGGGAAAAATGGAACATTTTCACAGGTATCCCCTATAACTTAAACAGTAGTATTTGAGAGGAAGTCCTTTGAGTCCCCACACAGTAAGTCCCGACAGAACGAGAACTGGAGGCAACGAAAGAACTGGAAGCAGAATAAGGCCTGTGGCGTGCATGGTAATGTGTGAAGGATCAGAAGATCAGGAAGCTTTGGGATAGAGGAACTATGGAAATCAGAATCAGAGGCCGGTGGAGTACTCGAAAGAGGGATCTCTGGGGTAAGCCTTCTCCTCACTGAAGTAGAAGGGGAGGGGAAGTGGGGACTACAGTTCTTGGATTAACAGGTAGCCTTACATGTAAAAATACAGTACTTCTGCATGTAGCATTTGTATGGTAGTTCAAACTCTCCATTAAAAAACAAACAAACAAAGCACCAGCACTCACACACGTGTTCAAAATACTGTTACTGAAACAGCCCTGATTGCTCTATTTATCAATTGGCAATAAGAAATGGAAGATATTCACTTTACCAATCAGACTAACAAAGCCCCCCAAAGTGATATTTACCGTCTTTAGCATAAGCCACACAGTATACAGTGTCCTTATGTCCTTTCAAAGGCTGAATTAAGGTTCCATCAGAAGTATCATATACCTATTTAAACAGAGGGAATACAAAAACAAACATACAAAGAAAAACACACATAAAAATCTTCCAGTGAAGACTAGGATATAAAATTAGCGAAGGCCAACAGTATTATACACTTTCTTTTGTGTCTGCTTTTTTGCATAGCGTACAGTCCACGCAAGACAAAACGTTTCAAAGTGTAGAAGCAGCTTTCCTTAATACTTCTCGGAATGAAAGACGACTCAGTATTAGAAAATTACATGCACGAAAGAAATTTCCAAACACCTCATTTGGCCAGCTTGTTTTACTTCCTTCCCCGCATTAGATGTTTAAACATAATAAATTGCTGGAAAGGACATCACTAAATACACCGTTCTGTGAGCACTGAAAATAGTAAAGGCTGCTGTCCTGCAGTGCTGAGCTACATCTCCATAATGGTGCCATCCATCCATCCCTCCCTCCTTCCCTGCAGCTTCTACACCCGCCCCACCTGAAAGCTTTGCAGGAACCGTGAGAAGCGTGGTCCTGAGCTGCTCTTGCTGATGGGTTAGCAGCAGGCGAACAGACCCAGGGAACCGCAAAAAGTTACAGCTGAAGCTTCTCACAAAGCAGGGACATCAATTTGAGTTTCTTTCCCCTCTTCACAGAGATTTGCGTGAAACTTGTAACAACACAGTATTTGTACACTATGCTACTGTGCTAAGTTTGGATGCGGGTTAATGGATTTCAAACTACCGGCTGAGGTGCGAGAGGATGAGATGACGCAAGTAACTTAAATCTCATTACTTTTGGAAATAGAGCTTAAAACTTGGTAAGAAACGTTAAAAAGCTTCCAAACACTTTACAGTTAGCCTGCATTAATATGTATGTAGATATGAGGCTGGACTAGTAGAGATAAGAAGATTTTTGATAGGTTATATTCATAAGTTAATGTGAAAGAAATCATATTCATAGAGCTGTAAATGCAAGATGAAAAAAAAAGCTTCCCTACCAGCAGCCTATTTCCAGCAGCAATTATCAACTGAGTCCCATCTGGTTTGAATGCAAGATCATAAATACTAAAGGGAAAAAAAAAACCAAACAAAAAACCCCCCAAGAAAACCCCGTATTAGCAGGCAGAAAATATATTTCCTTTAATGTCAAAGATGCCACATAACAAAAATCGTTAATTGCATATTTGAGAGTATATCTGATTCCTGAGGAAATTCCCCATACAAGAACCCTCTGCGACGGTCTCCCCGCGTGCGGGAAGAAGCCCAAGCACTGGCCACCATCCAGGCTCCAGGCCTGAGCATACGCAGATGGGAGGCTGGGAAGAAGCCAGCAAGCTTGGCTTGGTGACCAGAACCTTGGCGGCAGAACCACACAAACGCAGACGCGGGCTGCTGGCCTTGGCTAAACGTAAAGCGAAAAAAGCAAAAACAGCCCCCAAAAAGACTCTGCGTTACTGGATCACGGGTATCAACCAGGAGGCCGCGGCTGGCCTGCCAAGGGGACGGAGAACGGCCGGCTGAAGACAGGGCACTCGGCGCAGGTCCCCTCCCGCGGCCCATGTGCCGTGCGGCGGTGGCGAGGCCGGGCACAGCGCCGCCTGAACGAGCCGCCCCGGGAGGCCGCCCCCCGCGCCGGCCGCCCA
>NW_008794173.1:3364174-3375607 GCF_000699145.1 Aptenodytes forsteri | reverse complement strand
GCGGGTGTGCACGCCGCACACGGAGCCCGTGAGGTGGAGCGCGTCGTGTGTGTAGGGTTATCTGTAAACTCTTCGTGTAAGGTCGGGTCACAGAAACCCGTCTGGACGCGGCCCTGTCAACTGTTCTTGTCATTTGGGTTTTTTTAAAACGCTAGAACAGTTTTTTAAGTGAAGAGCGCGAGAATGAAGAAGTCATCGCTAATTTACTTTTCTTTCATACCGCAGTCCTGAAGGAAACAAGACGAGATCGAAAAGTGCACTTGCGGAGTATTTTCGGAAAACTGGGGAGACGACGCTAAAAGCAGAAGATTTTGGTTTTACAGCTCCTTATCAGAGGATTACCCGTTCGAGGGTGAAAAGATACGGCACAAAAGCTGTGGGAACCGTTCTAGAGAACGAGGGTTGTCACAGTCAAGTGCAAGGCCTCAGTATACAAAACGGTGAAGAGGATAGAATTCGAAACATTCAGACGGGAAACGAACGCCCGGAAGGCGTTACATCCACTCTGGAAAGCAAAGATTTGGTTGTGAAAGGCATAAACCCAGAGGACTGTTTGAAAACCAAAAAAAAGGGGGCAGGTGGAAAAAGTGCTCAGAATAAGAAAACTGGAAAGAGCTCAGAAAAGAGGAACCGAGATAATACCCAAAACAAAAGACAGAGAAGAGTACGTAACAAACAGGAAACTGAGTGCGTTCGAAACAAGAAATTCTGTAGACAGACAGACCCGGGTGTCGCTGACAGCCAGGGCGTAGATGATCAGAACGCAGACCCTGTGGATGCAGGAAAAACTCTGTTAAGAATTTCCAGGTCACGGTCAGACACACGGCTAAGGTCAGTGACGGCTCGCTCGCAAAGGGAGTTGGGGAGCCTAGCAGAGGAGGAATGTGTGGAGACGGGTTCTAGTGACGCATCTTCTGCAAAATCTGAGGAGAAAACCAATGGATTGAAAATAGGGAAAGAGACAGATCGAGGGAATCCAGGTAAGCAGGATTTTAAATCTGACACTGAAACAGATGCTAACCTCTTCTAGCCATGTGACAAGAAAAGCTTCGCAGCAGTTAAAATGCCGCCAGGTATTTGTGTGTTTTTGAGCAGAATATTATCCTGACATTCTGCCGGGGCTTCTCCTAACTATATGAGCAAAGTATTCTGTTTCAGGTCAAGCTGCTTTGACATCTGAATCCGTCTCATTTCTTTATCCAACAGCATTTAACGTAATGCAGATTTATTCACAACTGGAACTTACTCTGCTGAGCTCTTTAGCTGTATAGTATAATACAATAACGTTCGTTACCTTCGCTGCACTAACTCCCTTAATGTTGTTGCACAGTTGGTCAGTTTGATTCATAAAAAAGGCTAGTTTTAGCTTGTTTCATGTGCTAGAATCTGTTTCCTCAGACTGTGGCAAAGTAACTGTGGTCTATCTTCTGAAGATTTTTCATAGAGTTGAAATACAGAGGAGTTCTGGAGCAAATCTAAAGCACATTTATGTTCTGTACACCTACAAGAAATCCTTATATTTCCCTCACAACATAAAGTGGAAATGGTGTATGAAACGTGACAGCAAAATACTTGTATTTTTTTCTTTTTAATGCTAGAGTATTATTTCTTTACAGAAGAGTCTATCCCACGAACACAAATGGATAGGAGGAAAACGAGTCCATATTTTTCAAGTAAATACAGTAAAGAAGGTATAATATTCTTTAGGGAAATAAATCCTTTTTTATGGGGGGAGGAGTAGGATGGCTCAAGATCAAGTGATGCTACGGAAAATTTCTTCCAGTTGTAGGCTGGGTAGCGGGAGGGCCTCTCAGAAAGTAGTTTAGCAGTAGCTGGGGAGGGCCTCTCAGAAAGTAAATGGAACATGGGGGCACTCGCAGGCAGCCTTGACTCTTACCGCAGTCTGTGCCAGGGGATGCATAGTCCCTTGCAGTTCTGTAAAATTTCTGTGTGAATTGCCATTGCTCCATCCACTTGCAGTGCCCCCACAAAGATGCATCTGCTTCAAAAGGTCTTTGTTTTTTAAATTATTTTCATTTAATTAGGTAAATCTATCCTTTACTGCCCAATAAATTTTCCTGTATTGCCTCTGTGTACAGCTCCCAGCCCACCTAGAAGGAAGGCCTTCAGAAAATGGACTCCTCCACGTTCTCCTTTTAATTTGGTCCAAGAAACACTTTTCCATGATCCATGGAAACTTCTCATTGCAACCATATTTCTCAATAAAACTTCAGGTAAATAGAGTAATACAATTTCATGTTGTATAAATGTTGAGGTGGTGGTGTAGGGTCAGAACAGCTGCCATTTTTTAATGGCATTAATGAAAGAATAAATGTATATTAACTTGTGTCAGTGTAAAAAAAAAAAAAATCTTTTAATTTGTAACTCTTGCCTCAGAAAAAGCTCACTTCAAAAAGCATGCATAGATAATGAAAAAAGAGAATTACCTGCGTGGTCTTCTGTTCAAGATGATTTTTCACTAGGTAAAATGGCAATTCCTGTGCTCTGGGAGTTCCTGAAGAAGTATCCTTCTCCTGAAATAACCAGGACTGCAGACTGGAAAGAAATGTCAGAGCTGCTCAAACCTCTCGGACTCTACGAGCTCAGAGCGAAAACTATCATCAAGTTCTCCGGTAGGTTTTCCTGAATAAGTCTGTGGAATGGTCTAAATTATACTAGCAAGGCAAACAGCATTATTTTCAAACGCTGCTCTGTGACTTTTCCTTCTTTTTGGCAAATATTGGTGGTGGTTTATTTTATGCAACTTTGGGATATGTTGGTCTTACATGTGCAAAGCTGCTGATCCTGTTGTCTTAACTGAGAATGAAATAACATACGTAATGAGTTCTGCAAGAGACCTTTGTCCGGGAGACTTCTTTGAATGGAAAGGGATGCGAACACCTGCAAGACTGATTTAGTGTTTTGCAGCACTATGATAAGGTGGCTCTGCTCTGTTTTGCATCAAGTGACCTCCAGAAGGCCCTTCCAGCCAGAATTTTTATATGATTCTGATATTTTCTATACTTAGAATAAAAGCATTCCTCTGTGGGTTATGAGGAGAGAAATTTAATTAAAACTCGCCCTCAGTGATTTGTTTAAAAGGCGTTTAAGATACACCCCGTAGGGATTCATCACCTGCTTTCACCAGGAAATAGCTAAAACTTGTGTTTTTCGTTTAAAATGTTCCAAAGTGGAGATGTGTTACAACAGCAGAGAATCAGCATTTTGTCCAGAGTTGCTTTCTGCGACCTGCATGCCTGCAGGCAGTGAAGTCTGTGACCGTACGTTGCAGATGAGTACCTGAGCAAGCGGTGGAAGTACCCCATCGAGCTGCACGGGATCGGGAAGTACGGGAACGACTCCTACAGAATCTTCTGCGTCAACGAATGGAAGGAGGTGGGTGGTGCGGCCGTGCTGCCAGGGCTTGCTCTGCAGCGCGCTGCCGGCAGCGGGGCTCTGTCCTTTGGCATCGCTGGGCTCGTACCCATGGACTCCCTTGGATTAAAAAATAAAAGATAGCGATTTTTGTATCTTCAGTAGGTTGAATTCCCAGAATGTACCTTTTACAAGTCTGAATCTGTAAACGAAGACTTGTGTCACCTTGATTTTTTTTTTTTGTAATTTTCCACTTTCACTGTGTCCTTTTTCTTATTTCTTTGATGTGGGGGTGAGAGTCTCTTCCCTGCTCTCGTTAAGAACCGGGTTTCCTGTGTTTCCTGCCAGCCAGATCCTGGCATCCCTCCGAGATAGGTGTTGGTGGGGCCTTTGCCACGCTGGGGTCCTCTTGTGGCGGATGGCTGTGAGGGGCAGTCGAGGGGCCATTTTGCTCTCTGGTGTGGGACCCCCCTCCCGATTCACGAGGGGGTGGGTGGTTTCAGGGCTGACCAAGCACTGTATTCCTTGGTTTACGTAGGCGGAGGCCGGCCTGCCGCGGCATGGTGTTTCACTGCTCCCTGTGAGGTACGAAGAGGTCCTGAGCTGGGAGGGGAAATAACATCAGAGCAGTGAGGTGTTGTAAGAGAGGGTTTTTTAGTAGATGTTAAACGCTTTCGCTATGTTTTAGGTACAGCCACAGGACCACAAGTTAAACGTATACCATGCGTGGCTCTGGGAGAACCGGGAGAGACTGAGCATAGACTGAAAAGAGCCGTGAATACACCTCGTCTCTTGGTCCTCCCCGACTTGCTCTCTGTGCAGTGGATGTATTCTTAATTTAAATATTTGTGTGATATAGCCAGCTCAGGTCATCATTGTAATGGAATGTTTAAAATCTCTGTATTCTTTTAATAAATGTATCCCAGTTTTTGTAGCGTCTGTTCCTTCAAGGCTGCGCAGGCCAGCCCCAGAGCTCCTCGGTGGTGGCTGGGGGTAAACCAGCTCACCTTCCGCGGGGGCCGGGGTCTCGGCACTGTCGCTGTCTGGCTGAGTCTGGGCCAGCGGCTGTAATGAGTGCGTCTGTTGTCATCCACAGCCCCTGCGTGACCGGCCGGGGTTTGACCAATGTCAAGCTGGAGGTGGCCTTGGAGCTTTGCTTCAAACCACATCATGCAAAACATAGATACCCAAATCCCTGCTCTCAGTTGAAAGCAAGCAGGCTTTGCCTGCCCAAATCCAAGCGGCATATTATTTTTGTTCCACCTATGGCAAAAGCAGCTGCTCCCTTTTCCCAGCTGACCTGGGCCACAGACTCTGCCACCCGCCTGCCTTGGAGCTGCCCCCGGAGGGAGGAGACAGCCTCAGGTCTCCAGAAATCGCCTCTGATGCAGAAGGTGACTGACAGAAGCTGGAGGCTTGGATTGAGGAGAGGAAGCAGCTCCGATCTCAGCTGGAGAGCGTTGCAGATGTAGAAAAATGGCTGATGGGAAAGCCTTCCCTTAGCGGTCAGGAAGAAGGAGTCTGGGAAAGAATAAAGGCGTGCAGAGCAGACAGGAGGGCTGAAAGCAGATCAGCTGTGACCCGCAGCCTGGGCGTAAGTGTCTGTGGTGCTCTTCTGTCCTTGGGATCATTGCACTGCGTCTCCTGGGGCCCTGCTGCAGCCTCAGCGCCTGCTGGCATGGCATGGTGATTCTGGGTAATGGTGGTCTCGGGGTATTTTCCACTCTTTTTCAGTGCTCACCACTAGCGAGCTGCCAGCCCTGGCAGGGAGGTCGCCCTCCCCTGGCTCTTGTAACGCTGTGTAACCTGCTGCGCAAGCAGAAGCTGACAATGGTGGATGTGCTCGAGAGGGCTTGTATGGACAGGAGGAAGATCACGAGAGCAGACTTCATTCACATCATCAAAGTGGTACGGAGGGAGCTGAAAAGGAATGAACTGGCACAACTCTGCCGTATTTTCCTGCGTGCAAACTCAGAGTGGTTTCAATGGGGCAAATTATTTAATTTTCATGGAGCAAATGGCAGAGCTTCAAGAAGGGGCATTTTCTCTTGTCTTACCCTCAGAGAATTGCTCCCGCACCCTGGGGAAAGCTGAAGGGCAAAAAGGAAGGGAAAGGTGCGGAGAAGCTGGATGTCACCTAGAGCGAGCCCCAGGAGGGAGTGGAACTATCGCCTCAGAGTCTCTAAAGAGAGTCACTGCTCAGTACCGTGGCTGTTGGGATCCTGCTGTAGGCACTGAACTGGCACCAGGTCTCCTGGTGTCGATACTTGACCTGTCCCCACCAGTCCCATGTACATCCCCGCTGCACTGCCTGTCAGCGCGTGTCTGTACAGCACCGCTCGTGCTGAGCCTTGCTGTCCACAGGTTACAGCGGGTCAGAGCACTGAAGAGCGTTTTCAGGTCTATTCGGGTTTAGCAGTTCAGATGTAGTCTGATGTTATAGCCTAAGCAAAGGTATCTTCTCGAAACCCCGAGGGCTGGGAAATTCGGGATGGTAACAGCTGAGAGCTCTGCAGAGGGTGGCGAAGGTCCGGTAAAGTTGTTAATACTTGATAAACCCAAGTAAACCTCACCAGGTTTTCTTTCTGCCATCCTTCCCTGCAAAAGCATCTGGAACAACTGCAGAGTTTGCCACTCCTAACTCTGGGCCAAACCTTGATGTTTTTATGATGACTCTGTGTCCTGGTTTTGGCTGGGATAGTTAATTTTCTTCCTAGTGGCTGGTGCCGTGCTGTGTTTTGGATTTAGTATGAGAATAATGTTGATAACACACCGATGTTTTAGTTGTTGTTGAGCAGTGCTTATACTAGTCAAGGACTTTTCAGCTTCTCATGCCCTCCAGCGAGAAAAAGGCATATTCCATACCATGTGATGTCATGCTCAGTATAGAAACTGGGGGGAGTTGGCCGGGGGGCAGCGATCGCTGCTCGGGAACTGGCTGGGCATCGGTCAGCGGGGGGCGAGCAATTGCATTGTGCATCACTTATTTTGTATATTATTTATTATTATTATTGTTGTTGTTGTTGTTATTATTTCCTTTTCTGTCCTGTTAAACTGTCCTTATCTCAACCCACAGATTTTGCTTTTTTTTTTCCCCGATTCTCTCCCCCACCCCACTGGGGAGGTGGGGGGAGTGAGCGAACGGCTGTGTGGTGTTTAGCTGCCTGCCGGGTTAAACCACAACACTGCCATTTTGCTTTTGGTCGCCAGACCAAAGTTTCCATCAGCGACAAGGACCTGGAGGCTGTGATCATCTTCCTGGCTTCCTCAAAGAGGGGGGATTTTATAAGCAATGAAGATCTGATTGAATGTCAAAAGCAGTGGCTGGAAATGATGGAAGGACAATCCAGAGAGATGAAAACAGGTGAGAGGAGAGCACTGTGCTGGGAAAGCGGCTCCGTATCCTTACTGACAGGAAATGCCGAACTGCATCCAGAATACGGTTCCCTGAGGCCACTGCCCTGTAGCAGAGTGGACAGAAGGAGACTTCTCTGGGGAAAAGCTGAGGAGTCCAGGAGGTGTGCAATACTGTAGTCATCCCAACTGCAGGAGACATTATCCAATCTTTTGGGTTTGGCTTAAGATCTGAACCCTGAGGTGTAACATACTGCACTGGATTTTGTCAGTTAGCATTGATCATCCAGCTGATCAAAAGCAGACCCTTCCTCCAGCTGTTGGTGGCAGCTGGAAAACACAGATTCAGAAGAGGTTATCTTTTAAAACCTAACCCAAACCTGAAGGCTTCTCACGGTACCCGTGTCATCTTAAGCTGCAGTTTTCACATCTGTGAGATAAGAGGCGTTTTGCTGCCGTTGCATTGCACTAACTGTTTTGCAGATTAAACAGACTTTGTAAGCATGAAACACAGAACTGAGCGTGGACAGCAAAACACTTCAGGAAACTGCAAAGCAGGGACGGGGCAGTCTGTAATATTTGTGTCCGGATCAAAAGCTAAAGGATGTTTTCATTCAAAGATCTGAGCCTGCTGGAGTTCCGATTTGCATGAAATGCAAAAGCCCTTTGTCTTAAATGTTGATCAGCCCTGGTGTTTTTGCTAGTTTCTAACGCAGTTTCTCTGGGCTTTTTGTTTGTTTCATTTTTGACTTATCACAGGTGTATAAGCTCAGTTCCATACGACCGCTCGCACAACTGTCAGTTGTGTAACTTCTGCTGGGGGCAAAGCCAAAGAGATGAAGCTTCGTGCTCCTACCAAGCCTGAAACACAGTTAACGCTGTTAGAAGTTCCCCCAGCCGACACTGAGCCAGAACGCAGATATCTAAGCTACAATGAAATGGAAGAGACTGGAAAACGGTTCAGAGACAGGAGGCGATGGAAGAAGGTATGGTGTATGGGGCAGGAACACAAGCGCACCTGCATGCGTTGGCAAGTGTGGGGTGGTTTAGAGGACAGTACAGCGGGAAAGGAAGGGGCAGGGAGCTGTTGTGAATAGTAACCTCTTAGTAGTCCCTTGACCACGTGGGACTTGCAGCTGAGGTGTTACAAGCCCTCTAAAACAATTGGTTTAGCTTCTGAATGCTTGGGTGAGATTAACAATTTTTATGGGTAAATGGCAAGAAAAAGATGATGTTGAAACAATTTTTATGTCTGGGGATGGAGTCTTCCTGATCACTGTGTTGACGTGCCCACCAGACTACGATTTGTCCTGCAAGATGCTGATAAGCACTTTGTCCTATTCAGTTATCGGGGTCAGTGCAAGATGAACAAATAAAAATGTAACACCGATTAATTCGCCCCAAAACACTTCATTTGGAGCATCTTGGCAAGTGCACAGATGCATTTGCCCAGCAGTGCTAACGGGGACCTGTCCTTTACTTGCAGAACAAAGACAGCCCGCTAGAATGGAAAGAAAAGTGTCGTCTGGTGAGATCTGGGGATGCAGCCGTTGATGAGCACTGCCTGCCATCAACTGCAGAGGGTGACGTGGGAGCACTGGTGGACCGGTACCACAGGGATTGCTTCGTGAGCTATCTGAAGAGCCTCAAGCTGTGCGGAGAACACAACAGCTGTCTCACGGAGCTAATGCTGCAAAAACGTAAAGCAGAGACCAAAGGCTTGATGTGAACGTGGTAAATCTGACATGTTCTTGCCTCTTCCCAAGCTCATGTAGGAGGGGCTGGTGATGAAGCACGTTCGCAGCCCTGCAGGGCAATGGGATGCTGCTGGTTAGGATCAGAAAACAATCATTACGGGCAGAGCAGCGCTAAGATAGCAAAGGGCGCTACACATCGGCCTCTGGGCACTACACATCAGCCTCTGGGCACTACACATCGGCATCTGGGTGCAGCAATGGCCCAGTGCGATACCACGGCTGGCTGGGCGGGAGCCTGGCAGCCAGGGCCCTCTCCTGTTGCCCCTAGGTTGGTAGCCAGGTTCAACCAAGAGTCCACGTCATCAGGCAAGTTCGTGGTGATGTGGCAGGTCCAAGGTCAAGCTGGGAAGTCAGTCCGTGGGTCAGGGTCAGCGGGGTCCCTGGCCAGGCACAGACACGGCTGTGGCTGAACTGGAGACCACTACACCTACTGCGTAGTTCAGTGGGACTTGAAGGGCGAGGGCTGAGCTGAGATGGGGCTCCTGGGCCTGTGGGAAGGGTCCTGGGGGGAGCTGGTCAGGGCCATTAAGTCCTATTAGTGCACTTGGGGCCCTCACACCTTCCTCCTTTGCACTGTGGCTGTATCCCCTCCTGGGCAGCATCGCAGACTAGAACAGGGGTGATCTGGATTGGATGGGGGGGCAGCTGGGGGATGGGCCTGGGGCAGCAGAAGAATTCGAGGGTTTTCTTGGGTAAAGGCGTTCAGCACCTTCTGTCCTCACCCCATCGCGGGGCACGGCGAAGCATGACCATTTTCTTTTCACTGTGCACTTTGTCAACAGCCCTGCTGCACCCGGGAGACAAGATCATCAAAGAGGGAGAAGACATAAGGCAGATCAGGCAGCCTGGAGGATCCTATGCCTCAGCACGTGATCCCACTCCATCGCCTGTGAGCACATCCACATCGAGAACTGCATCCAGAAAGCAGGCCAAAGAGGCGGAAAATAGGTTTGTTCAAAGAGGGTTTAGGATCTCCTCCTGCTGCCCTGTTGCGTGTCGCTCCTCTGTGCTTGGCCCCCACCGCATTGGAGGTGGTACTGAGGTGCTGGAGTGAAACGTCAGGATGCTGCAAGGGAGCAGCCAGTGACAGCGAAGAGGCAGATTCTCCCCCCGGCCGCTTCTGTATTTCGGTGAGGCGTCGGGTTGCAGCGGTGCCAGTGAGCAGTTTGTGGTGCCTGGCCGGAGCACTACAGTCTAGTTGGGTCTGGTTCTGTACCCTGAACTTGCAGAGAGCTGCAGAGGTGACAATCTTCTCTCCTCGGAAGGTCCTCCTCAGACTGACCCTACACTGCTTGAAATCCACTCAGAGAATATTTATTCTTGTGGAAGAAAGACAATCCCAAAGAATCGAGCTTTACTCTCTGATCTTGGGTGGCCTTACAGCTGCAGCTACCCTTCTGCTGTTATACTGACAACACTGCACTTCAGTTGTTAAACCTAACGTCAGAACTTCTCACGGACACTTGCGTGGGTTGATTTTTTTCAGAAAGCAGTAAATAGGACTTTGAAAGCAGTAAAATAGCACTTTGAAAACAAAAGCTCTGCCCAGGTCTTAAATGACTGGACTCCCATTTAAGAAGTGACGCCTTTGTTCTGAGTTTACCCTGAATGTTACAGGGGTACAAGAATTGGTTCTCAGAGGCAAGCTTCATGATCCCACCTTCCTCCTACCAGACCAGGGCTGCCAAAGCGGTAAAGAACTTTCTCTTTGCAAAAATTGAACAAGCCAAACTGGATCCGTGGAGAAACTTTTAGAGGGAAAAAATAGAGCAAAGTAGAGCACAACTTTCTTTGTTACCTCAGTTAAAGAGTGTTTAGATACTGCAGTGATGGGCAATGTATCAACTCTTAAGATAGCTTTGCAAGTTGGCATTTCTAATGTAAATAATGTATAATAATGACAGACATACTGGATTTATGCAGCAAATATTTGGCTCTAACACAAGGAAAGCTGGATTAAAATTATCTTCAAAAAGGTCATTTGGCAGCCCAGTTTGAAAGGTTGGCAGGTTGAATATGCCGTTGAGGAAATACTGGGGATCATCATCTCAGTCTGTTCAAACAAAACCATTCGTAACTCTAATCTTGAAAGTATCAGAAAGGGCACGGGTCTGGCAGAGCTTCCCAGAGCCTGGAAGCCCTGGTAGCTGGTTCTTGTCAGTCTCGGTTTTGCCATTCATAGCAGCAGCAGTGAAACTGCCCGGAATTTAATTTCTGTAAAACATATTATTATATCTTTTTTTTTTTTTAGGCAGTTTCAAAGGAATAAAATGCAAACGCAGTTTGTGCACGTGAGCAAGTCAAATAACAATAACTTCTGGCCAGGTCATCTTCTGGACAAGATACGCCTTTACCTACCCGAAATGGAGCCTGGCAGGGCACGTGCCTTGTTCAGCTACATCCGTCCAACCAAGCCCGTCTGTCCCGGCCTCTACAGCCCTGACCGCAGCTGCCTCGGGGCAGGGAGGGTGCTCAGCCTACGGAGGTGCTGCATTCGGACAGGCCCGTTTCTTCCGAAGTTGTTCTCTCGGCAGTGGGAGATGTGAGCGCGGCTTTGTGACCCGTCAGTCAGCTCACGGGATCTGGGCCCCGCTGATGGAGAAAACGACGGTATCAAACCACGTGTTCAGGTTAAAGGTGGAGGAGCTGGACGGGCAACAAAATACACTTCTCAACTGGGAGCTCCTGGGCTCCTCCAGTAACAGCCTCGGTGTTTGCGAAAGGCAACAATCCCCGTGCTCCCTGGGCATAAGCTAAGCGCAAGAGCTGCAGTCAAGGCGTGTGCGTGGAGCGGCTGGCAGAGGGAGACCCTGCTCGGCGCCTGCTGCCGGGCTCCGGCTCCTGCTCTTCCCCGGGTGCCGCGGGTGCTGCCAGCTCCCACCCTGGCCCTATCCGGTGACGGCCCTGGGACCTCCACCGCGCAGCAGCCTGGGGGCTGGCGGGGACG
>NW_008794173.1:3360754-3362891 GCF_000699145.1 Aptenodytes forsteri | reverse complement strand
TGAAGCGGGGGGTATGAGCTAAAATCGTTGGTTTTAGCGTTAGTGCCGGGGCGGGCTGTGCCGTCTGGCGGGGCGCTGACCGGAGAGGCGGCTGCAGCTGAGCCCGCGGGTTTGCGTGAGGTGAGTCTCAATTGCTTGTAATCTTTAAGAAGAGAACGTGCAGCGCTGCCGGCCTGTCCGTCTGCGCTGAAGCAGCCTGGTTCTCCGGCGTTGGAAGGGCTCTCGAGTTGTTAGGGCGGGAGAGTAACGGGCGGGGAGCGTAGTGCCTGCGAAGGCGGCCGTGGAAGCTCTCTGAGCGACGCGTGACCTCCCAGGATCGCATCTGGAGAGCTTTCGGTGCTCTTCCAGCTTCGGAGGCGGGAGGGAGAGGCACTGCAGATGAACACCCATTCCCTCGCTAGCCTCCAGAGTGGCCAGCGAGTGGAAGGTAGTCTGCTACACGTGCTGTAAGTGGAATAACACGTCGCCTTTCTGTCGGGTCTCCCTTCTCACTCCAGTTCTCTTTATCGTAGACACCATGCCTGCCCTCAGACCTCTCGTGAAACCTAAAATCGTCAAGAAGAGGACCAAGAAGTTCATCCGCCATCAGTCTGATCGCTATGTCAAGATCAAGGTAAAAAGTCACTGGAAGTTCATTAGAAAACGAATTCTGGGACAGTCGGACGTGGCTGCCTTTAGGGTTGATGGCGAATTGAAGCGTAAAGGGTCAGTGTTGAAACAGCGGGCCGTGCTGTAACAGCCTGGCACAGGGGATCTTTCTGGAGATCGGTTTTGGCTAGAGCTGTTACACGGAGGCAGGCGTTCTCAGACTGATCTCGTTTTGTAACGATTAAATGTCTTCTGCGTTTCTTCAGCGCAACTGGCGTAAACCGAGAGGTATTGATAACAGAGTTCGCAGGCGGTTCAAGGGTCAGATCCTGATGCCCAACATCGGCTATGGCAGCAATAAGAAGACAAAGCACATGCTGCCCACCGGGTTCAGGAAGTTCCTGGTCCACAACGTCAAAGAGCTGGAAGTGCTCATGATGAGCAACAAGTAAGTCTGCAGGGCCCGTGTGCTCCCTGCCTTGAGCGGAGCTGCCGCTGGCAGCTCTGCCACCTGCGCTGGGGCTGTGCGCTGCCTGTCCCCTCACGGCACGGGGCTGGAAGACGAAAAGGCAGCGCAGTCGGGGCGAGACGTAGGCGGCGGACGAGGGAAGCTGTTGCTTTTAAGAGCACGAAGGTCGTCTTGGTTTCCTTAGCGCTGCAGTGCCGCGGGCGGGAGGGCACAGAGGGTGTCTCGGGGCTGGCAAACTTGTACCTTTGGCAAAAATATGACGTTATAGCGGTGGTAAACAGCACTGTAGCTACATCACTTTGACAAAACAACGATCAGAACTGCGGCTTCGCATCTGTTCAGACACAGGCCTAAATCTACTTGTAGCACGTTCTCACTACCTAACAAAGTAATAAGAGTAATAGTTAACACCATTAAAACTACCTCTTCCTGACTCCTCATTCGCAAGAAAGCGAGCGGAAGGGTTGAGCCGTTCTGGAGGTGAGCTCCTGCTTCGGGCCAGAACGGGTCGGGCGTGGCGATGGGGGTGGGAGTCAGGTGGTGCAGCTCTTGTGCCGTGACGCTTCTGTGCACCTGGGCGCTGCTGGCGGGATGGCTCTGGAGTGCTTTGCCTTGTCTGCTGACAGCGCTGTTGGGGCCAAGCCTGAGCGCGGTCTGTTTCCGACAGGTCGTACTGCGCAGAGATCGCTCACAACGTGTCTTCTAAGAACCGGAAGATAATCGTGGAGAGAGCTGCTCAGCTCGCCATCAAGATCACCAACCCCAACGCCAGACTGCGCAGTGAGGAGAATGAATAAACTGGCTTCTACATCCGAGATGTATTTAATAAAGTGTAAAAACAAACTGGTGGATGTTTTGAATGGCCAAAGGGGAAAGACTTGGGCCCCTCACTACAAGAAGGACGTTGAGGTGCTGGAGCGTGTCCAGAGAAGGGCAACGAGGCTGGTGAGGGGTCTGGAGAACAAGTCTGATGAGGAGCGGCTGAGGGAACTGGGGTTGTTTAGCCTGGAGAAAAGGAGGCTGAGGGGAGACCTCATCGCTCTCTACAACTACCTGAAAGGAGGTTGTAGCGAGGTGGGG
>NW_008794173.1:3342310-3360530 GCF_000699145.1 Aptenodytes forsteri | reverse complement strand
TTGGACATGAGGAAAAATGTCTTTACTGAAAGAGTGGTGAAACACTGGAAGAAGCTGCCCAGGGAAGTGGTTGAGTCCCCATCCCTGGAGGTATTTAAAAGACGAGTAGATGAGGCACTTAGGGACATGGTTTAGTGGGTGGTGGTGTTGGGTCGATGGTTGGACTCGATGATCTTAGAGGTCTTTTCCAACCTTAATGATTCTATGATTCTATGACTTCGGCTTGGTACCTGTGTGCAGGTGGGGCAGGCGCCTGCTGCTGGGGTTCATCGGACAGTGGCGTGGCTCCGGGGCAACCACTGCGTGAGCCCGGCTGTCCACAGGTGGACTCGCAGCAGCGCGCTTGCTCGTGGTAGTGATTTGCAATGTCACTGTGATAGCTAATGAATTCAGGAGTGCACGCAGCTTGACAAGTATATCTTTATTTTTTATACCACTCCAACAGAATGGACGTTCTTTCACACAGCACTATAAATATTTTTCACATCAACCACTCTATCAAAAAAGGAGAAATGAAAGCTTATTACAGCTCCATGGCTACAAGGAGTGTGTCGTGGTGGCCTTGTTCTCTAATTTGCTCTCTGTCTCTTAAGGCTTTTTTTCCCCTCTGCGAGGCAGGATTTGAACGCAATGGCCACTACAGAGTAAGTTTCAAATGACAGAAGGGTTAGTGTGGGCTGCTTGTGTGCTTGCACCTCTTCTGCGATGCTAAAATACTGAGTACCAGCTTTCCTGCAAATGTCTGCTGCTGTTCAGTGACCAGACTTCAGCGTAGATCAGTGCCTTCGTGGCTGGTGGCTCAACACAAACACCGAGCTGCTCGAAGGGGGAAAGATAAGCCGGTGTTAAATGCAAAGAAAAGCTTAGCGTAAGGTTTGTTACTGTAACGCAATCAAGTAATCGTCTCTTTTGGAAGACGGCTGGTTGAGGTATTTTGCAGTCGAAACCGTAAAAACAGAAGTCAAGCAAGATAGCTTCATAGCACCCAAACACCGCAGAAACACCGATCGGTGCCGGTTTTGTCACTTGAGCCCCAGGTGGAAAACCTGGGGAGTCTGGGTAACAAGCCACCCCCGTGCAGCTCGGCTAGTGCAACTCTCCTCTTTTCGAAACGGGGCCTATGGTTATGATGCTCATCACTAATTAAAGACGTGACTTCTAGTTTTCAGCCATGTTATTTAGTGAAACAATATAAATACATTCTTCAAGCAATTTGGGGTAGAAAGTGCATGTGCAGTGGTTAAAAAAAAACTTTAAACTATTTTTCTTTGTACTGCAGTAAGGAAATATTTCAGGAAGTAGTTTCCCTTTTTCATGGAACCACGCTCAACTTCGATTGCTTTGTACACCCCTTAAAAACTTGCTGAAAAATTAGAATACTCGTCTTCCAACCCCTCCCCTACATAAGGACACATTTCCCTTATCTCACATATCTCGTTACAATTCAGCGAGGTGTCTGATGCAAGTGCAGCTGGAACCAGCCATCTTTTCCTGTTGGCGCCCAGTGACTTGCAAGTGGCTGTTGCAGTAGAGACCAGCTCGATGATGTTCTTCCTTGGCCTCTCTGTGGCGTCTCCGTTCGGTTAATGTATTGCAAGGGCAGGAAGGTGGCGGAGTAAACGGGCAGATCTTACTTAGCTCATGTCCATCGACTCCGAGGTGGGTAGAGAAGCAGAATCTTTCTGAATGCTCTCAAAAAGTGACGCCATCTCGGGATTGGATCTGATCTGAGATGAAAACTCGGCCATCGCTGGACTTTTCTCTACTTCAGGGATGGTCAGGAGAGCAGCTACTGCTCTCATGGCAGATCGCTTCAGTTCATCCTGCTTCTCAAACTCCTGTTTCACGGAACCAGCTTTTACCTACAAATCCAAAGCACCACTTTAGTTGGCATTTAGGAAAGACAGTAGAGGCACAAAGAATCAGACATGCCAGCAGAGACGGAGACAAGCAGATTATTTTCTGACCGGAGGAGTGTGGGCAGCGGGCTGCTCAGAAGCAGTGACAGAGAAGGCTAACAGCACAGGTGGCTTTGTGGCAGAACCCACCCCCAGCGCGTCACACTCTCTGCCTGATCTTACCTTTGTGGAGCAAGTTGCCCGGAGTGGCTCAATCAGCCGCTCGAGTCGTTGCAGCACGGCACTGGGACAGAGTGTGGACAGCCGAGCCAACATTATGAAAGTCAGCATCTAGACAAAGGAGGAAAGATAAAACAGGCGTTGCTTCACGGCACCCTCCGATCCCCCAGGCTTAGTGTGGATCCTCTCTGCTGAAGCCCGTGTGGTCGTTCTCCCTGTGGTGTCGTGCCGTACCCACACGGTGGTGAGTTTCTTGGTGCTTGTGCAAGGGCTTTTAGTAAGAGCTTTGGTCGTATTAGAAATGGACCCGCTGGCAGCCAACGTACAGGAGTTGGGACCAGACCAGCCGGGCTCTGGTCCCAGGTGCGTGTGGTGCCCTGCGCTCGGGTGTCTGTAAAGGGCTGACAACCTTTGAGAGAAATGGCAACGTTCAGCACAGGGATTGTGCCATTGCTGTACCCACGTCTAAGCGGAGGTAAATCAAATGATAGTATGAAAAGGATGTAGCACTTCCTATTAAGCCATCAACAATGACAACGCTAAATTTTTTTTAATATAGTGTCACTGGCCACACTGAGCAAGTGACAATCATAAGTTTAAAGGCAGAAGGAACTTATTTTAGACTTTGGTAAATTTCCTATGAAACCAGCTATACCAGGGTTGTGTTTTCAAGGCCACCACGGTCAAACTAGAGCTAGACAATGTCAGATGAAAGGCTGCAGCAGTTGCAGAGAATAGGAGACGGCACGGCAGGGGCACTCTGTGCTGTGGTGACACACCAGCTCAATTCAAGCCCAGGCCCCCAGAGAACGAATAACATCAGTGACGTCACCACCCTCCAGCAGTTAAGGCACAGCATCTACCCGAATGTCATAGTGATCCTTCAGTCCATCCTCCACATGGTTCAGGTACTCATAGATATCCAGTCGGTCAAGGCAGCTTTCCAGCAGTGTATACATGCATTCAAAAGCAGCTTTCCTCACGTCAAGGCCATCATCCACTGTGTGCTTGAATGGCCCCATTTCTACCTTAAACAAGAAAAAAAAATACAGCTGTCACCTAACAGCAGACAGGGTGACAGCTTCATCTCGGCTTCCCACACACTGAGTCACTGCCGTATTGCACCCAAGCCGAACTAACGACATACCTCCCGGATGAGTTCCCTTCTGACATTCGTTTCGTTATACAGGCTGGGGAGAACTGCATTTAGTAAATCTCGGATTAAAGAAGGTTTGTTGTGAGCAGCAGAATTAAACATGGCTAGAGCCACACGTCGAACATTCAGGTCTGGATCCTGAAGAGTTTTTAAGAAGTCACCTGTGGGATAAGAACACACCAGTCAGTCCTGCTGCAGTGTTTTAAAAGTATTTTAAAAGTATATCACAGCGTATTTCAAGGAGCCTGGTTATGAAAGCACCTATAGTAAAATAACTCTAGGGGCACAGTCTAACAGAGACATTAGAGATGCTTTCCCTCCCTTCATTTGGGATATAGTAAATGGAAGAAGCATGACTTTCCTGCGTTTGGGCATAAAACCAAACCACATGATTCTAGCTACCTCATCCTAAAGTCAAATCAGAAGCTTTGGTATTCAAGGAAGTTGTTTTTTGTTTTCTTCTTGCTCAGATCTCATCTGCTCAGACTTCGCTGAAACAGAAACTAACTGGATTAGATGAGGTTCACATAGGTGTGAAAAATCCCCAAGCTGCTAATGACGCCTAAGACATCTCATGTTCCCAGCTCACACTGCTATTTACACTAGCCTACCTATGCAGCCTTTCAGGAGAGCATCAATAGGCTGAGGCTGGTCTGCAATTGTGAATTTGATTGCAGTTACCACCGTGCTCCGGGCATGTGGAGAGCCTGCGATGAAGATGGAAAGAAAAAACAGTGGGAGATCAAGAGACAAAATCATTGCTGTAATTTTGAAGTGCATATTCTGCTCTTGGTCACATTACACACGCATTCAAGAGATAAGAGAACAGAGGATTCGTCTTAACAACCTCCTTGTTTAAATCCTGTCCCAGCACAACCTCCATGTGCAGTCCCTGCTCCTAACACCCTCCTGCACACCATGCAACCCAGTGCTCCTCTGATCCCCCCTTGCAGAGATCCCTCCTGTTTCCTTCTCGCCTCTGCAGCCTGGCTTTTCTCCCTGTTGAACCACCAGCAGTTTACAAGAGGACTTTCCAGCAAAACAAGGCATTTCCCGACTCTCACCACTGCCCTTCCCATTACCTGATGACAGCTGTTTTTTCAACCGGGGCAGCAGCTCAGAGGGATTCACCACAGTCAGCTTCCCCAAGCATTCAGCCACCACACTGCGCGTCCCTTCCTCTGTGCACTCACAGTGCTTGAAAAGCAGAGCCCAAATATCCTCCACGTAAGGTTTGAGGCCATTGGCCGGGGAGGAGCTGATGACTTCTTTTAGAGAGTGCAGCAGGAGGTACTGTCTCTTGGGCTGGCTTCCAATCTCTTTCAGCATGAAGGGAAGATACTCCTTAAGATTCCCAACACTGATGTTCCCCAACGCATAGGAAGCAGCGGATTTCACCTCTTCGCTGGGGGAACTGAATGCTTCCAGGATGACGGTTTTGAGCTCTCTCTGAGCACTGAGGTTCATGGTGCGCCCCATCTCTGCCAGTGAAAGGAAAGCTAGCACTTTAACAGCAGAGCTGGACTTGGGGTTTTTTACATCCTGGATAAACTGGTTCGCTATTGCAGGGACTTCCTTTGGGCAGGCTGAGGAAAGGGCTGCCACGCACTTCGCGACAGAGTAATACGCCTGTTTGTGTAACATCACTGATGCCTCAGCTGAACCTGAGGAGTAAATAGGCGCAGTCAGCTGCTTCATCAGCTCCGAGTAACCCATGGTGGCCGTCTTCGTCAGAACCAGAGCCTGGAAGAAGTCTATGATAGCGTTCAGCGCCCCTCCTTGGAGCAAAGGCGAGTGGACAAGCTGAAAGATTTCAGCAAGAACTGAACCGCTGATCTTAGAGATGCAGGATGGATAAACCTTAGCTAACGTAGTAAGGAACATGATAGCCACCTGGGAAACATGCATGTCATTCTCAGTAATTAAAGCGGGGAGCTCCGTTAGGACAGACTCTATCATGGCAGGCTGGAGGCTGTCACTGTAGTTCTTCACCAGGATGTCCAGAGCAGTCAGAGTGCTCAGTTTCAAGGCACGTTGATTCTTTCTCAAGAAGGAAGCTAGAATGGGGAAACCTTCCCCTAGAATGGGTCTCAAATTTATTTTAAGTGGAGAACTAGCAATTAAAGTTAACGCTTTGACTGTTGTCAATCTGGTGATTTCGTTTTTGAGCCTCTCCAGAAATATCTTCAAGGTTGGCTGGAGATCAGTGCTTAAATGGTCTCCCAGATTGCAAATGATTTGTCCCATGCAGGAGATAGCACGCTCTTTCACCTCCTGGTCGATGTCAGCTGCCTTCAGTCGCTTCAGAGTACCAGGGAAAAGGTCCTTCACGTAGGGCTTGGCATCAAAAGTGCAAGATTTGTCCAAAGGCCTGATAACTTTCACAAGTTGCTGAGTAACCAGCAGAGCTTCTGAAGTGATCTTATAAAAGGGGTCTCCAATACAGGTCACAACAGGAGGTAGCAGGCTTTTGATATGAGGATGAAATACCTCCGGCTGGTGGTTGCAAAGAAGAACATGAAGGAAAGACAGTGTATCAATCCTCATGTTGGAGGAGCTGGATTTATCGGCCAAGGAGAAAACAATACCTGTGCAGAAGAGACAAGAATGACTGCTGTCTTATTTCATCAAGTGGTTTTTATCAAACCTACTTACCCCCTCAAAAAATGGACACAATCGGAATCTGCTTTCTTTCTTTCCTCTCCCCACCCAAAAGACACATGCCATTAAAGAGAGCTACTCTCCTTGCTGTCTTTCTGCTTTCCAGGAAGTGGCAATTCAGACATAACTGTTCTTTGTAGCGGTCCTGGATAGCTGGCTACGAAAACTTTTTAAAAAGTTAATTCGAAAAGTCATCCTGGGCTGAGACGAGAAGGGATGGTTAGTCAAGCGCAAATAAGTATGACAAAATGGCATGAAATTAAGACTGGGAAAGCCTAGTCTCAACAACAGGCACTCCAGGCAGCAGGAGTGCCTCTTCATGAGTTTTCCCTTCATACTTCTGTGGAACGTCTTTAAAAAAAAAAAAAAAAAAAGCAGCAGGGGCTCTTATGTTTATCTAGTTTTACAACTTCTGTTAGTATTGTTTGGAACATAACTGTGGACCATTAAAGATGGACTGCCTTTGTAGAAGGGAGGTACTTCCAAGTCCAATTTCTGTGGCACATATTTATGTTTCCCAGAAGACTTAATGAGAAACATTTACAACAATACTGCTTGCCACCCCTGAAGTCACACCTGACTCTTGGTTTGAATGTTTTTTTCCAATCTATTAATTCATAAGAGGGAGGTGCATGGATCAGGCCCAGAGACAATCACAGGAGACATTTTTTTATATTTACTATGCAATCACACCAAAAGCAAAGGCAGGACCTTAGTATTGCGAGCCTTTCAGCAGTGTGGGATGCTTCATGAACCTATAGGCAGGAAAGCTCAGAGAAAAATGTGGTGGTGCAAATTAAATAATCAGTCAATACAAATAATTTTTAAAATGCCACTACATTTTGTAAAAGAAAATGTCACTCGTGTCTCAGCGGGCTAACAGCATAATTCCAGCTAGTTTCAAAGGAGGCTGGAACAGGCCCTCCTAAAAGCATCTCTTCAGGGAACTGTAGAAATGAACTTGATATTCTTATCATGGCTTTCAGTGGTAGACAGAAGCCAGGATTGATCTGGGAGCTGTTTAGCACATTAACATGGAGCAGAACTCGATGTGTATGTCCTGATGCTGAGCAGAGATAATATACAGGAATAAAACTGGAACACGCAGGCAAGGAGCATACATGTTAGGAATGGATTGAGCCAACCCTGCTCCTTCACCCCCAGACCACGGACAAGTTTACCAGGGACTAGTGCAGGGATGTGATCTGCCAGGCAACCGGGAAGAACATTGGCCAGTTCTGTCAGGAGGCTGAAACAACCCTGTCTTGATTTGATGCTCTTTTCTTTGAGCTGCTTGTGCAAGGCCTTGACGATGTTGGGGACCTGCAGTTTGGAGAAGAAAACCAGAAAGAAACACATCAGTCATCCCAGCTCCCAGGGCACAGAGCTATGCTACCAAAGCAGCTTGCTCAGCTGAGCCAGAGGCACTAACAGTACAGCAAGAGAACTAACAGGGTTAGTTAACAGTTAGTTAGCACCTGTTCACCAGAGGAGAACGGACTTGGGATAGATTACAAGACAGTGCACGTGAAGAAAAGATACAAGAACAGAAGAGCTGGAGGGGACTTTATTCTTCTTTTCCATATTCTACAAACAGACTGCCAAGCAGCCCTTCCTGAAGTTAGTGTTATCCCCTAACACAGAAGCTTAAAGAAACACAACAAAATGACCAGACCAGGACACACTGCTAAAAGAGCTCAGAGTTTTACGATTCCCTCCTGGTCTGCTGTTTAAGGATCTAATCCCATCACTATATTTCAACTTGGATACCCTGCCGTTGTTTCAGTGAAACCAAAAAACAAATCACAGGGCTGAGGTTCAAGTTATTGAAATAAATATCTCATACATATAAGATGATTAATCAGTCATGTAATTACATTTTGGCAGGGGTTTTAACCCTTCTGCTTCAAGGACTCACCAGTCAGTAGTAGCATCAGCCAGAAAAAGCTGCTCTCACAGTCACGCTACTCTATAACAACATGGTTATTTCCAATGTTTCTTTTGTCGTCTTCTAAAATGGCATGTGTGGACCACAGTGTTGGCAAGGATCCTGGGCTAGGCAGAGCCCTGATCAGCATGTGTGGCTAAATTATTCTCACTGGAATTACTCCAGCATATTTCTGAATTAAAGCAGTGCATCAGAAAAATCGCTTCCACTCTGATCAGCGGTGATGTGCAGACTGTGTGCACAACCACAGCAAGCTACCCTGGAAGCCACTGGCTGTTTTCCCATAATGAACCGAGTTGCATGCTCTCATACGCCTACTGACCAGATCCAAACCTTACCGAGCTTCCAGTGGCTGACTCTGGTACACTTCTACCACCATGTATTCGGCGAGTTTCCTGAGCAGCAGCTGTCAGGCAACAGACTGACACCTCACCCAAAGGCTAACCTGTCTCATACACAGTCTGCAAACACGTGCCAGAGGCTAGCGGAGGGCGGCAGTGCAGGTCATACCTCAGTGCTCCTGCACTGGCTCAGCGCCCTCTCCCTGGGAATGGCGGGAGACAAACAGCAAATGGTCAGCCCTCGGGATTTTGTCCCCTCTGGTTGTGTGCCCAGGGGCTCCTTCAGCTAGCTATGTTCTCAAGCTTAACTACTAGGCATATTCATCGGTGGCATGGTACGTACTTTTCATTGCTTTCTGATTTAATCCAGCCCTCCATCTCCTCACGCACCTGCTTCTGAAGCATTGTCAGGGGAACGTCATCTTTGCCAGAGGCATCTGAAGCATGCAGCCAGCTCTGGATGGGTAGCGTTTGCTTCAGCAAGGAGATATAAGCGCTGAAGATGTCAGCTCTGACATTCTCCTCCCTCTCTTTGAATCTGCTTATCAAAACCGGGGAAAGAGTTTTGTAGAAGTCCTGAAGGAGATCATGCCTGCTGCTGACAATGGCCTCCAGGCACTTCGCTGCAGACCTGCGGACTTTCCAGCTGATGTCATCATCGTCACTGTACTCATCATCGCTTTCTGGAAAGAAGACAAGGGAAAAGAAGGTGCACCATTATGAGAGAACCAGAGCTAGAGGATCACTTGATCCTCAGAGCTTCCCTCTCAGGCTGACCAGACAAACAGATGCCAGTAACTCACACACATCTGGGAACATGAAATTGTCCAGAATAGCCTGTCCCTACAGATGTCGTTACCAGCCAATATGACCCAGGGCTGCCCTGTGTCAGATTATTCTGTTCCAGGTAAAAGCTGATGGAGAATAAACCTTAATGTTACTACCCTTACTGGCCACTTCAGCTCAAGCATCAAGGCTTTTGTTTTGAAGGGAGAATGAGGTTCCCAGATTTTAAAGCCAGAAATATGCAAATATTTGTCTTAGCAATTCCTGAATGGCACAAAACAGCGTAACAATTTACTATGTTATTGGCAGAACATTTAACATATTCTCCAGGAAGCCGGCCAGGATCTTACCCCAATTAGTATGAAAGTAAACAAAAATGCCTTTCTGCCAGGGAACTTGTTCTAACTTTTGCTCTTAGCTGCCACACTATATACAACTATAAATAGAGGCATTATGAAATGTCTATAGCTAACAGGCATTAAAGGTACCCCTCCTATCTGACCAAGGCTCGACATCCACCTCAAACTAAACACGATTCAGAAAATAAGTGAAAGGTCTCTTTTGAAGACAGTATCAGATTGCTTTCGCTGATGACTAAGGCGTTTTTAGTAGTGGACCAAGATGTTTTTAACGGTGGCACTTTGTTCAGGATTGTAGCTTTGCTTTCTTCTGCTACAAAGTAGTAAAAAATAGCTACCTTATAGTAAAAAATATATTTGTGTGGCTACTATGTTTGTAGGCTGAGTTAAGTTGCCCTGAAACGGTTAAATCAAAATTGCAGGCTTTCATTTAAAATAGCAGTTAAGCATATACCTCTTCCTGCAAAAGAACGCAACAAGCCTCACAAAGAGGGGCACAAGTGCACAAGTACAGGCTCTGCAGCCTCTAGGTGACTGCAAAGACCAGCTTTGGCTGGCTGTTGTGCTCAGGAACAGTGTGTATGTGTGGAAAACACCCTAGTAGACGGAGAGATAAGAGGGAGCAACGCAGAAACCAAGAAAAAGCTGCAGCCTGACAAAGCAACGTGGTTCTGACACACCCTGGCAGGAGTGCTGGCTGCGACAGCCTGGAAGTACTGCTTGCTTGCCTGACCTCCCCTGCGACCAGGGAAAACAGGAGTTTGTCCAGTCTTGTAAATAAGTGAGACTACATGAAAGATTTCCGATTGCTTGTCTAACCAGAGTAAGCTACAAATGCTGGCTAGCTGCCTGGTTAAAAAAGGTAACGCTGCGTAACACCCCCGTAGATGCAGTAAGAGGGTAACTGTTTAACTGCAATTTCTAGATCTGCCTGTAACATCTTTCTTTTCAAGAAATACCGTTTTGTCAGGACCCCAGTAAGGAGCCATCTCTCTCACATAAGCCTAAGCCTACTAGAGCTAAACTATGAGGACAGACAGGAACTGGTGTTACAGCTGCATTCAAACGCTTGGTGTCCCCACCTGAGGTTTGGACAAGCCAGAGAGCAGGCAAGAGCGACAGTGTTCACGCCTTCCCTTGAAGAACAACCCATGCGTATCAAGTCAACTGCTTGGAGCAGGGGTCTGAGGTCTGCCTGGCAGGCTGCAAGCAGCACCGGCACTTTTGGGAGCACAAGGGAGCGTTTCCAACAATCAGGATGGCAGAGCGGCTGCTCCTCAGGATTTCCAGGCTAAGCCTGGCTGCTTGCTGGATGTGCTCTAAGAAACTCCTGCAGTCAGCAGGCACAGGAAAAACAGTGCTTCCTTGGTCTAGCTTTCCACTAAGCTAGTTCAGAGTTGAAGTTCCAGCGTTTTCACTGTCGCCTAAGGCAGGCAGAGATCCGAGGACTTTGTCAGAAAAAAGTAAAGCTAACAAACTCAGAACTACTGCTGGAACTTTGCACACACAGCTGTATTATTACCATTGGTAAATTAAAATAACCCATTTAAAAGAACTGACTGTCTTGAAACAGATCTGAAAAGTAGTATCACAGAGGGTGAGAAAGCAGGAAGGGGAGAAATGTTAACCCAGTCTTCTGCTGAGCACAGTCATCCTCACAAGCAGGCACCTTGCTCTTCATCCTCCCCATTTTCAGTTTCCATCATCTCTTCCTCTTCCTCCTCCTCATTATCATAGTTGTAGTTTGGGTCAAAGGTGATGTACTTCAAACATAACTCCATCACATTAGGGATGTGAGGATCAATTTCCTTTGGGCACCTATTGCGACAAATAAAAATCCTAAGAGTTAATAAATTAAAGACTAAGCAATTTTAAATATCCAAATAACATAATTCATCTCAAAAGGATCCCAAAATGCTTCACAGACTATATGAACATTTTGTTAACATGAGTTAAACCAGAGCTGCTCCTTCCTGCTGTGCACAAAGCAAGACCACGTTTCCCTGAGGAGGATGCAATTATTTCTATAAGGAAAAAAAATAAATTGCCTTCACCACCTGGTTGAATCCTCCCTTCATGGGAGAAAACCTCAGCAGCTCTGCAGGGCTCCTCTTCCAAGACAAGCAGTAAACGTTTGACCAAACAACAGGAGAGCTGCAGCTCAGCAGCTCTTCTGGCTGAGCCCCCTTCCTGCCACCCACTCCCTCCACGCACCAGGAGTGAGGCAGTTCCCTCTTGCTGAGGAATCCTCCAAGGACAAGGAAGACTCCCACTCCTGCAAAACCAATACAGAAACACACTCTCACATGTTGAGGTAAAATAGCTCGTAATTCAAGCCCAACTCTGCATGTAAAGAAGGGATTTCATTTGTGAACTGTCTTTCCCAACAGGAACGCATATAGGAAGGTTCTCAACCCTGGATCCCGAATGGATATTTACGTACATTAGGAGGACACTGATGCACAGGATGGTGCACAGTTGTTCCTCAAGGGCACACACCTTCTCACAAAAGACTCGAAGGCCTGAAAGCAGTACTCTCTCAGCTCGTCGTCTTCCACATTACAGTACCGAACAATCAGAGGAATTATCTTCTCCAGATGTTCTCCTGGGAAAGGCAAAGTAAGCAGCAGTGAGAAATCATTCCAGCCTTCATTCATCCGAGCAGCTAACAGTTCAGCCATCTGCCACGTCCTTGGTGTGCCTGGGAGAGCATTCCTCCCCTGCACCTCATGGTCCAGCCTTGCAGGGATTTTAAGCAGACGACCCCTGCTCCCTGTCTTCAGCCCCTTGCTGGCATTTCAGTCACGGAAAGAGCTGTGATTAGAAATCTTCTAGGACCTAATCTCAGCTCTGGCAGATCTTTTAGAGAAGTAATACAATATGCTGCCTTCTATTTCTTCTCTCATTTAAAATGGGGTGAAGCCACTGACCTAATTTCACAGAGGTGTTAATTCAGACCAGGGAAGTGCTGCAAGACCTCAAGATGAAATCACTACAGAAGGGCAGCCAGAGAGTTACTCTGGTGTCTCCTCCCTTCCAAGTGGAGATCAGAGACCCAGGTCAGGACCACAGAGGGAATCAAAAGCACAAGCCACTAATACATTAGGAACAGAATAAGCACATTTCTTTTACCACTAAAAGGAGCTGCTCTGAAATGCATGCACGTTTCCCAGCGTCATTTCAAGCTACTCGTCCTACCTATGCGGTGTCCAGCCTGCCTACTGATGCCAGCGACACACTGAATGTACGTCCTGGTAGTAGAAGTAGACTCATTCCTCTTCAGCTCAGCAAGCAGATGCTCTGTGAGCTCTGAGAAGATGTTTCCGCTGCAGGTCAAGACAAGATGACCCAAGGCAATGATGGCCCTTTTGCGTACTGCCAGCCTGGGGCTTGTCAGCTGGGGAAGGAGGCAGTTCAGAATGGAGGAATGGAAAGAGTAGAGTGTTCCCCCTAGTCTGCAATCAACAGCACAAGACAGAAGTTGAAAGTCAAAGCCTTGGAGAAAAAGCCCTCTTGCTAGCAAAAAATGTAAAAATCCTTCAGCTATGAAGACTTCACGCATGTTGTGGGGAGAGAGAGGAAAAGGGTGGGTTTGGCATTTTGGTCTGAACACTGACTTGTTCTGTATAACACAGGGAGAGGTTATTTGTCTCCATCATGGAGGAGTTTGATTTTGACTGTGTCCTTCTGGATGACCTGGGGGTTTGTCAGTAACTTCCTGCACGCAGTTGACATATGACACTGTCACTCTGACTTATGTAACAAGAGAAAGAGGCAGCCAGGAAAAAAAATGCGTGTGTGATCATATCACGGGGCTAAAATAAACTTCCCTGCTTTGCCCTCTCCCTCCCTACATTTGTTTGAACTGAGCCTCTGTGGGATCCATCACCAATGTTACTGCCATTCCCAAGCACAGAATGTCGTCTCTCATCTCTGCTGAGGAATCTGCTCTGCTGAGATATTCCCCAGTGGCAGCCAACCCAAATCCTTTATTTTTAAGTCCTCGTAGTAGGATTATGGAAATACAGAAATCAACAGCAAACACATACACGCAGCCCCCTGCCGTACACAGCTGCCAGAAGGAAATCCTTTGGTACCTGCTCAGCATATCTGACAGGATGTCAAGAGCCTCCAGCTGCACAGATACATCCTCCTGCTTGCCAATGGCTCCTGTCAGCTGGGCTGTGATCTTTTTGCACACATTTGCTGTCATAGCGGAGCCTGCAAGAGAGAGATTTTTCCCCACTGTCAGTTACAAAGAAGTCTTTTTACTCCTAAGAACCATTTAATCCCTCCTACATTAAAAAAAAAAGAAATCACCGCTGGGAGACCTAACCAGAATAGCAGTCAACTAGCTTTTGTTTGAGATGGTGGATACATACTGCAAACAGCGATGTATCTCCCTCTGCGGTATGATGCATTAACTATTTGGAAGAAGCTTCTCTTCTTGGGGAGTGTCTTTTACCCTAAAATGGCCTGGCTGTCTCACAGACAGCTCCCAGGCCCATGCCATGCAGGCAGCAGAAATGGGTGGGAAGGTTCTGGCATGTTTTTTTCCCATTTTTAACCTGAAAATGTTCAGTTTCAACACATCGAGGTTTTCTCCATAGGAAGAGCAGTCTTGGCAGAAACTGTTTCTCAGCTCCATGATGAAATTTAAGGGTAGAACTAGATAAATCTGTCACAAAATAATATATAACCCAGGTTCAAGAACGTGTTGAGATTACAACCACAGTCTAGAATCTCAATCTCCTACAGTCCAGATCAATGTCTAGATACAAGTTTAGTCTTCATGCTGGGGTGTGCCTGTTCCAACACCAATTTTTGTTGTGGTTTTTTTCCCAGTCGGTTCAGTGCAAAGCATAAGCAACTTCAAATTTCACAAAACTTCCAAAGGAAGGAACAATTGCTTCCCACACCATTCTGAACAGCCTCCGTGATGCAACAGAGACAAAGCAGAAATGGAATGTCCTTGGAGCATCATTAACTGCTGTACAACACTGAGAAAGGAGCCTGCCTCAGGCCCACACTGTTTCTTGGACTATTATTTCAAACCTTCCCTTTGCTCCAGACAACACTACAGCAACAGCAACCACACAGAGTGGGGCTTAGGGTGAAGAAAGCACATGGGGAGATGTCCAACCTCTCAATTTTGCAGCAAACCCACACTGCTTTTGCTGCCTTCTACCCACACAGTGTCAATCCCAACCCTTAAGGAGATGACTTATCTGTTGCTACCCTAAAACAGTTTCAGTTCACATGATGTATGTTAAATAAAGAATTCTGAAAGGATGGCTCACAAGAGCTTAACATTTTGCAGAAACTGAGAGAGTTCAGCAAGTATTTGCATACTAATTCTAGTTCTCCTCCCAACCTAAAATCCAGCAGCCTGGCAGCACTGCCACGGCCACCTGCCGTGAAGGAACAGACACATGAGATGGCCACAGAGGAAACTTAAATTGCTGGGAGGCTCAGGTATCTCCTGAATAGCTGCTGCATTTTCAGGACACGTAGTTCCAAATGCAGGAGAAGCAGCCAGGGTAGCTGTGGCAGTCAGAAGACTTGGTCCAGCCGGGCTGCAGACAGGAGGTGGTGCAGAGCTGGCACTGCCGAGATCGCAGAGGGTAGTGGCATTGCTGATGTGGAGACCAACGGCCCTGCAAGACTGTCCGAACAGCAATATCTTGATGCACATTGAATGCTTTAGGATTGCTCTAAACAAAAATGGATTTTCCCAGGAACTCAGATGCAGTTTCAGACGTAAGTATCCTCAGGGTGACCAGCTCAAATTTTCATTTCATCCCATCTTTAACCACATCGGTGTCTCAACTTCTGCTATCTCTCCTCCTTATTTCATTACTTGTCCTCTAGCAGGTGAATAAGGAATCTGTATCCTTCAGGCCCTGAATTACACGTTTTCCTGTTTCCCAAAGGCTGTGACTCCCTGTTGCCCCAGTCTGACAAACAGGGACAGACATTTTACCTGTAGAAGCTGGTGGCAGCTCAGAGATGACTGTTTTCAGTCCAATGCTGGAGATATCCCGCAGCTGTTCCTTGTCAGATAACATGTTTGTACACAGCGTATCCACAATGGTTTCCACCTGGTACTCCTTCACTTTGCCAACCAGCGGGCCCAGACTGCAGGAGAAGCCAGACAGAATGAATAGGAAGAGAGATGCTTTCCACCATCAAAAGGGATGCTCAGGCTCACTCCTCCTTAAAGGCAGCTCAGCCCCAAGTGCAAATATTACCAAAACATCAGTATCGAGTACCGATATGCTGCAGCACGTCGTGTCCCTAGGTTTACATACTCTGCATTGTTGCCTCAGTTAACTCTATATCGGACTTCAGTGAATTTTAGATCAGATTTGTAGGAGGACATTTCACATCAACTACTGCAAACATGAGGCCGGTTAATATCTTACTGGAAGGAGCAGCTCAGAAATTATGACACAATGAATTTGAACCAAAGCAGCCATGTTACACAGAGTAATAGTAAAAACTAGAGTCAGGTTTTGGAAAAAAACAAAACTAAACCAACCATCAAAAACTGACTTTCAGGAGGAAATGCCAAATGGGTTTTCACAATTAGCTACCTATTGCCCTCTGCCACGTGTGTGAAAACCTCTACCTGAGCCAAGGCTCAGAATTACAACAGAGGGAAGACCGCTCCCTTTCCCCTGCACTTTTTTTTAATTATTATTATTAGAAAAATTTTCTGTTAATAACCTATGTTTCCTGCTGGTAAGTTTGTATTCAAAATTGTGCATAGGCTGTTTGTCAGCATTTGTATGCAACTATTTATTTTTTTATCTTTACAACGTAACTAGCTAAATTATAAAGCATTAACTGTATTTCAGCAAGTCACGTTACGTCTTTCCTTTCCTAAGCGGCTGCACCTAACTCTTTGAATTAAGTTAATGAATTCAAAATGCATTTGTTTCCCATGAATATTCTGTATCCCTTACTAAGAAACCGCTGTTTCACAGACAGCAAATCTGGTTGCTAGAATTTTCACGAGAAGCAAACACAGATGAGTGGAAACATCATACTACATAGAAAATTCCATCTTCTGTGAACATCCACAGAAAATGCTTTGAGCCCAGTTTCAATCCTAACAACACATCACTCTTCTACCGGCTGAGTGAGCTTGCCCACGGCCCACAACCCACCAGTGGCAGAGATCCACGCCCAAGCCCCCGTGGTTCTGCCACCCCTCCTCTCCCACTGAATGGTCTGCGGGCCCTAGCTTGCAGATCAACACCGCTAGGCAATTCTTCATGCCTCGAATCTAGAAATGACTTTGGAAGGATTTGGGCCTGAACAGAGATTTCTGGCAGATGCTATAGGTATTTTTCTATTTCCCATGAGCTGATACCACCTTGGAGAGAAGAAGCTACTTGCTGTAGCAGTGATGTGGCTGTGCTCCAATTTCTGTGCCAGGTACAAAATGTTAGTCACTGCTTTCTTGTTCCCTTTCTTGTGGGGACTAGTCAAAACTGAATGATTTGAACCAAGTAAGATAGATCTTTTCCTTCGGGTTCAAAAAACATATGAGAATTGAACAGCTCCCTGTGGTTCATGTGCAGCACAACCGTTTTTCTAAACGGGGTTCTAGAGTTTTAAAAGTACCATCATGCTGCTGTTCCAGAGCAAAAATATATTTAAATAACCAGTTCCTGAAGGCTTCACAGTTCTTTTTTCCCCTCTCTTCTCCTTCACATAGCCAAGTGAAAATAGAGTGAAGGAAAGGACTAATCTGCCTCTTTGGAGTTCTGTTTTTTCTTTTTTTTACGTTACACAGAAAAGAGGGACTAGAGGTTTTGGCTCTGTATGCTGCATAATACTAAGGCATAGCCGCTGATCCCTGGGGACTATCATTATTGCTACGTGTCCATACGGCTCAAAGGGAAAGGCTACCAGTTGCCTATAGAGTACAAAAAGAGACAGAGAGACATGTAGGGCTTTCAACATACACTTCTTTCACTGAAGCTTACACACAGGAGAGGTTCTGCTCCCAACAGTCAGTGGTAAAAGTCCCTGACTTCAGTGGGAGCTGAACAGGACTGTCAAAACATTGGCCTTGATGATTTACATTTTCTTAAGTGCTTGTGTGAGAAGACATGGTGCTAGCACTCTACAATGTTTATTGCTGGACACAGTTTACAAAAATGCATTTTCTGTCTTTTTCTTTCTTCCTTTTGGCATAGCTCCCGTAATGCAAACTGTATGGAACATTTTTCTTTCTTCCTTTTGGCATAGCTCCAGTAATGCAAACTGTATGGAACACTGGAATGCACTGATGATAACTTCCTTCTCCAAGCGGTAGAGGAGCCAACGAGGAGAGGTGCTATGCTGGGCCTTGTTCTCACCAACAAGGAGGGGCTGGTGGGGAATGTGAAGCTCAAGGGCAGCCTGGGCTGCAGCGACCATGAAATGGTGGAGTTCAAGATCCTTAGGGCACCGAGGAGGGCGCACAGCGAGGAGCACTGCAAAGACTTCAGGAGAGAGGACTTTGGCCTCTTCAGGGACCTGCTTGGCAGAGTGCCATGGAACAAAGCCCTGGAGGGAAGAGGGGCCCAAGAAAGCTGGTTAATATTCAAGGATCACCTCCTCCAAGCTCAAGAGCGATGCATCCCAACAAAGAGGAAGTCAGGCAAAAACGCGTCAGGCAAAACCACCAGGAGGCCTGCATGGATGAACAAGATGCTCCTGGACAAACTCAAACACAAAAAGGAAGCCTACAGAGGGTGGAAGCAAGGACAGGTAGCCTGGGAGAAATACAGAGAATTTGTCTAAGCAGCCAGGGATCAGGTTAGGAAAGCTAAAGCCCTGACAGAATTAAATCTGGCCAGGGACATCAAGGGCAACAAGAAAAGATTCTATAGGTA
>NW_008794173.1:3340231-3341060 GCF_000699145.1 Aptenodytes forsteri | reverse complement strand
GGGGATGGAACACCTCTCCTATGAAGAAAGGCTGAGAGAGTTGGGGTTGTTCAGCCTGGAGAGGAGAAGGCTTTGGGGAGACCTTATTGCAGCCTAGCAGTACTTAAAGGGGGCTTATAAAAAAGACAGCGGCAAACTTTTTAGCAGGGCCTGTTGCGACAGGACAAGGGGGAATGGCTTTAAACTAAAGGGGGGTAGACTTAGACTAGATATAAGGAAGACATTTTTTACGCTGAGAAGCACTAAGCACTGGCACAGGTTGCCCAGGGAGGTGGTGGATGCCCCATCCCTAGACAGGTCAGGTTGGATGGGGCTCTGAGCAACCTGATCTAGTTGAAGATGTCCCTGCCCATGGCAGGGGGGTTGGACTAGATGACCTTTAAAGGTCCCTTCCAACCCAAACTATTCTATGATTCTACCTACACACAGGTAGTTGTCTCCCTGCTGGCACACCACAATTACCCCTGACAGCATGCTTAACAAACACTATATGAGCAGTGTTTCCCAGACTACACAAAGCAAACTCACATGCAGCCTGTTCTGTATAAGACTATTCCTAAATTCAACAATCGGGACAATAATAGCTGTTTAGAGTCTGAGTAGCTACTCTGAAAGACAAGAATTAGAAAAGAAATACTAAACAATAAGATTTTGTGCAAGTCCAAGTACAGAATCATAGAATCATTAAGGTTGGAAAAGACCTCTAAGATCATCGAGTCCAACCATCAACCCAACACCACCACCCACTAAACCATGTCCCTAAGCGCCACATCTACTCGTCTTTTAAATACCTCCAGGGATGGGGACTCCACCACTTCCCTGGGCAGCC
>NW_008794173.1:3334862-3339530 GCF_000699145.1 Aptenodytes forsteri | reverse complement strand
CTCCCGCCCAACTTGGTGTTGTCTGCAAACTTACTGAGGGTGCACTCGATCCCCTCATCCAGATCATTGATAAAGATATTGAACAAGACCGGCCCCAGTACTGAGCCCTGGGGAACACCGCTCGCGACCGGCCGCCAACTGGATGTAACTCCATTCAGCAAGTAGTGTTCAATCTTACACCTCAACATGCAGAAGAGAACCGATGGTTATCCCTGTTTTACAGGCAGGGACACTGATGCAGAGAGAAGCTAAGGAACTAATCTAAATTGAAAAACAAAAATCACAGAACTAGAAACAGGACAAGTTTTTATATGGATTTCAAATTTGTGAGTTTTTTGGGTGTGAAGTGTGATTTCAGCATTCCTCTGAAGAAATAAGATCACAGTTTTAGATGATAAAATCAACTGCAAGACCTCTCAGTAGTTTCCTAACTTGCTCCTGAATCCTGATGTGGGCTGCACAGATCCACACTTGGGCCTAATTCAGCTGCCAGTGTCCTTAAAACTGTCGCATTTCTCCTTCTTAGAGATCCTTGCCAGCTGGCTGTGAATAACTGACTGGACATTAACCATTTTAAGTACCTCCTTAAGTATAAAAAGGAAACATTACCAGTTCCATTTTGAGGTCTTCTCATTATCACATTCTGTATGAATTAGAGATTGTAATGAGTATGGACTTATTGCTAATGCAACCATAGATAAACAGGCAAAGAAATTTGTACTCTGTTCATTGCCCAACCGTTTTGTTTTAAAGAACAGAATAAACAAACCCAAAGCAGGCAGAGCCAGGAACAGGGCCAGAAAAAGTCAGGACAGTGGGAATCAGAAAGGGCCAAAGGTCACAGGGAAGTACAGGGATAGAAGCAATATATGGTTAAAAAGAAGGGAATATGAGTAAGATCCACAGCAGGAAAAAATACAGGAACCCAAAGTTGTCTTTAAATGGCCCACCTTTCTGGAGCCCTGTGCGTGAACTGAGCCATTCAATTTCATTTCTAGAGTGAACACTCCCGTTTAGACATGCTGGGGGGAAGAGACAGGAAAGGATATGTCAGCAGTAGGATCACTTCATCAGATGATTCAGTAATAAAGGAACCTTCTGCCGTTTTCATTTGGATTAAAAAAAATATTGAAACAGTCAAAGGCAAAGCCACAGCACAGGCTACACTTGGAGTCAAAGCAGGGAAAAAACCCAAGTGCATTATAAACTTTAATGAATATGCCCTTGAAGAGTAAGATTCGGACCTGAAATTCAAATGCCATTTTTGAAGGGCTATACATGTTTAGTACCATCTCTATCAAAGACAGGACCACTGGGAGAGTCAGCACTGGATTTCAAAGCCTGAGAAAGGAGAGGAACTTGATGACCAAAATTTTAAACTGGGCTTCTCTTTGCATAAATAAAATCTTAGGCGTGCTACTTTTAATACAGCAAGATTTATAACACGAACACTGAACTACTTCCACAATCACCTACTGCTTCTACAAAGATATCTGTATGCTCACCCGTTTCGAATATCAACAGAGAAAGAAACCGCTGTGCCCGGCATGAGAGGGAAAGCCCCTACAACGGGGAGTTTGAGTAAGGTGCCAACACTGCAGGGCCAGGCTCCACTCTAACGGACTCTCTGCAGCCTGTGACAGCTTTATTATTGCCAAGGAATATGGTAATTACTGCCGAGGCTCTTACCACTTGACAGCAAGGTTCTGTACTTCCCCATTTTTGTCCTCCAGCAATTTCAAAAGCATTTTCACCACTTTTTTCTCGCTGTCTTCATCTAGTTTTATCGAATCTTTCTGCAGTTCCATCATCAGGTCGTTAGTGGCCATAAACCTGAAAGAAGATATAGCAAAAGTGGATTGGCTGATATAGAGACACAAATGCATTTCCTTTGCATCACTTTGGACAATGAAACTTGACAATTAGTGCTTGTATGAAAACACACTTTCAAAGAGTAACTTACAACCCTTTACGCTGTCCTGAAAAATAAGGTACAAAGAATTATTACTGTTTTACAGGTGGAAAACTCAGGTAGAGGTAGCTGTTGAAAAGGCTTTAGCTAGGGAATCTGTGAAAATGAGAAATATATGTTCTCTCCCCTCCTCAAAATACGTAACAGGGATGGGGTAAACTAAAACTCTAAAATTGGCACCCAGCTTGTGTATTTTTTCTCAGTGACTAATCAAGATGGTTAACTATGCTAGAAAAAATCATGGTGATTTTTTTCACCAGTTGCCAGGCCTAGGAAAACCAGTCTAGGGTCCAAGAATGCACCTGGCTGTGTTCTTTCTGGCTTATTTAACACCGATAGTATGATCCCACACATGGAGAAGAGCTATCAAGCTCAGAAATGAAAAATAAAGTCAAGACTCCATGCAAACTATACCTTAGAAGTTCCCTAGGCTATATTTAGATTGCTATTGTTCAGCCCAGCCAGAGTTTGTTTATATCCTTCTGCTCCTGGGAGCCTTTACTAATCCAAACAGTTGTGTCATCCACACACTCAACCTCTTTCCTTGCTTAACTCCCTCTCAAAGTTTTGGGTTTTTTTCCTTCTGTTCTAGAGAAAAGATACTAAACATCTTGCTACGCCGAGGCATTGCTGGTGATGGATGCAATGCTGACAATGGCGTGCAAGACTTTTTTATCACTTGGGTACAAAACAAATCACAGATGCTGCACCTGTGCCACAGCTTCCATTGCTGAAAAGACCTCTACAAAAGCTACTTTTTTCCAGGATACTTGCAACCTTGACCACCCCAGTTCCTACTTCTGATTCTCTGGTGTCCCTTTATTAAGAAGCACCTGTCTCCTCTTCAATCCTTATCCACTGTCCAATTAATTATACTCACATTTGATTGACAACGGGCATGAAGGAACATTTCCAATTGTACTTTTTTTCTCCCATGAGCAAAACCAAGCAAGTATTTATCATTCCAGCTTAAAGGAAAAACAAACTTCCAGCTGACTGTTAGTCAATATAATTTTCTAACGGGGACAATGTCAAAATGGATATCGAGAAGTTCTGGAAAGTATCTATTTTCCTGGGAGCAGGAAATGTAAAAGGTGCTAGTATAGAAGTCTGAGATTCTGAGAAATGTAAGTGTGGTTATCGTATATTAGTTCCTTTCTAATGTTAGCCCCAACACAGGGATGGACGTCTGAAAGGAACCACAGGGAAGCTCTTCCCTCTCATTTACGAAATGACACCTCCATTTTAAATTAGGCTCTGATGTAATTCATTCAGCATGTAAGAGTCCTCACGTACCAGGGCAACATTTGTGTTTTCAACCTGCAAGCCTGCTCTGGAGTAGCAACTAGGTACATCTGGAATGAAGGACTGCTGTGGTGTTAGACAGCCAGCCTGAAATCCAAAATGAGAAAAATAGAGGGACTCTGACCTATAATGCTAACGACATGCAATCTATTTTTGATTCTGCAAGAGCTATTAAGCTGCACTTGCAGTTCAACGTCTGCATAGAACAAGCATGACCAATTATGGCCACAGGCTGAGCAGAGTCTTCCGCGGCAACACATCCAGCTTTTGACTCGCTACCTGCTGCCGTCCTGCCCACAGGACCTCGGAAACTGGCACATGGATCCATTTATGAGAGGGAAGCACGTGAAACCTGGTCCTATAACTGGTCGTGCAACTGAAGACAGACAACGGGCTCACGTTTGACCGTGTGCTGGAAGGAAATGGCCCTGGAATATCTCCATAGCATGACACATGCCCTGTGTTGGGCACATCTTGTTTGGAGTATTAACCATGAATTCTTTGAACAAACTGTTTGTGCAACTACTCCATCACTGACTTCTTTAAGAAGCGCCTATTTTAACATCAGAAAAACATCAGCAGCCTCTCCAAAAATCAACCTACTTTTAGGATATTACTAACCCCTCTCTTCTAAAAGACCTCAAAATATCGAGTCTGGCACAAACATTACCTTCCAGGTTGATACTGAGAGAACGATATGCTCATGGGTGAAATCTTTCATACTTGTTAGTTTTAACAATTTTTAATAGAGCACCTTAAATATCAAGCCACCGGCCCCGACCCTAAAAAGATGTCAATTTTTTCTGCTGACATAAGCAAAGAGAATAAAAGAATCTTAGTCCTGCTAGGGAGGAATATTTTCCCATTGCACAGAAATAGTTCTTAAAGCAACCTGAGCGCAGCCAGTATCTGCAGCGCCCATCACCCGGGTGACACGGCTGCTCAGACTGGCGTCTCTCAGCCTTTTTAATGCACCGGCGATCTAACCTTCTAGCGGAAAAACAAACTAAGAAGTATTCCAGAATTTTTCCTACGATGTTCTTCATTTGCAAAACAAATAAGAATTTAAAGTCTAGCCGTTAAGACCTTCATTCCCCCTTCCACTTCGCTTGCTCGTTCACTGCCATTACGCAGCAATCTAGGCGAGGGAGGGGGACGTTGCTGGTTTCTCTACATTCCCCCCTCAGCCAGAAGAACGCGGCTGGCTTGAAATACTGTAAATAAAACTGATTAATTCCTCTGATACAGAAGCGTCCTGCACACCTGCAGTTGGATTTTGCCCGCCAGCAGGGTCGGGGGCACCGCGCCGGCTCCCGACGCAGGGGGTCCCCCAGTGCCAGGCGGATCCCGCGGGAAGGGACTCCCCCAGCGGGAAGCAAGCCCCCCGCCCG
>NW_008794173.1:3314352-3333076 GCF_000699145.1 Aptenodytes forsteri | reverse complement strand
GGCGGGCGTGCCGCGCGGGGTGTGAGAGGCAGGCTCTCCGCCTTCGGCCGCGCGTTGCCGTTTTAGTCGCCAGGCTTTGATGTGCGGCGTACTTGTCGTTGTTTCTCCTCCTCCCCCGCAGGTCTCGGTAATTAACACCGTGGACACCTCTCACGAGGACATGATAGTAAGTGTGCTGGGGGGCTTTAACAGGAGCACCGCTCGCTCTGCCGCCTGCGCCCTCTCCCATTTTAACAGAACTACGTTATGGGGGGTGAGGAGCGTGATGTACGTACCTGTATAAAACGAGGCACAGGGGATATCAGACGGAGGATACTGTCTGAAATTCTGATACGCTATTTTGTGCCGTGCAGACAGGAAAACGTAGCTACCAGGGGAAGGAGAAATTGTTTAAAACTTTAATTTTCATGCCTAGGCTTGTTTCTGCTCGTTTCTATGACACAATATGTATGCATATACTAAACGGTACAGAACTTGAGCAGATGAGACTGATTTTCCTCTGTGTGGATGTTTCCGGGAGCAGATGTGTACGTACGGGTAGGAGGAAACATTTCAAAGTAATTCATAGAATCAAGGAGCCCAGTTAAATAATGACGTTTCAAACATAAATAAGAGGGGTCAGTATTCTTACATCCACTTTACATATTAAACAAAACCACATAACTGGTCGAGGCTTTACAGTCAGTGGCACTAATTTCCTGTCCTCTCCTGAAAGTGCTGTGCGTTACTGCCCGGGATTCCCTAGATTACTTCCGCGTAACGTTTGTATGGTTTGCGAAAACAGCAGTTGGGGAAATAATGACTTACGTGGCTTGTCTGGGTTGTTTAAAAACTACCCTTTTTAACTGGCCATGCTGGGACTCAGTCCAACTCCTACAGCTACTTTTAAAATGTCACAAGATTGGTTAACAAAGCAGAACTCACGGGTGCTGACAGCAGCTTTTCCGTCGCCTTGCAGCATGATGCTCAGATGGATTACTATGGCACGCGGTTAGCGACCTGCTCTTCAGACAGATCCGTGAAAATCTTTGATGTTCGGAACGGAGGGCAAATCCTCATTGCGGACCTGAGAGGGTAAAGTGTCGTGAACAGAAGATTTTAATCTGTGGAAATCTTTAATATTTTGTCGTTTTGCCTTTTGGTAACATAAGATGCGTGCTAAATTCCTCCAAGGTAATAATTGCTATGGCTGGCTGTTGCTAAACAACTCTTCAGAGCTGTGAGGGGGGGACAGAGAGCCAGTTAGAAATAACACTGGGACTTTTTCATTCGTTAAATACTTGACACCTATAATTTTCAAGAAGTAAACTCACAATCTTAATTGCTGATACAAGGATAAGTGTTTGGAACTGTTTTTGATGGCAGTGGCTTTGTCTGACTGTCCTGTATGCTGTTTTTCATCTTGGCATTACTCATATTCTTCCTGTCGCTGCATTCATCGCTTGCAGAACACCGATTCACAGTAATGATGGCTGCGAAACAGCCGCAACTGGAATGGGTTTCTCTCAGCTTTTCCAAATAGCGTTGTTTCTTGCAGGCACGAAGGTCCCGTGTGGCAGGTTGCCTGGGCTCATCCTATGTATGGAAATATCTTGGCTTCCTGTTCCTATGACAGGAAGGTTATTATCTGGAAGGAAGAAAATGGCACTTGGGAAAAGACGTATGAGTACACGGGGCATGATTCCTCAGGTATGTGGGGTCTGGAGCTGGGAAGTGAGACTGGGGATATGAGAGGATTCGGAAAGGTTGGAATAAACCCATCAGTGTTACGGAAGAAAGCCTCTATCAAACAGACAGGGATAAATTAGTGGAGAGACAGTAAGTCTATTCAGCATAAACAGAACATTCACATAATGTCATATTGCTGGATAACCTCCTGTCCTGATTCATATGATGTTTGCGTAGGAGCTGTTTTACAAATAAATCAGCTTTCAAATAAACAAGATGGTTCTTGCGGAAAATACTGTGTGTATCCACTACAGGAAGAAAGGAAAAAAGTGTATTTTAGCATGCTGCGTTTTGTTTTATGGTGGAAACTGTTTTGTTCAGACGATTGGTCCTCCTACATGCAGATCTGAGAAGTCTCCAGCTTTGTTCTGTTGCTAATCTAGACTTTAAATACTATGCCTGCTATTCAGCTTTTGTTCTGGAGTCAGCGATACTCTTCATTGTTGCAGGGGATAGTCAAGAGTTTTTAATCTCTCATTAAGAGTGCTCTTTTGGTGTTCTCTTTCTAAAAGGGTGCCAAAAATAAAGGCAGTTTTCTGTCATTCAGTAAACAATGTTAATTGACTGGCTTTGCTGAAATTCAGGAATGCTAAGACTCTTATTCTTAGCTTGCAAAGCTGCTCACTTTTAGTGACTATTCCACTAATACTAGTCAGTGATTTGGTTAGTCAATTTTAGGTAGTCACCGTGTTGTAATCCAGTCTGTCTCACCCTCCACAGTGAATTCTGTCTGCTGGGCACCACATGACTATGGATTGATTCTGGCCTGCGGGAGCTCTGATGGGGCCATTTCGTTATTGAGCTACACAGGTGACGGGCAATGGGAAGTCAAAAAGATCAGCAATGCACATACGGTAAGTCTGTTCCTTTGGAGCAGTACAGGGTTCTTGGAGCTACAGATAGCACCAAGTTGATGCCTCAAGGAACTTGTAGACTAGGTAAATACTGAAATACAATGAAATGATGTGAAACATTTTCCAGAATCAAGACTAACTTGTTTTAAATTAATCCAGAGTGGGAAGGTATACTTTGTAGTCACTAAAATGAAGTAGAAAACAAGACAGGTGAAGGTTACTAAACAGCACTGATAATACTTGCTTATTAAGCGTTATTGTTAAACCCAGTTCCGGAAATTACCTGGTAGGAAATGGCTTTGGTACTAAGAACACCTGTACCAACCGACTGAATAAACTGAAGCTGGAAAAACTGCAGGACTCATGTTTTTCCCAAAATAGTGGAGATTTTTGCTTACGCAGAACTTGATAAGCTAATGGCAGTGGCTCTCAATAAAAGGAAATTGGGCTCCGGACCCACAGGTTGCTTCTACTCCTGCATTCCTAAATCTTAGCAACTGCGTATGTCTTGGGTTTTTTCAGTTTATATCTCTGTCCCCACTGTTTACATATCCAAGACAATATTTGCACATAAAACAGTTATTTAGCTACCTAAGGCTTTCTGAATAAGTGCCTTATTGAGACTAGACTGTATCTGGATTTCTTACTCATCCTGTATCCATCCAGCATTGTGCAAGACTCCGATTTTCCTAAGACGGGCTTATTTCCAACACCCACCCCCCCACCCCACCCCCAATAGAGAGTATGCTAGGTGTCCTTTGCCCCCTCAGCAGTTTTTATTTATTTAACGTAAGCAACTTCTAATAATGATTTTTTTTCTTCATTAAATAGATTGGATGTAATGCAGTTAGCTGGGCTCCTGCTGTTGTACCAGGAAGCCTTATAGAACAACCGTCTGGTCAAAAACCAAACTACATCAAAAGATTTGCATCTGGTGGCTGTGACAACCTTGTCAAGATCTGGAAGTAAGTGCTCTATTGCCAGACTTAAGAACTTAGAAAACGTGATATCCTTTATAGTCTTTGGATGTCCCTGTTAGTAATATTTTCGGCACCTCTGTGCTTTCATCTTTGAATTATTGTTATAGAGAAGTGCTTTAAAAATTGAGACAACTTAGTGATGTACTATCTCTCACATGATTATAGCAATTTGTGTCAGCCCTGCTTAATCTTGTCTTGGAAAGTTGCTTTCTAATTGTCTTTGATTACCTCTGTCACTTGGACAATCGCAGATTTCTGTACGGTAACTGAAGATCAAATACTCTTTGCCTATGCTGCTTTCTCTCCCCTGGAAGGGGTTTTGTCAGTTTAAGCCATAGAGCTTTTTGGAGAAGAGTGGGGAACACTTGTGCTTTGTACTATCTGGATAATCAGGAGTCTGAAAGCTACAAAACCAAAGCCTTCCAGAACAGGAGATGAGAAATATGACTGGCTGCTGCTGCCACCCTTCTGACTGTATAAATGTGTTTTCAGGGAGGAAGATGGTCAGTGGAAAGAAGAGCAGAAGCTGGAGGCTCATAGTGACTGGGTTCGAGATGTAGCCTGGGCTCCATCCATAGGTTTGCCAACAAGTACCATTGCTAGCTGCTCACAGGTGAGGCTTCTGTTGGAGTGGCAGAGGCAGGCTCTCAATGCCCTCGCTTCAATTTACTAGAGAAAAGGGGAAGGAAGTAAAGGAATAGTAAGGATAGAACTGCTGTAACACGTCCTCTTGGCAACCCTTTGCTATACCTGGGTCTGTGCATAAGAGCCTTTGATTCCTGTTCCTCCCAAACTCAGAAGCCCAGTGGAAGCATTTCTGGACAAAGGTTTGTGTGTGTGGCTCTGTACCAAAGACTATCTTTTATTTTGAAAATCATGAGCAGGATGGTCTCACTATGAGGATGACCTTCAAACTAAAGTTGTATTTTAATGTCTCTGGATCAAATTCCTTAACTTCCAGCTAAAAATACTGTTTTCTAATAACTGGCATTCTTAATCAGCTCTGGTGTCCTCAACCACCTTATTGACTGTAGCGTTCTTGCTGCTAATAATTCTGTAAATGCTTTTTTTAATAGCAGGAAGACTACTGAGTAAGCTGCTAACTTGCTGTCATGTGACTGGAAAGCAAAATCTCATTCTGCGGAACCATTCAGCTGATATATATGGATTTTGGGAGCTCTTCCCTGGTGTTTACAAGTCACCTTTTGCATGTAGCTTTTCTCATCAGAAAGCTGTACTCCTGTCTTGCTTACAGCTATAGTAAGAAAACAGCCCCTTTGCTGTGTTGAGCAAAAATGCATGTAAACACATGTAGGGTTCATATCAGAGCTGTGATTTGGAAGTGTAGCCATTAAGTGCAATCAAGGTTGTTTTTTTTGTGTTATAACTAGTGGTCCAACCACCTCGGTCTGCTTGCTTTTGTAGGATGGCAGAGTGTTTATATGGACATGTGATGATGCCTCTGGAAATTCATGGTCACCAAAGTTGCTGCACAAGTTCAATGATGTTGTCTGGCATGTGAGTTGGTCCATTACTGCAAATATTCTTGCAGTGTCTGGAGGAGACAATAAAGTGAGTACTGTTGCCTTGGCTTTTACTCCCTCATGCCACTTTTTCTTTTGACTTACCAAAAGGGGAGGAAGACCCTAACCTTTGGCAAACTGTTTGCACTGCGTTCTTAGTCCTTACCGGAGATTAGAAATGCAGGCTTAACTTTATTTTGTAGGGTACTAACAGCAGAATTCACATGCTCTCCCTTTACCACTGGATGATTATTCAGTATACAGCAACAACTAACTTGATACTTAGAACAATGCTGCGACACTTGACTTCTGTAACTGTAGACTATCACCAACTAGTGACATGGTGGTTGCAAGGAAATGGGAAACTGAGAATGTATTAAGGCTGAAACTTCTTCCTGATCTGTTTTTGAGGTGACGCTATGGAAGGAATCAGTAGACGGACTGTGGGCGTGTATCAGTGATGTCAACAAGGGCCAAGGAGGGGTGTCTGCCGTTACAGAGGGGCAGCAGAATGAGCAGTGATGCATGAGTGAATGTTCCAGCTGCAACAAGTGATCACTATACCTGATTTGCAATGTTTCTTGAACCGGATGAGAACTGATTTTATCTAAACTGGACATGAACATGGGAAACAACAATTATCCAATTTTATGAGCGCTCTATAACTATTACTGGGAGGCTACAATATGTTGATAATCAGCCTTAATTGACATTCCCTTAAATTTAAGGTAAAGTGCATAGCAAAGTGCTGTGCCTTATACTACTCCTTGATGCTGTAGAAACTGTCCCCTGCTTTTCTGGTTTAGGGGTCAAATTTAATTGGATATGCTGTGGTCAGACTTCAGGCACTCGAGTAGGAACAGGAGGAGGCTATCATAGTGGTGAGGGGTGAACTCCTTTGTGCGAGGGGACAAATACTCTGTCCCTTCAAAGGCCAGAACTTTGTTTCAAGTGAGGGGAAGGGCTGGTGGAGTTCTCAGCATTAGATGACAGCATGCTAGCTAGCCCTTCTAGTAGTAGTGAAGTAGTGCTTAGATCTTCCTGAAAATAATGTGCTTGGATATGTGAAAGTCTCTGTGCTTTCCTGAAGATGAAAAGGAGTAGTGGAATGCATATGTCTTTTGCTTTGCAATAATCTCAAACTTGGTTATTTAACCAACATCAATAAATCAAACCATAATTTGAAGATTTCTTTCTTTTAGACACACTTCTGTACTGTACCTCAGTTGTTTTTGTTGAGCTACCAACAGAATAAAGTCCTATTGGTTAAAGCCTGGTGTGCTGTATTTAATAATCTTTTCACAGGGGACTTGTCAAAGCTGTCTGCCTTCAGTCAAGCCACAGTCGTGGTGTCCTCCCATCCATGGTATTGGTTTTGTAATAGCTGGGAAGGTATTAGTCCACTAGAGACTAACACTGTATATAGTGTAAGAAAGAACAAATTTTTGCCTTGTTAAACTTATGTGCCATTGCACTTCAGGCAAACATATTAGGCTCAAACAAACCACATTTCAGTATGTCTTCAGCTAAAAGCTGAAGCACTCTTCCCCTCCAAGAGGGAAAGTACTTAAACGTCACATTTTCCCTTTATTCTTCAGTTGCGCTGAAGCAACACAAGTGAACAATTCACAGCCTTCCTCCTTCTCCAAGGTAGTGGTTCCTAGACACAGTCTTTGTTTTGGCATAGTCAAGATAATATACCCTCTTTTCTAGAAAAACAAACCTAATGTTATGATAGTTATCTGTACTAGCCAAATAATATCCTAGTTGCTCTCACAGAAACACATACATGAATTATCTTTCTGTATACCAACAGAAGTATGCAACATTCCTGTTCTTGTTTAAATGCACTGTAGCCTTACCCCCCAAAAAAAAGAATCAACTCCTCTAGAAATTAGCATTACATTCAAACAGTTCCATTTCAAATTATACAGCAAAGCACTATTTTCTTTCAAGCTGTTTTCCATTTCTACTAAGCTCATAACTGCAAAGCTGAACAGGCAGCCTTTCATTCCCAGTGCCATACCCACTTGTTCTTCTTTGATACAGAGTACCTGGTCATCTAAGAGGGTTTTGGGTTGGCTTTAGCTGCTATGGAAACTATACAAACTTGAAATCAAGCACATTACCTCCAATAAAAACGCTCAAAAATGAAACCTCATTCTTAGTTAGCTTTTACCACACCTCATTCTAAGGAAAAAGAGCACTAACTCCTTAAGTACACAAGAAAAGTTTTTGCCTGTGGGGGTATTAGGTTCCACAATTCACCCTATTAAAAGTTATCCTTATATTTTATGAGTTTTAATACTTAAGAATTCAAACCTACTTAGCAGCAAGGCCCAGTTGAGCCTGTTATCCCTTCATACTTAAGATGAAATGTATTAAAATTGTTTCAAGTAATGATCAAAGTATCCCCAACAATTACAATTGATAAAAGATTATTTAAGAGTTATACAGTTTATTCATTGCAAATATAAGCATTAGGTGAAAGTTTTTCAGTTGCTCTTGAGAATAGCCTTCATGTTTTTGGATCTCTAATCCCCTCCTTCTCATACTTGGGGTCAGGATTGGGGAAAAGAAAGAGAGAAAGAGAATAGACTCAACATAAGTTTCACACTGAAGAACTTAAAATTGCTACTCAGTCTGATGAACGCCAGCGTGGTCTTTCCTGTGCCCACAGTGCACCATCGTTCTTCCTTTCACTATCTAGCCTGAGAAGAAGAAAAGTTTGTGTCTTGTGATGACTGAAAGGAGTTTCCACAGAAGAAATAAAGTTCTGTCATTCAATCTGCATTGTTAAGTTTATGAAGTTTCTGGCATGTCTCCTACTAATACACCGGTAACTAGGCTGTCTTTAATGGCAAATGTGGTCACTTGAAACTTAGAAAACAAACAAAACCGCAGGAGTTACCACACTGTTTTGTACAACAGCCTATCTAAATTCATATCCTACACTTCTGTTTTCCTCACTACTTTGGAGTCCTGACAGGCCTTAATAAAGCAGAAGATGCTGAGCCAAAGATCAAGCTCCCGGAAGCTACAGGGAACACATCTATCTCCCTGTCGTGTTTGGAATCCAGAAATAGCTTGATTCTGGGGCCAGCCCAGAACAAAACACAAGTGTGCTATGAAAATGCAAGGGCCTTCTGCCTCCTTGTGGTTTCTGGTAGGATCCAGAAGCTCTGCCTGCTTTCTTTGTGCTATCGGGTATTTTTATTAACAAGCCCTCAGATAAAAGCCAAGATGAAGATTAACTCTATCAGAGTTTTAACCTAGCTTTGTTGCTAGCAGGGTTTTTGACCCATCACCTCCATTGTCTTCAGCTCCCTTATCACAGTTACTAGCTTCCTCAGTTTTACCAATTCAGCTGATACCAGTCACATTTAAGAAGTGATTTTCTTTTAAAATTTGGATCATTTCACAAATCTGATTTACAGCATGACTGCACAATATTTGAAATAATCAACCAGAAAGCCACAACATGAGACACAGAAAGAGGAAAGCTCTTAAATCATGTTTGCAGAAGAAAACAAATGGAAGTGCATCCCGAAATAAAACTAGTTTTCCAACTCCACAGATGGGCTAAAGATACAGAGTCTTATTTGGCCAGAGCACAGTTAAGATGGTTATAAATGGCTCCACGTTACATTTTCTCCAATAGCAAATCTGATTAACTACATTCCTCCTCATCTTCCCATCTTTGCACATTTCCCATGCCTACCTCAATCCTACTACTGGAAGTTTGTGAGGCTGCGGTGTAAAATGGATCCTACAAATCAGCTATGTCATTCAAGTTACAGTAGAACACGAGCAACAGAAGTTGCAAATTTGTCATCCTTCATCATATATTCCTTTTCTCTTACTCTCTCTCAAGTTGAAAAAAAAAAATTCCCAATTTCTCTTCATGGGATTTTTATAGACCCTCAGCCATTGCTACTAATTTTCACTGAAGTTTTAAAAATTTGTTAATATTCTGTTTTTAGTGTAATGGAAGCCAAGTTTCCTAGGTATCATTTTCAGTTTCGGTCTTCCAGCAAAAGACAACAAAATCTGATAAAACAGAACCTGGGAGAGAATACAGAAGTGAGGGAATGCACTTAAAGGTGAAAATGAGAAACACAGCTGCCACCGCAGGTCAGGAATAAAGCTCAACTTCTCCATTTCTGTTACACCACCTCAGATAATAAAAAGGGTTTGGGGCTTTTCCTTTTTGAAAAATAAATGTTACAGCTATGAATTAATTTTTAAAAGGAACAATGTTAATGCCACAGGAAAAAAGGAAACTCTCACTTCATTCCCTACACAATTTCACTATACATAAAAATAAGTGCAGCAATGGATCTATGCACTGTTTTCACTTTTTTTTTTATTTTGTTATCTTAGAAGCAGGCCAAGTTTCCAAGGAATTTAAATACATACCAGATATTGCATTTCCAGGAATATTGTAATGCAGAACAAATACTCCACTCAATATATAAAGTGCTTCAGAAAGCAGCTGTTTGGTGAAGCCACGAAACTAACCAGGTAAAGTTTTACAGCATTTTCAGCTTTTGCCGGTTTTCCTGTGTAATTCCTCTCCACTAACCTGTCTGTTCCAGTTACTATATCTTAGTTAGAGAAGAAAACACTGTAAACAATAATCTCTTTTGGACAGGATATTTTTACCTTTAGCATATAAAGATTATGTTTACTTTATACATCCATCTTTAGAAATAATTTCAAGTCATTCAAGTCAGGAGACAGATTTTCACTGGATTTGGATTCAATTAAATACAAAGATTGTAAAATATATTTAATTTTTCAACCTATGCTTTCAGGTTTGACATCCTGCCTCACGAAAATAATCATGTTTCTCAGAGGTACTCTGCTGGGAATTATTCTTTACAGCATCCTCTGGACAGAAACTACTCTGGCTGGCTCTAGTTTTTTAAGCCCTGAATATAAAAAAGCGCAGGTAAAAAAATTCAGAAAAATACTTTCTCAAGATTGTCCTCATCTATAAGTCCATAAAACCAATATTCTTTACAGTGTTCAGAGAAGCTTTTAGAAGATTGATTTTCTGGAAGAGGAAGGAGTTATTCCAGAGAACTTCTGTAACAAACGATTAGCATTGTATTCATGCTATGAGAATATGTATCTAATCTCATTCACTAAGAATTAATAATCTGGAAAAAAAGAACAACTGAAGAGAAAGCATTCATTTAAATGATTTGTTGGCATCTTCTTTGGAAATTAACTGTAAGGTGCTTGTTCTTTAAGGAACCCTTAAACCAAATTCCTATTAAAGTGCATGCAGCAATGGTAGTACAATTATTATAGACCTACATATCATACATACGTAAGTGTGTAATGCCTTCAGCTAATTTGCTGCATCTGTGTTAATTAGGGGTTCTATTTTCCCCACTACAGACTAGTTTGACTATGGAAAGAGTATATAAATGTTATTTTGCTTTCTTTCTAGCAACAAAATGGTCCAAAGAAACCCACAGCACAATTACATCGTCGAGGCACAGAAGGCTTTTGGGATACAGATGAAGCAGGGGCAGAAGACGACAGTAACAGTACTGAAATTAAGGTTTGTATTTTTTCTTCTTGCTCACATACACATTTAAGGGATGGGGTTGGGTAATACAATTTCTGTCACAGGAGGCAGTACAAATTAAAACTACAGTCATTTTTAACTTGAAAGGCAACTAGGAAAGGGCACATGAAAACTGCCGGCATTGATAGTATGAAATAATTGAAAATTAGCAGCAGTAATTCAGATCACAATCTCCTATTTAGGATTCACTTACATTTCAGAACTAACATATAATAATGCGAGTTCCTTGTAAAGTTTTCCTTCCTCCAGTTTATTGTGTAGTTTGGTCTGCAGTAGCTATACACCCTGTTTCTGAGATTTTGATTACATCTCAGCACTAATAAGCGAATAGATGGAATAACGTTTTATACCTCTTGCTTATCATCATTCCCGTGAATAAAATTAAGTTGTCCTTGTCCAGAACTTGTCTGTTAAACTCTGCCTTTTAATGTTTTTATAGTTTAATGTTCCCTTTGAAATCAGAGTCAAGATAACAGAAAAAGAGTGTCAAGAATGTGGACAAGCCCTGGAGAAGATGCTAGGGAACGTGCTTGAAGAGAATGCTAAAGGTACTGCCAACCAAGTCATTAAAGCAGAGCTTTTAAAAAAGACAAACAAACAAAATAACCCAAACAAAAACACCAACAACATAAACCAAACAACTTCTGTCATCTAATTTGTCATGCAAGTCATTCGGGGCAGCATTTCACAAGTGATTGGGACTAAGTTACCACTAAGAGAACCACTTAAGTATCTGATGTTCAGAAACTGCTAGTTGAATTTTGAAGAATCACATTCAAGTATATTAGGCAGAAGGGGAAGGCTTCCTTTCCTTACACTACCAATCTTTTTTTCCCCCCTTCCCTCAAATCCCAGCATTTCCCTGTTTTCTCAGCTAAGACCTTCACAATTTTCATGGTGCAAAGTATTAAAAACATAATTGTAACTAAGATAGTTCTAGCAGATTCACTGATAACTAAAGTTCTAGTGACCAACTCCCACTGCATGCTGCCTGTTTTTTACCTTTATAGCCTGTCATACTTTATTTGCACTCACCCATGTTAAGCTGATCTTTATGAATCTTCTGTTTTAATGTTTATGTCAGTTTTAATATCTGCATTACACATTCCAACTACAAATCACTTCATGCTTCTACTTTCACCCTGCTTTTCAGGCTCCCAAGTCTTCCCCCAAGCTCCTCTTTCCGTTTTCCTCTGAATTCCTTCTGAAGGGCTACTTCTATGGCCATTACACAAATAAGTCTTATGCGTATGTGTCCTTATAGAATGTAACTACGTGAAAGCCACCTTATCTTCTACCTTCGGTTGAGCACTTGTAGAACTTCTAGACAGATTATCAAAACAGGATTTTCAGAAAAATATTAAGACTATCAAAATAATCTGTCAAAATAATCTTTATCTTTTGTCTTTTTAGAAACTCAGATGAAAAAATGAGGGAAGATGAAGGACAAAGATAGCACTAGATGGCCTGTTTTGTTTAAAATTTTATTTAAAAATGAAATTATTACTCATTTCACAAGTCTAAAGAAGAAAGAAGTATGCGAACCTGAGCAGTTTGCCCTGACAGACACTGGAACAGATTATCTTTTAAGGAAGAATACGAGACCTAGAGCCAAAAATAATAAAAGGGCAAGGTTAATCACAGGCCGACATGTAGGCTTATTCTCTTATTTTCTCTCTTTTCCTTAGTAAATATAGTGATTATTCCAAATGATGTGTTTGAAGGCTATATGAATCCTTTCTAAAACTGGTGGAAACCTCTTCTTACACTTCTATACACATCTATAATAGAGAATAAAGCTTATGCTGAAACTGCAATTACTTGTGGCATTGTTTTTTGTTTTTTAAGAGTAGCTCAAACTAGATAGTTCATGTAATAAACTACACAAACTAGATGGACAAGGACTCAACTTTCAGTTGCCAAATTAGCTTAATTGCCAAGGGATTTGTTAATATGAATCATATCAAGGAAAGCATCTAATATCTCTTCCAGTTAAAAAAAGAAAAAAAGAAAATAATGTTTCCAGTTAGCTTGTTTGGATTCAGAACCATATGCATACTGGTGCATACATCAGAGGTACAAGGTAATTTTTCATGCCTTCAAATGCCTAAACCAGTATGCTCCAATGTAGTAGATGTTCTTTTCTGTACCTCAGCCCAGATGGACATCTGATAATCCATGAACATTTTCTAGAATTTCCTCCTGAAGACATTCTATAAAGTACTCTTTAACAGGCTAATGTGATACATGTAAATACAACGGCAAGTTTTATTAGACATGTTCCCTTTTCCTGTCACAGAATTAATCACCTAAATGAAGTGATCCCTTTGATGCCACTAGCCCCATCTTGTGCTATACTCCACCAGAAGGCAAATGAGAATTATAAGTGAAGGGGGAAGCAGAGTGGAAAAGAGTAAACAATTCTAGACTAAAACAAGACTAGCCCAGGGTAAGGATGTAGACACGTACTTTTTGAAACCTGCAGAAGTGTTATGAAAGGGGAGAGTCAGAAAGAGCACTGAAGTTGCATTTATTATGCTGAACTCTAATCCTCACTTCCACAACAGATCTACTGCTTGTGTTATTTTTACACTTGTTTTCCAAGCATATTCCATGGAAACAGTCAGCCAATAAGCTGCCCAACAGTACAGGAAGGAAACTGTCAGCCAGAGATACTGCATAAATCCTTTCTTAAAATAAGAAGCACTGTAGTTAGGATCGCTATTTCTAGAATTCTGACAGAGTTGTGCAGGGTACAGTCTACTCACCAAGAAGAAAAAATATGGCTAAGCTAGTCTACAGAATAAAAATTGAGGCACAGGCTATTATGCTGTGTTGCTTATTCAGCTTATTGAGCATAACATTCTAAGGTTTTTTTTTTTTAAAAAAAACAAACAACCAGACAAAAAAGGCAACACAAAAAACCCCCAACAATAAAAACAAACAAACAAACAAACAAACAAAAAAGGCAACACAAAAAAACCCCAACAATGTTTCCTGGTGATCTAGAGAAAAAACTTTGGACCTATAAATGTGCGCAGTATTTTCTCCTTTGCAAATACGACATCAACCTCAAGAGGGTAGTATAACCTAGTAGTGCACAACAGGACAAGTAGACAAAACGGTTCTCGGGTGCTTTCTAACCTGCCTAGTAGAAACGGATGCTCCCTATTTTGTTCCAAGTATTCTGCTCAGAGAGATTTTTTGTACAGTCTCTCTTGCTTTGGAGGCAGAAAAATAAGTAAGCAAAGCAGTAAATTCCACAGAAGTGCTCCAGGAACAGTTCTACGACACTGTAGCTGCCAGTAAAGCAATGCCTGAAGAGCAAAGCACTGGACTAGCATGATTACAATTTGACTGCATCCACAACTTCTCTGGGCAACCTGTTGCAGTGTCTCACCACCCTCATCACAAAAAATTTCTTCCTTGTATCTAATGTAAATCTCCCCTTTTTTAGTTTAAAACCATTACCACTTGTCCTATCACCACATCCACAGAAGGCAGTTAGCACCTGACTCACAATTTCAACAGTTTAAACTGTCTAATATATTAAAGGATCCTTGCATACTGAGGCAGAAGTGATTTAGTTCAGTATTTCTGGTGTATCGTTATTTGCCCATCTCTAGACTTCTCTTAAAAGTGTGTGTACATCACGGAATACATGCCATTTTCAATGCAAAACTCATTTGTAAGTACCAACAATTCAGGAGACTTTTTTCAATTAAAACTTTATACTAAATTTGATTTGCTCTAGCATCTCTTTCCATTTGAGTTGCAAACCAAATGGAAAAAAGAACCAAAATGTCGATAGAACACTTTCAAGAACAGTAAGTTGCATGATTATCAGAATGAGCTGGCACACAGATATTTGGGTTGGCATCAGTGAACTACGCTAGCATCAATCACTGAAAAATTCCTAAAATTCTTCTTTTTGCCCATATTGACATGAGTTTTAAAAAAGGCAACCTCAACTCTCACTGCGATCATACCGCTCAGGAAGTGCTCGTGTGGTACAATTTGGACTGGTACAGAAAACCAGAATATCCTATGTTACTCCTACGACATCTGCTCTAGGATTTTTCCAAAACAATTATGCAATCTATTTGAAAAAAAAAATAAGCTAGATCTCATCCCTCTGACACAGTACAGATAATTTCAAAACTGGCATTCTTGTTATCTTATTTCTGAGCAATGACATTGAGGTAAAAACATCTAATAGAAGCTGGGTAATTACCTGGGTATTCACTACAACTGGTTGTCCTAAGCCAAATACTGCATACAACAAATGCCAAGAAGGTGATCTAGCCAAGACGCGAGGAATTATTCAACAACAACAAAACCCCCACAATCAAAAGTCAAAGTAAAAGCACGGTTTTTTTTCTCTGCCAACCCAGATCCAGTGTCTATTCACTTGGTAATAATGTTTCCAATCAAGTCAAGAACTTCACCAAACTCATCTTTCTCCTCAGATTTCAGCAACCAAAAGGAATGGATTCTCACAGGGTTGAAAAGCAAAAGAACCCCTAAAACAATGTTCCTTTATGCACTCGGTAGCAGTATGACAAAGCACTCTTACGTGACCTGGAGCCATCCACAAAGTTACACAAATATTTGATTACATCCTTAAGTATTATTTGGATGGGAGGGCAGCAGGGGAGGAGGAAAAGGAAGAATGCGTTTCTGTGTTAGTCCCAAGTCATTCACCCAGACTTCCCTAACCAGAAGCTATCTTGGGGTCGGGCACTATTCCAGTATTACTTAAGTGCCCACAATTAAGATTTTTTTCATGCTGCAGCTGAATATACTTATTTCTTTGCAGTTCGTTCTTACTAATGATTTGAGATAATGGATGAAATTGATATATATATTAAAATAACATATATATCACATTAGGAAAAGGCAAATGCAGCCACCACGGGACTCACCTTCAGCTGTAATCAATCTCCCTAAATTGAAGAGGATGCAGTATTACTTTTGTTTTCCAAAACCCTTAAGAGAAGTAAAAGTTGTCTTCTTCCACTAATTTGAGATGGTTATTCAATTGTGAAAAGGAAATAAAGTAACTAATTAAGCTATAATCAACCCAGTTCCTATTAAAAAAAAAAATTGATAGTAACTTCACATTAAAGAAATAACAATCAAGAGTCTCTCAAAATAAGCAGCTACTATTTTATCATGACTTTACTTGTTTAATTCTTTATAGATTAGGTAAGTGGAAAATATCCAGTCACTTCAGTTGTAATAGTTCCCCAATCTAAAGAATGATCTAATGCTTCCCCTCCCCCCCGTAATGGTACATCACTAGACTGGGCTTTACAAAACCAGGAAATTCCTAGAGTAAGAAACAGACTAAAAATATTTCATCCTCTTAATTTAAAATTTTTCAGAAAGTTGCTAACCATTAAGATCCCAAAAAATATTTCAACACATCCATTCAAAAAAGAAATACTCACCACCTTTTTTAAAATAAAACCAAACAACAAAACTCAGACTTGGTTCGTCCACAAATGCAGACTTTGGAGAGGCTCCTCCAGTGACCGTGCTATCAGCCTGAACTTCACCTGGTGGAGATACCTCCTTTCTGACCATTCCCCCGCTGGCTTTCTGAACACACTCTGAGTGCCTCAAGGCACGTTACTGTGGATCACCGATGCTTTTTTTCTTCTTCCTGTGATCTTCAGTCTGTTGTTCTCTCAAGTCGCACTTATTTTCTGTTAGTTGCACAATATTTACCTCGTCACACTCAGGTTTATTTTCAAGCTGGATAATAAATGAAAAAGTGTATTTGTTAGTAACATGTTTAAGCGGTTATGAACGACTAAACAGATAGCATGTGACCTAGGGGAGAAGAACAACCTAAAGGATGAGAAGTTTTCCCTCCCTCCCAAGAAAGGGGAAGGTGCTATAGAACTCTGCGTCTAGCCAGGGCGATAACTGGAAATGGAGCAGTCTGAGTCCCTGCAGTTTTGCTTACATCACGCTTATGCTTACAATAACACACATCAGTATTTGTCTACCTGAGTGGAAGTATTAAATGACCATCAGACATTACAGGATACTAAATGAGGTTCAGACAACATTACCGAATTATACAGATAACAAAAAGGGTAAATAATTCAAGAGAATACAACCGGCCAACACAAAATGCAAACTTGATGTATGTCATGGTTTCATTGTCTGACTTGTTAAGATAATCTGCCTTTTAGAAAGCCTGAGGGTCTATAGAAAGCAACCAACTACAGTAAGCGAAACAAAAAAATAAAGTAGCTCTGCTGCAACAAAGGATTTTTACCTCAGCTTTGTAATTAAAGTGAAGTACTTTCTCAATCCATTATGTTCATTCTCGCAGCTTGTTGCAAGAACAGGAAGTCAAGATTTGAAAGACTTCCACAAAGAAACATTACTTCATAACTAAAAATAGGAGTGACAGGAACAACACTAGAAGTCTTTCAAGTAAGTGAACAGATGACATTAGATTTCCCTCCAAGAGTTATTAACTGGCAAAAAAGGAAATGATGGCAGAAACCTGAAATTTTCATTTACATGTGCATCTACAGGCTTGTTTTCAATAACAGAACTCAAGACTACAGGATCTCACTGATAACAAAAGTTTTGCGGGACTGAATGGCAAATGATAACAGTACATAATTATATACATATATATATTTAAAGACTATGACTAAATCTTGGTGCTTTTAGACACAGGTAACCGTTATTTGATAGGGTTTAGCAGAAAGTTTTAAGCTACATTTTAAGTTACAAGCCCATCCCGCAGCCCCTCAGGGCGAGCGGGGAGTCTGCCCCTCAGGAGACAGCCCCGCCCCGAAGGCGGGACCTTGGGGCCAGTCCTGGCGCCGATTGGAGCGGCCCAGCGGCCGCCGTTGGCGTCGGGAGGCTATGCCGGGCGCGCCGGGAAGGGCGGGAAGGGCGCCCCGCCCCACTGCTCGCTCCTCTCAGCCCCGCCATGGCGGTCCCCGGCCGGCTGCAGCGGAGCCCGTTTGCGCCGCGCTCGGACCGCTCCGCAGGAAAGGGTCAGTGGTAACAGCACGGGCAGAAACACGCTGTGGGGTGGGCTACGGGACCCGGGGCACCCGCGGGCTCTGGGCTCGGCCCTCTGAGGAGCCCGGCCCGCAGCTGTGAGGGCGCGGCCTCCAGCCTCTGCCGCGGGCGGGAAGCGCAGAGAATGCGCTTGAGGAGCGGCTTGGGGTCTGCTGTGGGCTTTTGTACCAAGCCTTTTCTCAGCAGGACAGGCGTTATTAATTAGAGGACTTAACGAGAGAAAAAAAGATATTTGTATCACTTGGGAATGCTGTGAAAGTCACATGGATTGTACTGTATGGATTACTGCAGCTGCAAGACATCAGTTTGGACAAGGGCATTGTGCAGAACAGCACACAAAATACGAAATACACATTTGATTGTATGCAAGCTGGTGCATGGGGATGAGCATGTCATCAATGAGAATTGTTATTATTGATTTAGCTATGCCGTCACGCCATTTTCTCTTCTACTTGCTTTTCACCTTTCCCAGCCTGTCAAATGCAACCTCCCACAAATGCAAACACTGATTTTCCGCGGGGCTCTACAGCTCCTTTCTCCCGCTCTGATGAGCCTCTTGCACAGCTCAGGATTAGGGTTACTCACCACTGGGTGAACATATGAGAAGTACACTGTGAGTACCTTAAGGTTTTCTAAAGAGCTTTGCATAGATAATACTGCAGTTGTTTTCTCTGAATGATAATATTCTCCTGTAGGAATTATATCTTGAAATACTTTTTTGAATTTTCAAACTGCAAGTTCAAGTTGTAAACACAAAAAGATTCTACTTAATAATGCATATAGATCAATGTCATGTGTGGTTGGGTTGTCCTTGTACACGCACTTTACTGAAATGCTTGAAAGTGTTGTCTAGTCTTTCAATTTAGGCAAATTTACCATTTACTTTAACAGACAGCAGCAACTGTATAAGAAATAGCACCAGGCAACACGATTCATCAAATGTTAGGAAATGCATCTATTTCACTGTTGCCTGACACC
>NW_008794173.1:3304360-3314301 GCF_000699145.1 Aptenodytes forsteri | reverse complement strand
CTAGTACAAAGGATACATAAGATGCAGTCAATGGTTACAGAAAAATTTGCTAGTTTGTTACATAGCAATTAGTAACCTCGAAAACTGTGTAATGCAGCTTTCTTCACCCTCTACATATTTAAATGCCACCTTAGTTTTGCCAGTAGACACGGTGCTTCCATGTTTGTATTTATTCACATTATTAAAATTAAACATATAAGAAAAAATAATGTGTCAATGAATTGATAATTCTTACCATTAATCAACAATATAGGATGATGTTCAGCCTCTAGGTTTTAACAGCACCTTTGGGAGGTGCTAATCTCCAAATTAGTTTTACTTGCACAGTTCTATATTTCTATAACAACTATTTTTTTAAAAAATTATATTTTGTGCCCTTATTCTAGTGTTCATGGATTAAAAAAAAAGCAGACTTGTCCTTCATTTTTGACAAAGAGCTACAATGTCTTCAGGATAAAGAATACTATAGATTGTGCATCTAAACAACAATAAATGTCAGTTGTATCTCAGTAATCCTTGTAATTATTAATTTTAGAGTGAAATTTTTCTCTAGGGACACCTCAAAGGAAAAAAATCAGCTATTTAACAGTGAATGAAGACTGAATAAACATGTTTGTACTAATAATTACTAATGATTAAGTGTGTACAAAGACCTTGAACTGCTTCCCTACGAACACAAATTTACCTAAATAGGGTGGATTGAGACACATTTTTCTGTGCCATAAATCATGAAATAGCAGGCTATAAGGAAAGGATTTTTTTTTCATTTTTTTTATTCACAAAGGTGTTAGTAAATGGTAATGTATAAATTTGCCAAGTTGAGATTAAAACATACATTATACTGAACAGCCAGGTTATGTAACAGAGTACCATTATTGTAAGGCTACGCAGTGTCTTATATATGTTACATTATATACTTATGTAACTCTACAAGACAATGTATATCACCTCTGAGTATTTTAAAACTAACATGGAACAAGGCAAAGAATAACAATTTCATTTTGTGACTTCAGGAGAACAAAACCTTTAAAGCATTTTTGTGAAACAGAACTGTGTCTAAATTATGTTTCTCAATTTAAAAAACTTAGGTTTTCCATTCAGCTCTGGGGTGTGTCTATGTGCATTTCTTCCTGGAGGAGACCCAAGGTATTTACCATGGATCTCCCAAAATATACCCATGAAAAACAATGAATGTTAAATTTTCAGTGCCATAAAGTATCTCAATTAAATCTCATGTAGAATTAAGCAGTTATTGACCAATCTGAATATACTCAACGTTTCTCATATCAGTACCAATGTTTTCTTGGTTTGATTCTGGTAAAATAAAAAGAAACTGACACTGGCAAATACATAGACAGTATCCAAGGCACTTATAATTAAGGAATTTTACCAGTTTTTAGTGTAGAAATCAATTTGATAAATGTGTAGATTATTCTAATACTCAGGTCTTTAGTTAAAGTACTTTTACTTGCTCATAATAGTACCTACAGTGAACTAGGTACTGCACAAATGTAGAAGATCTGAGGCCTTACTCGGAGACCTTTGTGTAAAGCTAGGAAAACTATACCATTACACAATTCTAATGAAAAGAATTACATATACATTTGGGTTTTTTTTAAATATTTCCTGAACTCCATTGTGAATTTTCGCCATTTCTGTACATCAGGCCCTATTACCTATGCTAAGGAGGCAGCAGTCACCTGTCTGTAAGCTGAGCTACATGTTCTGATAGTTCTTTTTGTTTATAATAAACCTGTATTTCCTTAGACTGCGCAAGAGTGGAGTATGCTAACAATATTACAAATAATAAATAGTCGTAACAATAAAAGTGGCACTTTCTTAAGGGGGCTTTCACTTGATAATAAATATGACAGCATACAAGTTTCTATCTTTTTCTTTTAAGCATGATCACTGAGGCTGACCCCAAGGCTGCTAATGCTGGGTAAGCCAAGAGACACACAAAACGATTCCTCTCTGAGAATACGCGGTGAGCGTGGCACCATGAACAGGTCCACTTACCAGCTCATCTTTCACCGATTCTTTAACCCATTGCCAAAATAAATATAACAAATAAAATTTCAAGGGACCTACAACAAAATTAAAGATATTTTAAATTAAAATCTTGTCCCTAATCCAAAACATACAACAGTTACCATGTGAAACACAATGAGAAACCTTAACAACATGTAAAGGACACTTAGAAAAAATTAACTTCCAAAAATACTCTTATGAAGTATTAAACACTGTCTTAGAGCTCCTGACAGTGAAGCTTAAAGGTTAGACTTCAAATGTTGTCATATGTATATATGTAGTAGAGCAGCTCATAGAGTAGACTAACATGGCTTAAATTATTTACTTACAACTATGTTCAGTGCAATTCAAATTGAGATTGCGTCACGTAGAATACATCTGAGAACTTGCGTAAAAATTCCCCTCTCTGGTAATGCAGTGTTTTTGAGTATGTGGACTAAGATTATATGGAATAGGATAGATTCCTTTGAAAACTGAAACCTACTCCAATCTCCCTGAAGATTTCTGTCTGCTCACACACAGTGGGATAACAATAAAGGGTATTGCTAACTGGTTGCTGATCAGTGCTTGCCCTATAACTTCCAGGACTGTGTTTTTTAGTAAGACATACATTATATGTAGATGCTTTCTGAAATACACTGCAAAAGGATCGTAAATTATTTTGGCAATTGTTTGTGTTTGCCATATCTTTTTACATTGCAGATGAAAAGGAAGAAGGCATTTCTGTTTACAGAGTGGCACTGTGCTTTAATCTGCTTCAGAACAGGTATTTTCTGTTTCTTCTCAGTGTGATCACTTCTGTTTTCTTCAGTCAGGGCTAATGTTTCTGATCCAAACCTGCTACTTAACCTTACATGAAAGACACACTTTTACCATCTTTCTAATGAAGAGACAGTCCTTATTTCTTCTTTCGAGCTGGCCACTGCTAATAAATCCATCCAATTTATGATTCAAAAAGTTCAGAACTGTTCAATTTGTCTTCTTCATACAGCAAAATATTTTCCATGAGCTTCTTTTTTTGATCATTTATCTTTATTTTCCAAGATGTCTCTCTGGCTAATGCTGAAAAACAAAAAAGCCCAAATATTGAGAAAAAAATCCATATATTGTCTAAGGAATAGATGGTAATTTTAAATTTAAAAAAAACAAAAACAAAACAGGCTTAGGAAAAAAATCTGATAGAAAACCAGAAAACATTTTGTAGATTTATTGGTAAAATCATAACCAAGGAGAAAAGATTTACTGAAATGTGTTTAGAAGTGGGAAGAAGAGCCTAAGCAATTCTGCAGAAGAGAGTAATTTGTCCCTACTATTATAGTACTAGAGCACTTTTACAAAGACTTCGGTTATCGTAACAGGAGCATGGGCAGTTTTGCCAAAAGCTTGAAGATCATATGCTTTTGAATGTTCTGCATGCACCCTTCAGATTTATCTAGATTTACCTTGTGAAGAACACGAAGAGTCAAGGTCTGCATTTTTTTGTTGAAAGGTGCTCTGTGCAGTAGGTGCTGTTTCTAAGACGTCATCACTTTTGGTGCATGCTGCATTTCTTTTCTGGAGTCCATTTGCAGGTTTTTCCTGCTTGATCCTGTAATCAGAGGCTGCCATGTTTTCTGAATTGTTACAGCTGTTGCTAGACAGCTCATCTGTAGATCTTTCTGAAGGATTCCATATAAAACTACTTGATTCATCAGATTCACAAGGGACCCTTGACATTTGTCCGCAGTAAATGTCAGGTGACACAACTCCTATTAAAGGTGTGCATGGATTGGCACTTGTCAGGATCACTGGCTGTGTGCTGTCCTCTTTATTCTGCCCCACAGAAGGCACATCCATGCTGAGACTAGTTGTCTCATCATCAGTTTCTTCTGGAGTGTTCATGGAGAATCCAGAAGTGCTGCCTCCACAGATGGAATGCTCTCTTAATTTATTTTCAGCTATTTCCATAATTTCAAGCACCTGTTTTTAACAACAAAATCTGTGAATGCAGACTAATTCCTGTACCCCTGCTTACACATATTCTCCTATGTCAACACTCTCAAAAATAAGCAAGGCATGAATTTTGTAGCTTTAGACCTTGCTGTCAAGAAGACTAAAATCTGGGTCCTGTATTTAAAATATTACCTCTGCTATGTTAGAATTCTTCTTTCTCAGACAAAGGCAGATGGCTGAGGCAAAATCAATAGCAACCTCTTCCAGCAAGTGTCCTGCTTTCCTGTCAAGATATTTACAGCATATTTCCTTGGCAGCTAGCTTTTCAAAATTTTTTACTTTGGAGTATGAGCTTTCTTTTGCTATTTGAATTTCATCAGCAATCATATCTTTCTGTTCAAAGGAAAGAGATACATTAGTGAAGGCAAAATTAACACAAACATTTATTTCTATATGAATCACTGAGAATGTAAGTCTTGCCATATATTTGTTATTATTGCTCCTTAATGGCTGGTTTACAGACCTAAAAGCTTTAAGAATCTCCATTCATGCAACTGACAGAAATGTTTGTTTTCAGAGGAGAGAAAAGGCCAAAGGTTTTCTCTGCATGTGTCTAATGTCAAATTCACTAAAGCAGACCCAGCTCTTCTAGGCATATGCCCATTGATAGGAATGAAAAATAACCAACACTGTATATAGCAGCATTCTTGCACAGGACTTTTCAAACATTTGTTAAGGAAATCAGAAACCTAGGATCATTTATTTTCTGAACCCATTTGAACATTGCTGAATTGCTTGGAAATATTAAGTAAGAATACTATCGTTTTCCCCTCAACAGCAAATCAGAAGAAGCATATCCCATAGAAGGAATATAGGTGGAGTCTGTTTACATGAAGATGGTGTTAATGGCATTCAGTGAGCCTGGCCAGTTCTGATTGCTTGTGAAAGTAGTTTGTGTAGTTCTAATCACAGCTTGGGCAAATTGGCCAGGATATAAATTCCAGACACTAGTGCAATACATAAACGCCTGATAAACTTGATGATGAGCAACTGCAGTTACCGCCTACCCAGGTTTCCCCATTCAGTTTGGCTCATAATACCTCTTTCTGGCACATAAAACATGCAGCAGCATTTCAGCACAAGGCCTTGTCTCTTAAATAAGCATGTATTTAAACACCAATTATTCTGGAGTATCTCCTAATATAATCAGGCCAGCACTCACGAGTGTGGTATGTGAAATGGGAATATGTATTCTGCTTCTATCTAAAGGCAGGTAGGCTATTGATGTTAATGGAACCAGGACATGACTTCTAAACATCCCTTCTTCAGGATGTGTATAGCAGACTGCAAATAACAAACTGTATTTATATAAAATGAAAATTCATTTTATGAAAGCAACCCCATTCACTCATGCTGGTATTCATTATTCCTGCTTTTTCTTACCAGATAAATAGGGTGTCTTCCTTCATCCAGCGCTTTAATCCCTGTCAGTATCTCTGCTAAGATCTAGAACGTATATTTGAAAGATAAAACAATTTGTTCAGAATTAATTCTATTTTTAAAAATGAGTTTTGTAACTAAAGAAATGTTGAACTGCCAGGGCATTTTGAAATTATATTTTTACTTCAGATGGCTTAACAATGCCAGATCTGGGCAATCTTTATGACACTTTACCTCCAGAGCCAAGTCCAAATTTTATAGTTAGGTACAATAGATATTGTTGAAACAAAGGATGAGAAGAAAGTCATTCTAAATCTAGATAAGAAATCGCACTGAACAGAGTAACTTCCTATTTAAATGGAAACACCTGGAGACAGGTGACATCATAGACTATCAATTATTTTAGCTGAAATTCCAAATTAACAGGTGATGTTTGTAGCAGTTCATGTGGCAAATCTGCAAGAATTCTGAGAACCTAACTGCAGTCTTTCTTCTACTCTTTTTTTTTTTAAAACAATCCGCAGTAATAATTTTTTGTAACAAGAAACAATTTTGTTTATGTTGTTCAAAAGATTCACCTCACTTTGCCACAAACTGAAGTATATTTGGAGTGTGAACATAATTAAAAACAGGATTTCAACACATTATATAGTCAGCAACTATGATATGAAATTGCCGGCAAAACAACTATATGAGGCACATGCTCTTATATCCAATTGCCTGTCTAGAAGCACCAAAGAATACAACAGAACATGGTGAAAAGGCAACGTACCACACCACAGCCAAATATATCAACTTTTTCTGTTAACTGCCCATGTCTGATAAAATCTTCCGGCAGATAAGTAAGAGAAGCTTGTAGGACTTTGGTTTTCATCATAGCATATTCTGATTTTTTATCAACAGAATACAATCGCAGACCTGAATGTCCAAGCTTTGGTGTGAAGTTTTCATCCAACAAGACGTTTGAGCTGTGATAAAGAAAGACAAATAACAATATTGGTCAAGTAATTACTTTAACGTGAGGTAAAGAATTACAGTTTTACACTTTTAAAGTTAAGCGCTGAAAGTTTCCAGCATTTGGCCTGCTGTGTATGAATGAAAGGATAAAGAACGGTGGAAAGGGAGAGGGGGAAGAACAAGCACTCCAAAAATTACTTCAAAAGAATATATTTCCATCATTTATAAAAGAGAGACAGAGTAAACATAAAACGGTAAACACCCTACAGAACAAGAGATAGCAGAAAGATACTGCAAATGGATTTCAAAATCGCATAAGCTTTCAGCCATTATTGTTAAAGAAATCCTGGAATTAACAGGTGACCAAGGAAGTGCTGATATGCCAAACCCCTCACCTTTTGATATTCCCATGAAGAATTCCAAAATTATGTAAATACTCTACAGCTCGGATGAGTCCCGTGGAAATGCTAATTCGCATCTCCCAAGTCAGTAGAGCAGAATCATCCTGCAAGAAAGTGAGGAAAAAAATGGTATTTTATAGAATAAAAAACTGAGAGACATTTGTAGTTTTGAAAACCAAAGACTCAGTTTTAGTCCCAATCAAAACTCCTGCTGACCTAAATCAGAAGTTTGGTCCAAGGCAGAAATTGATGATTTCTAGGCCAAGGAAGGAACCTATTCTTATATATTGTGCTGCACGTTTTGCCTGCCATAGGACACAGTGAGATAAGGATACAGCAAGGATCACGCTTGTCCAAAGCATCAAATACTGGCCATTACTGAGGCATAGCGCTGGTTTTGATGGATTGCTTTTCTGATGTTTCTCTGCCCTATGTTCTCCTCTGCAAATGCTCTTTCAGTAGGTGTGAACACCTCAAACTGTTCCCTCTTAAACCCTTGTAAAACTTCATAGCACATTATGCCAATGAATATGATGATGGATTCTACAGAAGCATATTCCCAAATCCAATGAAATATTACAATATGAATAGACACATTTTGCAGATTCCTTATTACTTTAAAAATCTAAAGGCTGCACAGCAGGAACTTCCTGTTGACCTGATCTGCTTTGCAGTAGAAAAACTGGAGAAGAGCTGCAGCCTTTCTCGTACTTGCAGTCAAGATATTTGGGCACTTTTTTTTTTGGCTGTTTCTCAGAATTCAAAGAGAGAGAATTGCTTTTCATACAATAACAGGACAGGACTTTTAATCGCAGATAGATAATAGACCCAGATTATTTGCTTACTTGACACTGAAGTTTGTTTTGTAGTGATCCATTAGGCATGTATGGATATATCAGACAGTGCAATCCAGTTTCTACTGAGAAACCCAGCAGCTGTAAAATGTTGACGTGACAACACCTGCAGGCACAGATCAACAATGATTTGCAAATGAAGTAAGAGCAACACAGAAAAATACACTCCTGAGCTGAAATAAATTCCTAAATTCAAGGCAACCGGGAATTGTGTTCTGCAGCTGGAAGCACAGAATGGCCCTGAGCAGGACCACAGAAGGCCAACTAACCTAGCAGCAAAGAGAGATCATTATAGCGCAGCCCTGTTCTGAGCAAGTAGGAGGGATACAAAGCTCCAGAAGGCACCGCTTCCTCACCCTCTCAAGGACTGGCAGAGCGGCTGTGTTTGCTCAGCAGGGACCTGCAGCATCACCGGGAGGCATGCTGTTTCCCCAGGGCTCCTGCAAAGGCAGCGCATAACCCCACTGTCCCCGGACCAGCACGGTGCCAGGGAGACAGACACATCAGTCTTGAACTAAACACATGGGCAACAGGCCACATGGAGGATATGCACAGACTGCATTTGAAAGCCAACCACTTACCGAAAGCAAATCTGTACTTCTGTATGAAAGAATCTTTGGGTGGAATTTGGGCTTGTGCATTCCATCTGAAAAATGAAAACATGCAATAGAATGTCAATAGTAACTATTAAGATGTTGCATTTATACAGATCTTTTAGTCTCCAGATGACAAACTCCTTTAGAAAATAGGCAAGTATCACTGATGGCAACTTTGTGTCAAAGGCAACAATTAATTGAAAATTAGAACAAAAACCAGTGTAAAGACACCTCTGATCCAATCATCAATGCAGGCAGCTACATTGCAGGCTACTCCCATGGGTAGAGTTAATAAAACTACTCACATGAGTAAAGTATCTCTCATATGTGTTTCCTGAACCTAGGTTTACTTACTTTACATCATTTCCTTTTTACCTCTCCTCGTGTAGCCATTCTGGTTCCTTCCCCATACAATATTAAACAACAACTGCTAACGTTCAAGAGATGCTAATAACATACCCCCTTCAAAGAAAAAGAAAAGGTGGAGTACTTGCCTCTTTCAGTCTTTTGATGACATACACTATGTTGTTCCTCTGACCTTTGTAGACATCTGCAAATGTACCTTCACAAATTCTGCTCTTGTCACTGAAACCATTTGTGGCATTAGTAACTTCCCTCTGGCTCCACAAAAGACTCCCGCTGGGGAGATCAGTCATTGTCTCCTGCTGAGGAGTAGAAGAGCTGCAAGGCTACACATTTGTACAAGAAACAAGTTTATCTCATGAAAATTCATATGCTTTTTCTTTCTTTCAGGTGTCATATTTTCTTTTCCATGATTTAAGCAATCACTGTGATTGTTGAAAGAAACTGTGAAAGGTACTGTGCAATCACTCGTTAGGGTTTCCCTTTGTAATACCCGTCTTGATGTGTTTTGCTGATGTAAAAATTTTGCATAGTAGAAGAGACTTGAAAACAGTTACCAATGCGCATTTCCACCTTTCCCAGAAAACAGACTTAGTTTTGTTTAAAAGTCCATATATTTATTTGAAGTGATGTTAGTTTAAGTTACAAAAAATATTAATCTTTATGGCTGGGGCATATATTAAGAAACAGTTGGATCAGAAAGTAGGGTCCCTCATAATGTATTTAGGTTCTGGTAGGAACTTCACATCTACTTCTGAAGCATCTGGTGTTGGCTGCACAATAATTTGTTGCTTCCAGTGTGGCAAGTCCTAAAGCCAATTGTTATTACAGTTCCAGTATAGCCTAATCATGCAGCTTTCACAACCTTAATGTTCTCCAGACTTGAGAAAACAAAACATTAACTCCCTCTCAAGAAACTCTGAAACTACTGTATTCTTTATAGCAATCTTCTCTTCTGGCTGGTACTCTTGAACCATGTTATTTTGGAAGAGTTTAAAGTCTTAAAACATGATCTTCTTTAAAAAAACTTGAACAAAATAAACTAAAGAAAACAGGTGTCCTGGTTTCGGCTGGGATAGAGTTAATTTTCTTCCTAGTAGCTGGTATAGTGCTGTGTTTTGGATTTAGCATGAGAATAATGTTGATAAACTGATGTTTTAGTTGTTGTTGAGCAGTGCTTGCACTAATCAAGGACTTTTCAGCTTCTCATGCCCTGCCAGCGAGAAGCTGGGAGGGGGCACAGCCAGGACAGCTGACCCAAACTGGCCAAAGGCATATTCCATACCATGTGATGTCATGCTCAGTATAGGAACTGGGGAGAGTTGGCTGGGGGGCAGCGATCGCTGCTCGGGAACTGGCTGGGCATC
>NW_008794173.1:3286764-3304179 GCF_000699145.1 Aptenodytes forsteri | reverse complement strand
CTCCCCCCCATCCCACGGGGAGCGGGGTGGAGTGAGCGAATGGCTGTGTGGTGTTTAGCTGCCTGCCGGGTTAAACCACAACAGGCCAAGGCAGAACCTTGATGGGACTAGAGTCTGCATGTGGATCTGGGAAACACGCTGAGAATGCACAGGACAGATCTAGCTAGACTGACTTAAAGACAAGAGAGCTATAGGGAGGAAGGAACAGGAGACTGTGTGCTGAAATAATTAGGAACATGAGAAAAACTTTTCACAGTGAGATGGTTAAGCACTGGAACAGGGGCTCAGAGAGGTGATGGAGGTTCCATCCTTGGAGATTTTCAATTGTCAGCTACACAAGGCTCTGGGCAACCTGACTTAAATTTGATACTAGCCCAGTTTTGAGCAGAAACCACATTTTAAGTATAAAATTAAACTAAAAGAAGTATGCCATTCTGACTAGTCAGTGGTATATATTGCACTGTCCTATGATCACACCAGAAATGTTAAGCCCTCCGTAAAATCTATACTGGAAATTCCTTCAAAATTAATTGCTATTTGCGGGCACGTTATCCATGCTGAGCTATGCAGTATGCAATATTGTTAATTTTTTCCCTCACTTTTCCTTCACTGGCCAAAAAAAGTGATGTAAACTCTAAGTAATCTAACTGAAGCATTAGTATTATATTCAGTCCAAACATTGTAATCAAACCCCACTTTTTCACTAGATCTATGTTTTATATAAGTAGAGGGATAAACTTTAATTGAAAAAACACAGAATGTCATAAAGACAATTTTCATTGTTACGATCAATGAGTACTAAAGGGATTTACCTTCACACTTGATGAGACAGAAGGATTTGACTGTAAGGATTTCAAAAGGTCTCTTGGGGGAGGTGGTGGAGAAGGGAGTGAATACAAGGCTCCTTCAGAAACAGCACCTGAAATTGAAATAACAGCATTGAAAATACACCTTATTTTTGTAATACCACAGCCTGTGACTAATCATGAAGGTCTGGGGTATTTTGTTGAATTTCCTAACCAGGGATAATCTGTGACAAGCTGTCAAAATGTGAAATACTGTGTGAAGACAGGGGGCTATTTTCCTGGTTCCTCTTTGCAAGATGACTACGCAAAGCTCTCTTGTCCTGGCTCGGGGACATAGAGCTCCCTATGTCTATACTGTTGGTCAGATGCTCTCCTCAGTATGTCCTGTGGTTCTGCTCCCTCCCTTTTCCAGGCAGAGGGGCCTGCTGACCCGTGCATGGCTCTCTTCTGGCCTAGATTTATTTTGCATGGAGAGAGGGACATGGGGCAGGACATATATGCACTGATCTAGTCTTAGCATGGAGCGAGGATGGGACCAGGGTGTTCACAGAGACCTGGGAAACGTCTTGAGATCCCACAGGATAGATATAGCCAGCATCTCTCAAGGCCAAGAGAGCTATAGGAAGGAGGAACAGGAGGCCGTGTGCTAAAGTTAGGAATAAAAAGCTCAGGAGACAACAGTGCTAGGAAAAAGGCAAATATTCATACATGACCATTTTGAAGAGCAATATATTCATTATGCCGTACTGAAAGTGAATGGGAAGCAGTCTTGTCTATATGGTCATTTCAATGTTAGAGCAAATTCAGAATCTATGACTCTACTTACTACCTGTTGGTGATACTCCCAGATGTGAAGAGTCTGGTGATGGCAACAGGCTTATCTCATTTTCTCTCTCTCTATTTTTGTTTTCTGTGGGAGTTAAAGATATGTTCTCCTGTTTCTGTGGCTCTACCAGCTCTTCTTTTTCAGAGTTGGTAATATTAGAAGCTGATGTCCCTTCAAAAGAGAACAAAGGAAAGATGAAGATTACCAGGGAAAATAGAGTCTGACTCTAATCAGGAAATAACCCTAGTCAGGAAAACAGACTGTAAATTAACATGAACATTAAAATGAACATTCAAGCAATTTAATGTTAAATTGCTGGAATACTATTGGTATTTAAATTCAGACCATATTCATAACATTAACTACTACTGAGAATGAATAAGAAGTGATATCTTCAAACAAATACCAGTGATGACTATGCAAAAGATACATAGCCTCTTACAATAAGAAATTAGCAATTATAGTATATTTATTTTGTCATTTTCTATGTAGCATCCTTCAGCCAATCATCTCAAATCACAAATATCTCCCAGCCTAAAGAAGGCATCTAGTTCTTTGTTAATTGTCATGGGACTGAGAGGAAGTTTGACAGAATTGTACTGGTTTTAGTCCGCTAAACATTTTAGGACTATTTTCAGTTGTGTGGTTTTAGTGTCATGACCATGCTCATTCCCAGAAAACACTTTCTTACATAGAACTATTTGCAATAAGGAATCCTACTTTTACTTAAGAACAGAAAGAAACAAACTGGAGACAATCTAGGGAAAACATAAAAATGGTCAAAGGTCAAGACTTACTGATATATAAGGAAAAGTTAAAGGCCGAATTATTGATTCACTACAGCTCTAAAAGATCCTATGTTGTATACAGCTTGGCAAAATCTCAGAATCAGGCCTGAAAAAGCAACTTGAAGTCTGGTTAAAAGAAGTACAAAGATGCTTTCAGTGTACAGGGACTTGAAAAGTATGTACATCTTAGAGGGAATTATTAAAATTACATTAGGCTACAGTTAGGATGGGAAAAAAATGAAGTAAAAAAAATTCAAGATACTGTGATATACAAGGCTGTCAAAATCTCCTGAAGAAGCAGCTGAATTCTTATCCATGAATACGTTTAAAACTGATGTTGAAAAGGAGCATGGAAATGCCCAGTGTGCACTGGGGGTGATATAAGGACTTTCTACTGCCTGATAACAACATTTTCCTGGTTGTAGTTCTAAACTTTTGTTTCTACCTGGCACCTTTCTCAGCAATACACTTAGCATTTTCTTAAAAATCAAAATTAATGTTTTATTTTTATATAAAAGAAAATAAGCACAAGTATTAATACAAGGGGTTTTTGTCACGCTGTTTTATCAGCTTTGTATCTTAAGCGTGGTGGTGATCTTAGAATCAAAAGCCGCAGGCCTCTATTTGCATTTGAAATCAGATAATAGCTGTGTGTTCTTTTTTTCGTACAAACAAAGCATTGGGAGTATCTGAAACAAGCAGGAAGTGGTATGTTTCATTTATAATCTGTGCTACTTATAATAAAGCAAGATTGAGTAGAACTGTTTAAGAGAAGACAAGCTATGACAGTTTCAGTGTACTAAGGTTTGAAGAGTAGGCATATATGAAAAGCAGTAATGGTAGAAGGGGGCATGTTCACGTCAGGCAAGTTTTTTCCTTTGACCTCTGTTTGGGGTTTGTATCCACTTTCTTCAATGTCATCTATGAATGCAGGTTTGAATGAAACTAGGTCTTAAAATGAAAACTCAGAAAAATCAGGTATGTTTCTTTATTACTGTGTCAGAATGCTACGAAATCCCACATTTTACGGGTTTTTGAAATTAGCTATCAAACAGTCTGCAGGCCTTTAGTCAAAGCTGACAGTCCCTGTATTCTGCAGTTGTTGGCTTTTTCCTCCTGTACTTTAACGTAGAAGTCTCTAAAATTAGAATCACTTCCCTCTTTCAACCTATTTTTCAGGGTTTTTCATGAATTTTGCAACTTCCTGCACAGGTCACCACTGAAGCTAAAGAACTGACATAAGAAAAAAAATATTATTATGGACATTCAGAAGTGGGACTAGAGTAGTGCAAGAAATTGTTGAAGGGAGGTAGAACTCTCCTGGAGGTAATCTGCCAGCAAAACATCTACCTGTGTGTTGCGTCTGATTCCTTTAAGTCAGAATGAATAGAATTATGGTGATGTTAGGACCACTTAGTTTTCTGAAGTGCCCAATAGAACAAGCAATGTATTCTCCATATCTGCCCAAGAGGAATCACCTGAGGAAGCATATTCAGATACAGATAAAAAAAGCAGAAATAGAGAGTAAAGACTTCAAAGATTTATGTAAACCTAAAAAGATCCTGCTAGAAATCACTTCCGCTTATGACTGAGCACACAGTGGAATGCCCGTATTGGGTTAATTTCAGAAAAAAATTAACTACTTCCACAAGGCAGAACAACAAAATAATCCAGACTTTCTGCCACTTAAATTAATATGAAGTTTTGCTATGGACTTCAATATAAAAGACAACTATAAGAAGCTTTTAAAAAAGATCATTTCATTGTAGTTTTGCAATTTATTGCATTTGAAGTGATCTGGGACAAAAATTAATATTGATCATCCAGAAACATAACTAAAAATTGATCACTCCACAGGATTTGTCTCATCCATCCTCTTTTAAACCCTCTTTATCTGGCCTTCATATTGCTTTACAGAATGCAGAATCAAAACCAAAATAACTTCTAACTCCTTATGAAGCCCTTCATGGAACAGTCCAATATTGTAGCTCACCCATTGTCACAAAGGAAATCAGAGAAACAAAGGTATGTTAGATCTATTACATCAGTTCAGTGTCTTAATGAGCTGAATTGCGTATATCCATTTCTTGCCATGACCTCTTAATACTTACTTTCCCTATTTACTATCTAGCCCGGAGAAATCATTATAAAGACCCCTGTTTACTTGCATCAGCCAACTACAATTTTTAGAAACCAAGCTTTTCCTTAGAAATCCCAAAGTGTACTCCTCCAGCCTGGAGGAAGTTGATTGGGTTTTATTTTTAACAGGGGGAAAACCCTCAGTTTTTGCAGCTTGTGGCAAGTGAAGTCCAAAAAGTCTCAGAAATGTTTTTGAGAAAGTTAAAAAAAAAAAAAAAAGAAAAAGGTAAATCACAGAAGCACAAGAGAAAGCAAGTAATCCCCTCTTGTACCAGAGGCTGAAGTCGGGTGCATATTGCGCAAGCTACAGTGATACTGACGTACCACTTAAAAGTAAACCAGTCAGACAAACAGAAGGATGATGAATGTTTCTGTGCAGTGATGATGATTATTTTCGTCTGTGTTGTATCTTTATTTTTAATGGCAATGTTGCTGGAAGCTGCTCTTGGATTGGAAGCCCAATTGTTTGCATTTTACATAATCAGACAGAAAAATCTTACTTGCTTCTTGTGTAAGCAATCTTGCCAGGGGCTTTAAAATGCTGCCTCTCAGGATTTGATCCAGTGCCATATCCTGGCCTTTGCACACAGGACTAGGCCTAATGCTCAGAGATCATCTGGGCAGCCTCTGGGTTTCCAGGGGGTCGTTTTACTGAATGTGCTATACATCAGATTGAATCCAACAATGTTGTGGTTTGCAAGCAATAGCTCTCTGAAATTAAATACACAAAGCTTCACTTGGAGTGATTCACCACCGCAACGTCCTGAACTAATCTCAGTTTGAAATCTACTCATGGTCTTGTTTTAAAGGCCTGTAAGAGAAGAGGAAACTCTCTCCTTTGGGGTAAAAGCAGCAGCATCTCAGTTGTTATAACAAGTAATTTCTCTAAGCTCTTTGAACTCAGTTTTTGCAAAAATGGCAAAATTAACCCACATGGGAAAGAAAAGGCATCATACCTAACTGAACAAAGCCAGCCTTTTCCATGACAGATAAAAATTACGTTGAAAATTGTGGCTGCTATTATGTAGTGGTAAAAACATTCAGTAATTTTTCAATTTCAGTTTTTATGTTTCTCGGAAGGAGAATACAGGGTTTTTTTATTAAATCACAATGTATAAAGTGGGATTACAGAAATGTCAATGACCTCTGTAAAGGAATACACTGAAATAAGCCAGCTGTAAACAAAGGTGGGCCCCAGAATGCAGTCTGGCAGGGAAAGAAGGCAAGGACTGTAACTAATTAAGAGTTTAAGGTGTGGTAGGTTATATACTGTGTTATATAAGAGCACCCAGAAACTCTCTTTATGGACTAGGAATCAACTGAGTTAAACACTGAACAGGCACAGAGCAGAAGTGTCATCACATCATGGAAGTCACCCCTCTACTCCAGAGTATCCATAAAAATACCATTATCAGGGAGCCAGGCTTATTGCATTGGTGATATCTATATCAGATTTATTCAATATATAGATTATAAAAAAAAATAAAAATCAAGATTTTGTTTTCAGTCCTGTCCACTCAGACTGGACCCTCAAAGTCACAGTCACTGTGACTAAATTAACGATTGGATTACTGATATACAAATTAAAACAGATTCGAGTTCACTTTCCTGTAGCTTGGTTTGCTTTGCTGAGGAATGAGGAGTAAGAATTGTTAGAGTCTCCTAAGCTGAATGCTGTGGCTGAATTCAGTCAGAAAGTGGATCTGCTGAATCAAAAGGCTGCATGCCAAAATTAGTTATATTAACTGAGCAATGCTCTCGTTGGGGTCTGTGGTGCTTGTATTTGATGTACTAAGACAGAATTTGCTTGAAGGTTGCTTGTGCTGTAGTACTTAATATTCCTTTTTTAAAAAAAAAAGAAAATAGAAATTTAGAATACCATTGTTAAAAGATTTTTTTCTGCCATACCAAAATGAGGGTTAAAAGTCGTGCTAATGCCAGGAAACTACAGAAAACCAGCAGTGCTACACAAAGAAATGCTGTGGCAAGAAACCCATGATGCATTATTGGACTTTCCATGAGAAATTACTCTAGCTGCTGTGCAGCGAATGCCAGCTGCAGCTCTGGCTGCTGGCAGCCCTGCCCTGTGGAAGCGGGCTGCTTTTTCGCAACAGCCGCTCATGATGTAACTCAAAACCACCCCTGTTGCTGACAGCTTCCCTGTCATGGAATGTGGAAAGCAGGTGGTGCTCCCGCACATTTTCCACCTGTGGAAGCGTACGCCCTCATAAGCTTTGAGCATTTCCCATATGCACCTGGATAGTAGGTCTCTCAGCATTTTTGGCCACATAACAAAAATCTGTAATTTTTCTTTCTAGTAATTCTCTATGGAGAACTGGCAAAATTCATACAAACACCTGATTTCCAGAAAGTAGATTTTGGGTGGGAATATGTGTGAAAAGGGGAATGTGGTCCACTCCCAACTTTTTGGGGCAACTCAATACAGAAAGACAGTATGTTGTCCAGGGTTCAACAGATTTAGTGGTAGAACTGGACTAAGGTACAATTTGGCTTACAAAAATGGACAGCTGCAGTTTAAACATAATTTTCAATGGAGAAAAATGGAAAGGAAAATTATATTTAAAACTGTTGTGATTTCTATAAGGCAATTGTTTACCTTAACTTGGCACACGGAGTTCAAACTCTAATCATCCTACCTCAAAAAGATAGATCTGAAATAGAGCAAACTGGAGATAGGTGAGAATGGCATGCAAAGAGTTAGAAACGACTACAGTTGTTTAATTTATGGAGGGATTGAGGAGAACATATGATAGGAATAGAGAAAATATCAAGTGAGATAAAGAAATAGTAATGTGTGTAATCAATAAACCATTTCTCCTTTTCATAACCTTTTTCTTATGGCGCAGGAAAGCAGGCTGCGTAGGCAAAACTGATCATAAGTTTTTCTACTCTGAGTTTGTTGACAATTAGTGTAATGACAAAATTTCACTGAGAAACAAGAATGTATGAAAAATTAAAACTCTGTTTTGAAACCCTCTGATGCATGAAAGTACCACCTCTGCTTCAGAGCACAGCCAGTCTCTCTTTGGCACCTCCCAAAGCATCTAAAATGGCCACTACAAAGGTGGGATGATGAACTAGAGGGACCAGTGATTCCTCCTCTATGTCACCTCTTCCTTTCCCACCACAAATTTTATCTGAGAGAGTAGAAAATCACAATCAGTGGAGAAATTTTAGAATTTGAGCATGAGACTCCCAGCAAAAAATTTCTTTAGCTAGCAAGACAGATTTACTGTATTGGATCTAGGTGCTCCAAGAAGCAGCACAGACTCCCCGCGGGAGGAAGGGGCAGCTACTCACAGTCCAGAATGACTTGAGCCGCTCGGTAGAGCTGCAGTCCTTGCAGCAAGTCCAGGAGCTGCTGCACTGTCGCCAGCCTCACTCCCCACCACCACATGAGCTCTCTTGTTATGCTGATGCCAGTCTTCTCCATGCACTTTATTTTCCGTAGCTCTGTTTGATCAGTTATCACATAGGAGGCTAGTGGGAGACAACGGATATTTCTGTTTAAAAAGTAGAAAAAACAAGCAAGTGCAAGCAGGGAAAGCTAAGGTACGATACACACTTTGCTTTTTCATTTGCACACTTTTAAAAGGAAGGATCACAATAAATTAGCTACGTGGACATGAAGAAAATTCAGTTCCTAAAGTAAGATATTCCTTTTATTCCTTCGACTATTCTGGAAAAAATGTTGTTATATCAGAGACCCAAAAAGAAAACCCAGTCACGCTTTTCAGCGTATTTTCCCCATAATCTTCCTTCACCTTAATACTTTGTACCAAAATAAGTTCAGATTAAATTCCTGGTGTGATCTCCCAAAATAGGTAACAGAAGTCAATGGTGAGACTGTACGCCTGTCTACATTACTAAATACCAATATTATGATAAGCCAAAGAGTAGCTGAATCATCTGTGTGTCAGATAAAGTTATCAGTGAAATGCAGCTATTTTAAAGAGCAGGAGATACTGTGCTAAAGCTGACCCTACATAATTTGTCCTGATTCCTGAATGCGCACAGTATGCTGGTAGCCCCCTCCGTACTCTTCTCAGCTCGCTTACTAACGTGTAATCCCCCTCCCCTTATTTAGCTCCCACTAAATCCGATGCACCTGGCCACAGCATAAGCATGCTTCGGTCTGTGGGACGGGAGGTGGCAGCCCCAGCTCCTTACGGCAGAGGGTCCGGGGAGCGAAGCCAGGATGAACTGTGCTGAAACAGCGGTTTGTGACACACGGTCACCTTGTCACTCCATCCTGGGATTTTGTGTAAATTCAGCTGTGCTCATTTGTGGTCTCCAGGGGCTGGTGGAGATACCCACCGAAGGTGCCTGTCTGACTCAGCCCCTCTCAGCTGACCAGCACCTGATGTGCTTCTTGCTTAGCCTGAAGGAGAGAGGCTTGGGGGTCGGGGGGTGTGCGTGTGGAAACAAAGATTCCCCAGTTCACACCCCAGCTGGCTTTAGAAGGACATTAGACATACAGTTTTATGCATCTGAAGATAGCGGAGATGAATCCCACCCTAGGTCAGCAAGTTTAACTGGGGTAAGAGTTTACTCAGCAGAGTCAGTGAAGTCTTGAATGAAATTAAATCATGTTAAATAAAGGAAGGTAGGCCAACTAAGAAAAGATTCAGGTTAGAATTGTTTGGGCTGGGATACAGAAAAAAGAATAAAAAACTCAGGAACTACATTTTCTATACTTATTAACTGGACACGGCCAGGACTGAGAAAAATAGGGGCATTAAGTATAAGGAAATATACATGAAGTGAAGGAAGAAAGAAAAAAATAGAACATCTAAGCACATGTGAGGAATGTTGTGAAAACAGGCAAGCAGTGAGAAGTAGCAGAAGTTAAAGTGTTAATGGAGAGGGGAGTGCAAAAGATAGCGAAGAGCGAGGGGAGGGAGCCTGGCTGCCAGGGCGAAGCCAAGGGAACACAGAAGTCTGGAATTCCACCTATTAATCAGAGGTTTCGCTTGGTCCCGAAAACAGACTGGTGCACGGGAATTCCCTGTCTACAGAATGTGCTCTTCTGCGTGCTGGGGAATGACTTGGCCAGAGGCCCTGCCTGGGGGCAGCTGCGTCCTTCGCGCCTTTCGACCACACGTCCTAGAAGTGCTGCTGCTCCGTGTACCCCCATCGCCACCCCATCAGCTTGGGGAGCACCAGCCCTGCCGCCAGCCCACCTGCCCCGCTGTCCCCCTCTCACCGAATCGCATCCAGTCGTAGTCACTCAGGCAGTCCATCTTCTGGCAGAAATCCTCCAGCACCCAGGCAGGCATGCTGTGAATGTACAGAGCCAGGGGGGAGCCCCCTTTCAGGGCTAGGGGTGGCTGCTGCAGGGTCATTGCTTCGCAGTCCCTCTCCGGAGAGTCCTTTGTCCTCACTGTGGCCATCAGCAGTGGCTACGCATAGTGCATGCCTGGGAGCCCCCTTTCAGGGCTAGGGGTGGCTGCTGCAGGGTCATTGCTTCGCAGTCCCTCTCCGGAGAGTCCTTTGTCCTCACTGTGGCCATCAGCAGTGGCTACGCATGGTGCATGCCTAGGGCAGAGATTATGGCTACAGGCAGTGACGCTCACCAGTCTCTGCCTCCTCTACGTGCTGTGGAGCGTAGATTTTCCCCAAAAGCTTCCTCTTCTCAAAGGGGCTGGCCTTGGCAGCCTGTCCCCACCCCGGCCCGACTTGTTCTTTGCTGGAGGAAGAGCCGAGTCACACAGGCAAGTGTTTCTTGGTACGGTCAGACCACACTTCACTGCTTCCTGCTCTGGCTGACGTCAGGCCCCGGCCCCAAATGCAAATCAGATTTTCCTTTCTGTGTGTGCTTATTGCTCCAGCCTGGTTGCCAAATCACAAGTTTCACGTGATGGAGGTGAAAGATGCTTTCCTGCATGTTATGCACAGCTGGTATTGCTGACAGGCTGTGCAACAGCTGCTCACAGACAAAGTGAGATCAGGTGTGTAGGTCAGGAGCGGTGCCTGGCAGAGCCAGCTTGCCTGCTCAGCCCAGACTTTGGCCACGTCTCCAGGGCAGTCAGCTAGTAATTTGTTCACCCATATAGGTATGGGGGTGCGTGTTTTCTAAACGTAGATCCCCCTAAGAGCTACACCAACCATGCTCCCCACTGTGTTGGGTGCTGTACAACTGGGGATCGAGAAAGTTTCAAAGATCTCACAAGGTCCAAGAAAGAAATGTGTACCAACAAAGAGGGCAGTAAAAAGCACTGCCAGCTAATACTGAGCAGTGATCCTCCTGCCAGTCTGACTGTTGCCATGATTTTACAATCATTGGAGCGTACAGGATTTCACTTATTATATGTAGGATGGTAGCAGATGCAGGGAGTGAGAAGTAAAAAAAACATCAAAAGTGGTCATATGACCAGGTCTCGGTCATCAAGGATTAGGTTTAAAATATGTTCTTAAAGTCAGCAATTTTTCTAAATTTTCAGTTTTTCCCTTTTTTTTCCTATTTAACCTGCTTTTGATAAAAATTTGTAATTAATTAATTTGCCAGTGTACATGCTACAAATACTTCTGGCAAAATGATCTACTTGGAGAGCCTTATAGCTGTACCTCTGCCATCATGGGACAGTTTGTAACACGTAATTGTAACCCATTCCTCTTTCTCTTCTTTTTGTTCATATTTAGCCCTAGGTCTTTTGTATTAATTGCAAACAGTACTGTAAGTTTTGAGAGCTTTTAATTTACTATTTCTTTATAATCTGCATATATTTTACAGTACAGCTGACTCTTGTTTTCAGTATCAAACTTTCAAACCTTGGCAGTTTTCTATACTTCTTGCCTCAGAAAGCATGAACCTTTCAAGTACCATTAAAGTAACAATGAATTTCTTACCCCCACTACAGCAAGGAAAAGCTGAAAAATGTGATATTAATGTAGCTACAAGGTCAAAAGACAGAAAAAAAACCTGAACAAAAATATCCAAAGTGTATTATTATTTAAAATATCACCATTCAAAGATTGCCTTGGGACCTAACTGTTTTAGCAGTAGTACTATTTCAACAGTAACAGTTAAATTTATGTTTTTTCCCCCTCCCTTTTCCCCGCTTACTGTCCCTCTGACACATACCTAAATTCTCTGTCATGGGAAGACGATCAAAGCATCTCTGAAAGTCACGTAAGATGAGATTGAAATTTGTGTTGCAAAGAATTGGATAAAAACAGGAAGAAAGGACACTTCTTTCCCTTGGGTACTGGAAAAAAAACTGAAACCTTTTGGACTATTTGCCTCATGGGAAAACGAGGGGAAAGAATGCATCTAACTGTGCGTACGGCTTCAGTCTTGCACTAAATATTGTATGTAATAAAAGGTTTTACAAGGGAACTGAAATTTACTTTTTCAAACGGAGACTAGAATGATCCTATATATTCCTGTTGTTTAGCCTTCGCTTTCAAAGAATGAGGTATTAGGCAGGACTCTGTACTGCTGCGTGCTCTCCTTGAGCCCTTGGACACTAAACAAATGTCAGAATAATTTGTTATTTGTCGAGTGTTTTTCACCACCAGCTGTGACCCGCCACTTCCTGCAGCAGCGCGTTCCCACCGCACCGCACCCAGCAGTTGTGTCGAGTGGGAACTTTCAGTCTGGTCCTGACCTTTCTCACTCAACTCACTGCTGCTCCCGTGACTGCCAAATGAGACAGTGCTATGACTCCAACTGAAAACAACCCAAATTTTTAATGCAGTTGTCACAAGTAAATGGCAACTTTCACTCACTACTAATCTAGCTGAGTAACTAGTAGGAGGCTCCATTTTCCAATGTTCGTGTCTTAGAGCCAGCTGGGGTTTTTCTCTAGTCTGTTTTTATTCTCACCCAAAGGAGCACTCCAGAACAGAAGAAATATACTTTCTTGCATATGTTGAGCCTTTCTCCAGAAGTTTACCTACCTATACAATCCAGTTTTGTTGTTTATTTTTCTTAAACATATTTTATCAACAGGAGTTCTTTAATGACCAAAAATTTCTAGTATAGCATTCATGCACCTGCTTTAATAATTCTAATGGAACAGGCTTTTATGTCAATTACTTCCTTACATCTGTCAGTGCCTTGCACTTTGTATAAATACTCGAGCCATGGGTTTGGCTGAAGAATGAAAACCAAATGATATCAGAAATATTATGAGCTATTGCATTCCAATGACAAACAATATGTAATCAAATTGCTTTTATGCTAGAATGCCTCTAATTAAAAAAAATAAGATACACAGGCTGGGCTGATGTTATTACTAAACTAGTCCATGGTAGGGTCTTGTGAGCAGTTGATAATTTGACTCTTACGACTAGCCCGGCTAAATGACGGTGTTATTTAAAATGCTCACAATCACTGCCACGTTGGTTAAAAAGACAAGATGGAACCAGCAAGACCTGTAACAGTGCTGTCAGACTGTGGCAAGAGGATCAAATGTAACATCAGGTGTGACTCAGTGGTCTGTAAAAACAAAACCTTGTCAGTTATTTGTGAGAGATGTTTTTAAGTGCTTCTCATCTTAGAGAGGAAGTTGCTAGGTTTTTAAACCTGATGTATGGGGAAAAAAAAAGGTATTTCATGATTTGTCAACAGGAAAGTCAACACTTAGATGGTATGTGAGAGCTAAAATTAGCTAAGCAGTTACAGAATTCGTATCACAAGAAAATCCATCCACATTGCAAGAAAACAGCTGTGGGAGGAACAGGGGAGGCAGCTGCATGAACAGGGTTCTGCATTGGACTTTCTATTTGTGTTCAGTCCCTTCTTCTCCCAGACTTCTTGCATAACTTTGGAAAACTCAATTTCATCTGCGAAATGGAAGTAGAATTTCCTTTGTTGTCTTGTCTAGGGAAAGTATAAGATTTCAAGCATGGATTGCCTCTTGCTATACATTAGGCAAGAGGCAGTCATTATTTTAAAAATAAAGTATTTCCTACTCTTAGTGGCTGTGCAAAGAGTAGTCAGCTACTGTTGGCAGAATGAAATGATAGCATAAAGTTGTGAAGCTAGATCCAAGTAATGTACGTTGGTACTAAAAATCAGATGCTACGGTGCCTAACTTGGAGACAGCTGCCTGGTATGGAATCCAAAAGTCCCTGTCTGGCCTCTGTTCTACGAATGAGGCATTTGCCACCTCAGGAGGGGATCGAGAGCAGCTGGCCTGCTGTGCAAGGACAGCATCTGTGCTTAAATGAAATGCTAAAGCTAAAGAACTGAAGCAGGGTTTGTAAAATTCTTGTCCTAGGACTCACATACCTCAAGGATTCAGGGAAATGCCACCTTCTACTTGGGATTCTGTGGGTAATAGCACACAGTCTTCCAAAGAATCAAGTTTCACTTTTAAAACACAAATTGATGAGGGAAAGGTGGTAGAGAGACACTGCAGATATGTGACTGCAGATGACAGCACATAGTTGAAGGATGGTCTCTACCCTGACAATTGTTTCTGCATTTTTATGCAATTTAAGTTGAACAGCCATTGAGGAACAATCCAATGCTCCCTGCTTTGGGTGTACCCTCATCAGTCAGGCTGTCCAGGGACTGACAGATCCTCGGTTCATTCCTACACAGTAACAAATCACCCTCAGGTCAATCTTTGAAAGAGTGGACAGAAAATGTCCCTTAGAAAATAGGCTGAACCACAGCAAGTTAACACAAAGCATCCACAACTAATTGTTGCCCATCAGGAGCTGCTTTTTAGCTCAGGATTTAAGTTGCCTTGGAATTCAGTAAATGTAACTAAAAGTTAAGCAAAGACAGGGTACTCCTATGAGCGATGAGTTCATGAGGTAGTTCTATGAGCGATGAGATCATGAGGTAGTTTTCATATGTTTGTTTTGGCAGTATGCTTTTCTGTCTGCTAACATGCAGGAATCCAAGGAATCTGATCCATTAGCAGCGATAAACATTGTACTAGGAAAGTGTCACTGACTGGCTGTATACTGGAAGAAGTCACAGACTAATGGAATAAATTTAAATTATTCCAATAAGATTATAATAATCTAATTATTCTAATAACCGAAGAGATCACAGACCCCACATAAATCAGAAACATACAGAATGTTTGTGATATGTACAGATCTGTTAAACCTAAGACCTAATACCTACTACATTAAAAGAAAAACTACGGAGTCAAGCAGGCCAGTTTTCTGCAACTGGCTGGCAGCACGGCCACGTTAATCCTAACGCACAGCATCACAAGGACATCAGGAGAGAAATTCCTCTCGGGTATCTGCAGGACCCCACCTGCAGGAGCACAGCGCAGCACCCTCGAACCTAAGGGCTCCCTAGGAGCTGGGTGACTTACTGATGTCTACTCCTGAGGCCTGCACAGGCTCACTTGTCTCTGAAAGAGATCTGCAAAAGGTGGTAAAAGCAGAAATTGTAACATAGCTATGTTCATGCACAGACACTGCCTAAAGTCGTGGTAACAGTTTAGTGTTGGCCACAACACAGTTTTGCAGGAACAGGGGGCGGAGCAGTTTAGAAACTCAATATGAAAGTATCTGTTGCTGATCAACTAGAATGACTTTCAGGAGTGTTGCAGGAATACATGCAGACAGGCACAAGCACTGTGAAGTTATTTGACAGAGTAAAAAAGTTAGCATGGATTTACATTTTTATGACAAAGGTCAATTCATACACTTCAAATACGTAAGAAAAACAAGTCTACAAAAAGGGGAGACATTTAATACTTACAGAATACGTTGATATTCTCAGTTTCACAGCTGTGTTTCTTTGAATGTATAACTGGAAAGAAATGTATGCCACAGAAATAACCTGCTATAATCTCCTACCAATCTGCTTCTAACATTGAACAGCACTACATCTGTTACTTGGTGGACAATCCGTGCATCTGCTAAAAGCAATGTTGCTTTGAATTACGTGTGTACATTCACACAAATACACGTCCTAACTGAGGTATGGGGGGAACAGAACACAGGTAAAGAAATGTTTTCTCTGCTTATCTAGCCTGTAATAAAGCATGGGTCTGTTTGTGAGCTGGATCTAGCAATAGGCCCGTAGGAGCTGATACAGTCTGCTGTCTGCTCCTGACGAGACAGCAACTTCACTGGTCCACACTCCCTGAAAAGGCCCCCCACTACGACCCGAACTACTGCATTGCGATGGGAAAAGGTAGGACTCAAAGCATCTACCTTCTACGAACGCTACCCGATATGCCTGTACAGGAAGCTGGGGAAGCAGCTGTGGAGGAGAAAGGTGTCCCAAAACTAGGATCCAGTCTATATGGCTGACTAGGTTGGATCACCTTGAGATCAACTAGGCAAGAATCCAATCATGAAGGACAAATAAGGCATTCAAGGTATGATCTGTGTAAAAATGTGTCAGCCTCAGAGCGGGTATGACATGGGTTTATGAACGCAAAGGTAAGAGGCAGAAAAAATCCCAAGCATTTACACGTCATCTTTCCACCAACATAATGCTTCAGGCCAGGTCCTCCAAAGGTAGTGATGGAAACCCTCACATACACGCACACACCCACATGCTTTGCGATTCACGGGCAAATCTAGGCTAAGTGTGAGAGAGTGGAATTCCATCGACAACAAATTATTCAAGCAAAACTGGTGTTGGTCTGCCACTTACAATCATTAGAGTCTGGATTAAATGAATCCTTGCTGCAATTTACTTTCTAATACAACGAAAGTTAATCTGTACGCGTATTCTCCAAACAGATGCCCTGATCTTATGTCCCTGTGCAGTGTTCTGAGACAGTCCAAACAAAACTGCTGAGCTTCACCCACACAAGGCCTCTAGAGACATCGGTTTGCAATACACGTCACGGAGAACAGAACTGAACCACCAGGAACCCGGTGTGCTTCTACGTGCTGTTTAGTCTTTTGGATCTGACTTGACATCATCAATTTAACTGAGTTGGTGTTTCAGAACTTAAAATACAGACATTAGTTCTCGGCACGTTTCGCGGTGACTATCCCTGCTTCAACTCAGTGGTTTGCTATTTAAAGAGTCTGGAGCGAGTAATCGCGTTATTCCAGAATTCCGTTCCTCAGCGTTTCACTTCTCTCCAGAGAAAGCCGCTGAAGATCCTTCCTAATATCAGGATGATCTTCCAGCTCTTCGTATAGCGATCGAACAATATCCAGTTTCCTGTAGTCCATCGGTTTGACCAGACTGCGAACAACCTGGAGACATCTCTCTTTCAGGGTGAACACTGAGGTTAAAAACAAACACACACACACATGACCTCGTCAGAAGGGCTCTCATGAGCTGCTGCCTCAAACACAGACAGTTCTTCTCCAAGTACGCGGATACGGAACATAACATGTAGCAGCGTTATTCACAACACACTAAATTCACGCGAAAGAGAGGAAGAGAACTTGTTGTTTCCTGTCGTGAGGCACGCTACAAAACCCATCAGAGACATCTATGAGAGGTCTGTCAATAGCTCTAACCAGTACAGTGCGGTGACACAGCTCTATCTAGAAACCCTCACGATCTCTTCCTACTTTACAGCTAGATTTTATTATTTGAGTACCTGATTTCTCGCTAGGTCCTTACATTGAAGTGCAAAGAGATCAAGTACAAAACTCATCAGTTTCCACGACATGCGCAGTCCTGTTCTCTTTACCTGGCAGCGTGATGTCTGCTTTGTTCACGTTGGGAGCCGCGATAAACAGCTCCTGCTGGTTGACAAGGAGTCCATCGTTTGTCCCCGCGTCCCGGAACAGCCAGAGGTGACCTGGGAGAGAACAAGGTGGAAACGCAGCCGTTACCGCGCTTTTTAACGAGCAGTTTTCAGGGGCACCCGTAAGGAACCCATCTGCTCTCCAGCCGAGCTCTCCTTTAGAGGCCACCGCCGCGGCCCTGGTCGCC